>NC_090831.1:17040215-17342412 GCF_028021215.1 Eschrichtius robustus
AAAGATGTGAAAACCATTCTTAGCATGAATGTTTGGCCCATGGGCCTTAGTTTGATCACCCTAGACATAGACCATCACAACTTTGTTCAAGCAATCTTCCCCTCTCTCTCATTTTTACCAGAAGACCTTACTTCTTACTTCTTCATTGAAAAAAAGAGGCTTGAACTTTGTCAGCTTCTTGCTCCCTATATATCCCATGTAAAAGCCTATCTAGATCTTCAGTTATTTGTCTACCCTTCATTCTGTGTCAAGTGAAGGTTGTATACATATTCTTTCATTTAAGCTTAAACCTACTATGCGGATTCCTGTTTCATCCTCTTCCAAGTTCATTTATACCTTGTTCCATTTTGCGCTCATATATATTATCTTCCCTTGTTCTTCCAACTGTATTCTATCCATATGTGCATATTTGCTACTTATCCTGCTGTTTTGAATTTTATATTTATGATATCTTAAAATGTTGATTTTTAAGGAAAAAATCCAAACTGGAATAGTTTATCTTAGGTACTTTTAGTTGAATTTAAATTGCAAATATAAAAAAATTGCTTTTAAACTGTAATAAAGTATATAGATATAAGGTATTTTTAGGATACATACTCATTTCTGAGTTGATTTTGGCCATGTTTTTCTTCATTTTGTAAATTAATAGCTCCTCCCCCATTCCCCCCCTTGACAACATAATAAGACTAATGAATTAGAACATCTCAGGCAAAAATGTTCTGTCATGGGTAGGGATATAGTTCTCTAAAAAGCAAAACATCAAGTACAGAATTTTTTTTAAAGTAAAAAAATTTTGAAATCAGACTAGATCTAGGCACATTGTGTTGCAAGCATCACCTCACAAATCTGCCAACGCATGTCCTTTCTGAGATTCAACACAGCTGCTGTCCCCACCAGTCTCTCTTCTCTCCTCTTCTTGGTAGTGGCTTGCATTGGTGTTTCTGGTTTATGGTAGGGAAAGAAAACATACAGAAGAATCCCTTCCTCATTTTTCTTATGATACTACGGGTTTTAAAAAAGCTATAATGTGAGTTAATTAGCAGTGACTTCTGGATCATTCTCATCCTAAGAAACATGAAGGGCATTAGGTGTTTTAAATATAGATGAGTCCATTTATATAAAAAAATAAACCTTATAGAATAAGATTACTTGTAAAGAATAAAGACACATTTAAAAACTACATGTTCTTAAAACAATTTGTTCTATTCTCTTTTCTGTAACACAGTTATTCCTCCCCCGCTCCCCACACAACAGATTTGTAATGTAAGAATAGAATCGTGGTTCAGGCTGCAACTCCCAGAGGTAAAACACACAGTACTAGACTTCCATCTGTAGATTTTACTTTTCAAATTTCATGTCATTTTCTGAGTTAAATTCAAATTTGAAATTATCTTAAGCTTTCAAGGACTGTATTTATGTTAGGTTGTTGTCTTAAGTGGCTACCTCATGGAGTAGTTATTTATACTCTGTATTAAGACTTTATATTTGTTAGATGCAGTTATTCATTGATTAATCTTTTTCAGTCATATATACTACAATTTGGCAATGCTTTTTGTCTTTTGAATTTTAATTCCTTGCTTTTGTCTTATTTGATTATTTTTATAATGGTCTTCTACTCTTGAATTTTCCTGTCGCTCCCTCTCTTTTTTTAAAAAAATAAATTTATTTATTTATTTATTTTTGGCTGCATTGGGTCTTCATTGCTGCGCACGGGCTTTCTCTAGTTGTGGCGAGCAGGGGCTACTCTTTGTTGCGGTGGCTTCTCTTGTTGTGGAGCACGGGCTCTAGGCACGCGGGCTCAGTAGTTGTGGTTCGCGGGCTCTGGAGCTCAGGCTCAGTAATTGTGGTACAAGGGCTCAGTTGCTCCGCGGCATGTGGGATCTTCCCAGAACAGGGCTCAAACCTGTGTCCCCTGCATTGGCAGGTGGATTCTTAACCACTGTGCCACCAGGAAGTACCCCCCCCCCCCCCACCTCTTTTTGCTGGATATACGATGGCAGTGTTTATGAGCATTTTATCTATTTGAGTAAATTTCTAAAATTTGCTTTAAGTTGGATGTTTTAGATATGTAAATATAACTCAGTTATTAAAAATTGAAGAAAAGTGTTGAGTGACCTGAGAGGATTCATAATACAGTAATTTAATATTTGTAAATGCATGTTTGACATTACACTTGGATTTGAGAGTATTTGAGCCTAGAATAAAGAAACATAAATTTATTGGTATGATAATAGATGTGTCAGATATTTAAATCGGTTGAGTCACAGATGAGCTCTTACACTAGTAGAATCAAAATTTATGCTGTGCTGTTACGCTCTTTTTTTGAACATCACATGTTCATTATATGACTTGTGTTACCTGGGGAAATTGCTCCATGAAAACATTAGATGACTTAACACTTCAGGTTTTAAATGTTTTTCACTTGTCTTGGAAGATTCCTTGACTTACGCTGATTTGTTTATTTATTGAGACAGGTGTATGAAACACACGTTGTAGTTGCTGATGTTCAGGGAGTCATTTAGTTAATACGTGAGCCTGGCCCTGCCCAACTACCCGCTCTCATTCTGCTTAGTTCTTTATATTTGTCTGATTTTCATTAATGATGTTATATGTAGTAACTTTCTTAAGAGTCATATTTAAAAACTAGGGAATTGTTAAAAGTTTTTATCATTTATATCTTTTGAATGTACTATATTAATATGAGAGGTTTTACTCTTGTACTTTCAGCTGTAATTCTTACTCTTAGGTTGTTCAGGAGGTTATTTTATATTTTTTTAATAAATTTTATTTATTTATTTATTTTTGGCTGCGTTGGGTCTTCGTTGCTGCGCACGGGCTTTCTCTAGCTGCAGCGAGCGGGGGCTACTCGTCGTTGTGGTGCGTGGGCTTCTCATTGCGGTGGCTTCTCTTGTTGCAGAGCACGGGTTCTAGGCATGCAGGCTTCAGTAGTTGTGGCTCGCGGGCTCTAGAGCGCAGGCTCAGTAGTTGTGGCGCATGGGCTTAGTTGCTCCGCAGCATGTGGGATCTTCCTGGACCAGGGCTCGAACCCATGTCCCCTGCATTGGCAACCGTATTCTTAATCACTGCACCACCAGGGAAGGCCCAGGAGGTTATTTTAAATAATATCAAAATCACCATAGGAAAGTCTGATCACTCAGTTAGTCATTTAACAAATATTATTTAGTACATTCTGTGTGTCAGATAGTACATAAAGTGCTAGGGAAACTGATAAATAACAAGTTTGTAGTTTAGTAAGAGAGACAGACAAATAAATACACCGTGGCAGTATAGAGTAAGTGCAGTGCTAAAAGTCAAGTATGAGGTGCTGGGAGTCATAAGAGGGGCAGTAATCTAGAGGGAGATGATGAGAGAAAGTTTTCCAGAGGAAGTAGATAGGCTGAGGTATGAATGATGTTCAGGTATTAGCCAGATCAAGGGAATGGGTACTGGTCCAGATTGGTGAAAGTATACCAGACAAAAGAGACAGCCTTTCCTAGAAGACGTTAGAGGAAGAGAAGACAAAGGAAGAGGACAGGGAAGTTGTGAGAGATAGGGCCAGATAGTAAATGGTCATGCAAGCCATGAACTTGAACTCTTACAGGGGAGCAATGATGACGCCAGTAAAGGCCTTTGAGTAAGAGAGTAGCATGATCAGACTTGGATTTTTGATGGCAATGTCAAATGGATTAGAAGGTAGGTTGGGAGTGTAATCAGAGACAAGGAAACCTAGTATATTAGGCAGGAGTTGATGGTAGTAAGAATTATTGGAGTACTGAGGATGGAACAAAGTAGTAGGATCCATTATTAAGGAGATACAGAAGCATTGAGATTTGGTGGGAGGAGTAGGGCTATCTTGACAAGTTAGTTGGGTAGTAGGGCTACTCAGTGTGTTATGACTCTTGGTTTTGTGAGGGGTGATTTTAAGTGTACATTGGGACATACTGAATTTGAGGTGCTTGTCGGACACCCTAGTGTAGGTATCTAATAGGGAACCATGTATGTGGATTTGAAGCCCAGGAGAAGAAAAGGGGCACAAGATACAGATCTGAAAGTTATTTCCACATATAGATGGTGATTGAATAGGAAGAAGTATGGAGCTGGATCCCCCAAAGGGAGTGGAAGTAGGACTAACCCCTGAGAAATTATAATATGTAAGGGGTTGATATAGGAAGAGAAGACCACAGAGGAAACAGAGGCCATAGCTGGAGAGTGGGAGGGTATGCTGTGATGGAAGAAAAGAAAAGATAGAGTTTTATGTATGTATGTGTGTGTATATATATATATATATATATATGTATGTATGTATGTATTTATTATTTTTTTGGCCATGCCGCATGACTTGTGGGATCTTAGTTTCCCAACCAGGGATTGAACATCGGGCCCTTGGCCGTGAGCATGCAGAGTCCTAACCATTGGACCGCCAGGGAATTCCCAAGATAGGGTTTTTTTTAAAACAAATCTATTTACTTTGTTTATTTATCTTTGGCTGCGTTGGGTCTCCGTTGCTCTACGCAGGCCCTCGCTAGCTGCGGCGAGCGGGGGCCACTCTTCACTGTGGTGCGTGGGCTTCTCGTTGCGGTGGCTTCTCTTGTTGCGGAGCACGGGCTCTAGGTGTGCGGGCTTCAGTAGTTGTGGCACACGGGCTCAGTAGTTATGGCTCATGGGCTCTAGAGCTCAGGCTCAGTAGTTGTGGCGCACGGGCTTAGTTGCTCCACAGCATGTGGGATCATCCCGGACCAGGGCTTGAACCCGTGTCCCCTGCATTGGCAGGCGGATTCTTAACCACTGCGCCATCAGGGAAGCCCCCAAGTTAGAGTTGTTTTTTTTTTTTTAATTAATTTTTGGCTGTGTTGGGTCTTCGTTTCTGTGCGAGGGCTTTCTCTAGTTGCGGCAAGCGGGGGCCACTCTTCATCGCGGTGCGCGGGCCTCTCACCATCGCGGCCTCTCTTGTTGCGGAGCACAGGCTCCAGACGCGCAGGCTCAGTAATTGTGGCTCACGGGCCCAGTTGCTCCGCGGCATGTGGGATCTTCCCAGACCAGGGCTCGAACCCGTGCCCCCTGCATTGGCAGGCAGATTCTCAACCACTGCGCCACCAGGGAAGCCCCCAAGATAGACTTTTAATGCTAGAAGTAGTCAATGTTGTTAGATGTTGTCGAGACCTCAAATAAGAGAAGGTTGAAAAGTGTCCTTAGGATTTAGCCCAGAAGTAGTAGCTGATGACACCTTTGCGAGCACAGGCACTGAGATCAAGGGAACACTGGTGTAAGCCTAACTTCCATATGACCCTTCCAATGGAGAAGTAATTTCAGTTGTCAAGTGCAGTTATAAAGCATTTCATGATTTTGGGGAGCACTGTCGGAATAAAATAAATTTGTGGAAAATTATTTTTGAAAACTTTAGAATAAAAATCTGATTCTTGAAATGCTTGAATTCAAACCTTTATAAAAGAGAAAGAGAAATAGGTGTCATAAATATCGTTTAGATTTGAAATAACTGGGGTTTAATCTAACTCTACCAATTACTAGGGCTTTCATTTTGTAGATAATATATGATTATTGACAAAATTTAGTTAAGTAATATATGAAAAAGTGTTTAGCATAATGTCTGACCAGGTGTATATGTGTGTATATAAATATATGATATATTGAACACCTTATATGTAATGATATATACTGGTTAATAATTTCAGGGCACTTTATCTCTGTTACCTGCTGTGTAATAAATTAGCTAAAAGTTTAAAACAAGAAACAGTTATTAAATTACACTGTTTCTGGGGATGTGGTAGGCAGAATAATAGCCCCCTAAAGACGTTCATGTTGTATTTCCCAAAACCTGTGAATACATTGCCTTACGTAGTAAAAGAGACTTTGCAAATTTGAGTAAGATTATGAACCTTGGAATGGGAAGATTATCCTGGATTATCTGGATGCGCTCAGTTTAATACACGAGCCCTTAAAAGTGAAGAACCTTTCCCAGCTGGAGTCAGAAGAGATTCTAAACCATCCGTGTCCTGCTTATTCCTTTTTCAGAGACCAGATGCTTAGTCCTTGAAATTGTGCAAAATTTCCTTTCCTTACCTACCGGTTATCACATTTACTCAGTTCATGGGTCATAGTTTGGTATAGAAGGAAAGAATCTTATTAAATTAATATAACTAACTGTAGGCTTATAATTTTGAGGAGTATTTTGAGTTTTTAAAAGTTCACTTATTTTACTAAATAAATCCCTGATTGATGGAATTCAAAGTGTTTTAATGAGTGAATAACTTTGGGCAGTGGGGGAGATTTTTCAGCATTAGTCATTAAAATTTAGCACATATGGTTTAAATAAATGCCAGAGAAATGCAAGTAATACTCTGTGAAAATTCAGAAGATAAATTATTTACAGTTTGGGAGAGTAGAAAAGATGTGTGTAGTTAACACTAAAGACAGGATTTTACTGGGATTTCGGAAATTGCGAAGGTGCAAGCATTTAGGGTTAGAGGGGGGTAGTTACTATTGTAGTTTGGCTAAAATGTAAGCTCTAGATTACTGGTTAAATATAGTGGATTGAATGTGGACCTTTATTTCTGCCTCCTTAAAATTCACTAAAATGACAGTAAAGGACTAAAAAGGTATAAACTCACAAGGACAAAGAATGCAAAAAGAGATATAGTAGATGAGAGAATAAAGAATTTTGGAATATGAAAAGCAGATAGGTGAGGGGTAATTGAATTATTAAAGTGTGTAAGGTGGAAACGTAAATACCTGCAAAGGGTGAAGCCAGGGAGAAGCATGTCAACCCACGGAATTCTGACAGGCTCAGAATTAGAAGCGTCATATCTCGAAGCTGGAGTGAGGGATGGGACTAAAAAGAAGGGGGTATGCTGAATTTCATGTAAGCTGTCCCTTAGAACTTTGAGGAGAGCAGTTTGGTGTTGGAAAATAGGTGCATTGACTGGTAATATTCTCTTTATTAACAACTAAACACTCCCTAAGATCCATTCATATGGTCATTTGGAGGTTAACAGGACGGATCAGGAAGAACTGTGAAATAGATGGTTGTTGTAAATCTAGGGAAGATAGAAGAAAATGAGGTAGCATTCTGGCACTCTTTAGTTCCCTGTGGGTAAATCTTTTCTCCTCCTTAACGGAAAAGCCCTCTTAGTTTTAGCCCTGGGTTTTCTCTTCTCACCAGAATCTGCTTTGAATGAAGTGTTTGCATGGTGAGTCTCCTCTCTAATTGTGTGGTATAAGACTGTAATCTTGTTAAAGCAGTTCTTGGCTCATCTGTCATGATAATGGCTACAAATATATTTCTGTCACTTTGTGTGTGTGTGTGTGTGTGTGTGTGTGTGTGTGTGTGTATGTGTCTACTTAATAAGGGAAACTTTTTTTTTTTTTCTTTCTTTTTTTTTGGGTGGGGGTGCTGTGCTGGGTCTTCGTTACTGCCCATGGGCTTTCTCTAGTTGCGGTGAGCGGGGGCTACTCTTCTTCGCGGTGCGCAGGCTTCTCATTGCGGTGGCTTCTCTTGTTGTGGAGCACGGGCTCTCGGAGCATGGGCTTCAGTAGTTGCGGCGCACGGGCTCCAGTACTTGTGGTGCACGGGCTCGGTAGTTGTGGCTCGCGGGCTTTAGAGCACAGGCTCAGTAGTTGTGGGGCATGGGCTTAGTTGCTCCGTGGCATGTGGGATCTTCCCGGAGCAGGGCTCGAACCCATGTCCCCTGCATTGGCAGGTGGACTCTTAACCACTGTGCCACCAGAGAAGTCCCAAAACTTCTATTTTCTTCCTACTTTTCTACCCCGTTTTCCTCTCTGCTTCATACTGAGGATATGCATACACGTACTCCTCTTTGTTTCTTTTAAACAAAGGAAGAAGAAGGAAGAGCTAAAACTAATCTGTCTTGTAGCTGCCAGAAGTTTTAATTCTTTTACTGATTTCTGTGGAAGAGTTCAGAATTAAGACTTACCAGAATTAATTAATTCAAACAATTATTTATTGAAGTTCTCCTTTGTCTTAGATATTGCCCTAAGCACTAGGGATGCCACAGCCAAATTTTTGCTCTCAAGGAGATTACAAGAATGTTGTATGGGGCAGTTTGATAAGTAAATACATATGTGGTGCTATTTACTGATGTGGAGAATACTGAGGAGCAGGTTTATGGGTAAAATAATAATTCATTTTAGACATATTAAATTTAGAATGCCTTTTAGCTACCCAAGAGGAGATGATTTGAGTCAGGGAATTCATGGGGGAGATTGGGGCTGAGAATATAAATTTGGTATCAATAGTGTGTGGATGGTAATGACCCTAGAAACTGAGCTCTTTCCCAGTGAGAGCAGAGGCCTCTTTTCTCGTTCCCTCATCCATAGTCTCTCCCCTTTGCACTTCACTTTATCAGACTTAGACCCCTGCTCTCTTCCTCCCCGTCTCCCTCCTCTTTCTGCTCCTCTTCCTCCCCCCCTTCCCATCTCTTCCTTGTTTCCAGCCTATTTCATTTTGAATTCATTTTGGCCCAGAACTTCCTCTTTTGCTCAGTTTTTCAGATTCTGGTAAAGTACAGCCCATTCTGACTATACTCTCATCCATGCTCCTGTGCCTCATAATTTCCAGTCTATTACCACCATGGTGATTTAATCAATGCCTGCGTTCAGAATGGCATTTTCTCTGGTCTCACCACTATAAGCCTCTGTAAGCCTCAATTTTCTGGAAACCTTGTGGGTAAAGGAAAGGAACAACGTTCTGCCTGTGTTGGAGGACTTACTCATGGATACTTGATAACCCGGAAAACTCTGTTCTTGGGGTAGAAATCTTGGAAACCTTGACTTTGAGAGGGGAGTGAGAGGGAGAATAGTGAGGCATCTAGCAATGTTTAAAAAGGACATAGCGTGAGGGGAAAGTGGAGTTTGAGGACTGAGATTTTAATTCAGTGTTAGAAAAATCAGTTAATTACATTGACAATTTAAATGACAAAACATTCTATATAGATGGAGAAAAACTATTCAGTATATTCACATCTTTTTAAAATAAAAACTTATGGTAGCAAGAAATAGTAAGGGGGCTTCCCTGGTGGCGCAGTGGTTGAGAATCTGCCTGCCAATGCAGGGGACATGGGTTCGAGCCCTGGTCTGGGAAGATCCCATATGCCACGGAGCAACTGGGCCCGTGAGCCACAATTACTGAGCCTGCGCGTCTGGAGCCTGTGCTCCGCAACAAGAGAGGCCGCGATGGTGAGAGGCCCGCGCACCGTGATGAAGAGTGGTCCCCACTTGCCGCAACTAGAGAAAGCCCTCGCACAGAAACGAAGACTCAACACAGTCATAAATAAATAAATAAATAAATAAATAAAAGAACGTGAATTTAAAAAAAAATAAAAAAGAAATAGTAAGGGACATCCTTAATCTGATTAGGAATATCTATAAAACAAATGGGAGGACAGCCAGGTTTTGGTTGGAATAAGAAGGTATAAATTTGTTTTCTTCATGCAGTTTGTGACTCACTAATCTAAATTGTATTTCCTCTTACGGTATTTTTTTTTTAAGTACTTAAATAATAGTTATAATTATTTAAATAATAGTTATAATTATTTATAAGTACCTTGTATCAACACTTTGTTTAGCTGTGGATAACATAAACCCTGCCATACCATGGCTTAAAAGTAACAGATGCAGGGCTTCCCTGGTGGCGCAGTGGTTGAGAATCTGGTTGCCAATGCAGGTGACATGGGTTCGAGCCCTGGTCCGGGAAGATCCCACATGCCGCGGAGCAACTAAGCCCGTGCGCCACAACTACTGAGCCTGCGCTCTAGATCCTGTGAGCCACAACTACTGAAGCCCGTGTGCCTAGAGCCAGTGCTCCGCAACAAGAGAAGCCACTGCAACGAGAAACCCACACAACTAGAGAAAGCGCCCCCGCTCGCCGCAACTAGAGAAAGCCCGCATGCAGCAACGAAGACCCAACGCAGCCATAAATTTAAAAAAATACTACATTAAAGTAATAAAATATCTTTTTAAAAAAGTAACAGATGCATCTTTCTCATGTAGTAGTTCAGGGGTAGTGTAAAGGATCTATGGATAATGTCAAGGAACCAAGTTTCTTCTCTTTTTCTACTTCACCATTCTTATTTTTATCCTTAGGGCCTCAATAAGATTATTGCACCTCCAAAGCAGAAATAGAGACACAGATGTAGAGAACGGACATACAGATACCAGAGAGGGGGGAAGGCGGGATGGGATGAATTGGGAGATTGGGATTGACATGCATACACTACTATGTATAAAATAGATTACTAATGAGAACCTACTGTATAGCACAGGGAACTCTACTCAGTGCTCTGTGGTGACCTAAATGGGAAGGAAATCCAAAAAAGAGGGAATATATGTATATGTATAGCTGATCCACTTTGTTGTACAGCAGAAACTAACACAACATTGTAAAGCAACTCTACTCCAGTAAAAGTTAATTTGAAAAGAAAAAGATGAATGCACCTCCAAATATCACATCTAGGTTCCAGGTAGGAAAAAGAAGTCCACAAAGGAAGAGGTGTTATCTATCTGAGGAAGTAAAACTCTCTCAGAATTCCTCTGGGTAACTCAACTGCCCTGAACAAAATTGCAGTTCTGTTAGTAATGAAGAAGGGAAAAGTGGATATTGGTTTGGCAACTTGCAGTGACTGCAGTTAACAAATACTTAGTATACTACTGTTATGGGAAAGCAGGAATTGGTTTTATGAGGAATATCTGATTCTGTTGTTGCTAAAAAAAAAAAAAAAAAAGTGTATTAGGATACATATTAAAATGTGGCTTTTAACCTAATAAATAATATATTAATACAAAATAAATAAAAGTAAATAAATGTGCATGTAAAATCATGTTAAAATCTTAACAGTTCCTATCTCAACAGTGAGATCTAGAGGAGCAACTGTCACACAGTGGCTATTCAGTAATAATTGTCCAGCAAAAGGGAAGACGTATTCAGTTCTGTTCAGGCACCAGCATTTTTGATCTCTAAGGTAGAAAATATCACATAAGCAAGAATAAAAGTTACAATAGTCTTTTGTTTAAGATACCCAAACCTTAGGTTTCAGCTAGTTGTTTTAAAATAAGTGACACTACAGGCTGTGTGCACATATCCTAATACAGTAGATTAAAGTCAAGCAGGGGCTAGATAGTCACATTTTTGGAGCAGAGTGGGTAGAGGAAAAGGAATATGGTAAAAGTAAAGGAGGAAATTTATTGCCATGCGGCAATAAATCCCTTTGCTTCCGATGTTTAATAAAATTTCTGATTATAATAACTTGTATTTGTGTAAAACATTAACATTTCCTAAGAGATTTCACAAATACCTCATTTGAAACTCATACTGATCCAGAGAGGTGATCCCAATTTAATAAATGAGCAAACTGAGGCTCAGAAACTTCCTTGTGCAGAGTTTATTGGCCTATAAATGGTGAAGTTGAGATTAGATGTCTGTGATTCCTGACTTGCAGTCTGGTTTTTGTGTGATAACGCTGTTGGAACCCAGATTGTGTCATTGGAATGTCTTCTCTTAATTAAGACAGATATTACTGTAAATGGACGTTCACTTTTAAAAAAGGTAGTTTTGGGTAATATTTGCATTATAAATATATCATACTAAATGATTTGCTTTAATTATTAAATAATAATTTTTTTTTTATCTTTAAACAGGGAACAGTGAGTTTGATGTTTGCTGAGCCACCCGTAATTCAGCTCTGCTTTAATTCTCTCTTGCTTTCAGTGTTTCATTATGTGAGCCAGTGAATTCTTTTCTCCCCCTTTTTAGAAATCAGATTTAGTTTTCTTCCTGTCAGTTGCAAGCAAAAACAAGCAATATTTAAAATACTTGACCAATATAAATTGAATATTAATACTGTGTTTAAAACAGAAAGGGTATTTTTTGTGTTAAGTTATACATAACAAAATTTGCCTTTTTAACCATTTTAAAGTGTATAGTTCTATGGAATTACATACATTCGCATAGTTGTGTAACCTTCACCATCATCTCCAGAATGTTTTCATCTCTCAACCTGAAACTGTACCCAGTCAACACTAACTATCCATTCTCCCTGCCCCCAGTCACTAATAACCACCGTTCTACTTCCTGTCTCCATGAGTTTGACTACTCCAGGTACCACATATGTGTGGAATGATACAGTATTTGTCCTTTTGTGACTAGCTTATTTCACTTAGTATAATGTCTTCAGGGTTCATCCACATAGTAGTATGTGTCAGAATTTCCTTTTTAAGGCTGAATAATAATTCTGTGTATATAGCACATTTTCTTTATCCATTCATCTCTCTTTGAACACTTGTGTTGCTTCCACTGTTTAAATATTGTGAATAATGCTGCTGTGAACATGAGTGTACAAATATCTGTTCAGGTTTTTGCTTTAGAATCTTTTGGGTATATGCCATAGTTGGTCAATCATATGGTAATTCTAATGTTTAATCATATGAGGAACTGCCCTACTATTTTCCACAGAGGCTGTCCCACTTTTTCCATGTCCTCTCCAACACTTGTTATTTTCTGGGTTTTTTTCAAAGTTGTGGTAAAAAACGTGTAACATAAAGTTTATCATCATCAACATTTTTAAGTTTACAGTTTAGTAGTGTTAACTATGTTCACAGTGTTGTGCAAGATAAAATTCTATACTCATTAAACAACTTATTCCTCTCTTCCCCAACCCCTGACAACCACCATTCTTCTTTCTGTTTCTATGATTTTGAACTGTAAGTGGAATCATATAGCATTTACCTTTTTGTGACTTAACTTATTTTAGCATAATGTCTTCAAGCTACATCCATGTTGTAGCATGTGACAGGATTTCCTTCTATTTTTGAGACTGAATTATATTCTAGTCTATGTACATGCCACATTTCCTTTATCCATTCATCCATCAGTGGGTATTTGGGTTCCTTCCACCTCTTGGCTATTGTGAATAATGCTGTAGTGAATCTGGGTTTGCAAATATGTTTTCAGTTTTTTGGATATATTGCCAGAAATTAGATTGCTGGATCATATGGTAATTCTGTTTTTAATTTTTTGTGGACTCTCCATACCGTTTTCTATAGCAGTAGCCCCATTTTACATTCCAACCAACAGTGCACAAGGGTTCCAATTTCTTCATATCCTTGCCACACTTGTTATTTTCTGTTTTTTGATAGTGACCATCATAATGGCTGTAAGGTGATAGCTCATTGTGGTTTTGATTTACATCCCTCTAATGATTAATAATGTTGAACATCTTTTCATACGCTGTTGGCCGTTTGTATTTATATCATCTTTGGAGAGATGTCTGCTTAAAGTCTTTTGCCAATTTTAAAATTGATTTTTGGGCTTCCCTGGTGGCGCAGTGGTTGAGAATCTGCCTGCCAATGCAGGGGACACGGGTTCGAGCCCCAGTCTGGGAAGATCCCACATGCCGCGGAGCAACTAGACCCGTGAGCCACAACTACTGAGCCTGCGCGTCTGTAACTTGTGCTCCGCAACAAGAGAGGCTGCGATAGTGAGAGGCCCGCGCACCGCGATGAAGAGTGGCCCCCGCTCGCCGCAACTAGAGAAAGCCCTCGCACAGAAATGAAGACCCAACACAGCCATAAATAAATAAATAAATAAATAAATAAATAAATTAATTAATTAATTAAAAAAAATAAATAAAATTGATTTTTTTTTTTTGGTTGTTGTTGTTGAGTTGTAGAAGTTCTTTACCTATTCTGAATAATAACCCCTTATCAGATATATGATTCACAGATTTTTCCTCCCATTCTGTAGGTTGCCTTTTCACTTAGTTGCCGGTCCTTTGATGCACAGAAGTTTTAAATTTTGATGTAGTCAAATTTTGTTTATTTTTACTTTTCTTGCCTGTGGTTTTGGTGCCATATTGTAGAAATCACTGTCAAATCCAATGTCATAAAGCTTTATCCTATGTTCTCTTCTAAGAGTTTTTATAGTTTTAGCTCTTACTTTTAGGTTTTTAATCCATTTTGAGATAATTTTTGTGTATCATGTAAGGTAGGGGCCCAGCTTCATTCTTCTGCATGTGAATATCCAGTGTTCCCAGTTCCATTTGTGGTAAAGACTGTTCTTTTCCCACTGAATGGCCTTGGCACCCTACCCTTGTCAAAAATCATTTGACCATATATGCAAAGGTTTATTTTGGGCTACTTTATTCTACTGGTCTGTATTTCTGTTGTTATGCCAGTACCACACTGTTTTGATTATTGTAGCTTTGTAATAAGTTTTGAAATCAGGAAGTATGAGAACTCCATCTTTGAAATTCTTTTTCAAGATTGTTTTGGCTATTCAGAGTCCCTTGAGATTCCATTTGAATTTTAGGTGACCTTTTCTATTTTTGCAAAAAGTGCCATTAGGATTTTGATAGGGATTGCATTGACTCTTTAGATCATTTTGCATAGTATTTATATCTTAACACTGTTAAATCTTCCAAGTCATGAACACCCAGATGTCTTTCCATTTATTTTGTGTCATCTTTAATTTCTTTTAGCACTGTTTTGTAGTTTTCAGAGTATAAATCTTTTTTCTCCTTCGTTAATTCTTAAGTAATTTTTTTTCTTTTCGATGCTCTTGTAAATGGGATTGTTTTTTAAATTTCCTCTTCAGATTATTTGTTGTTAGTGTATAGCAATGCAGTGATTTTTGTATGTGAATTTTGTATCTTTGAAACTTTGATGAATTCATTTATTAGTTCTAACAGGTTTTTTTGTGTGAAGTCTTTAGAGTTTTTTTAATGTATAAGATCATGTTGTTTGTGAGCAAAGATGATTTTACTTCTTCCTTTCCAATTTAGATATCTTTTATTCCTTTTTCTTGCCTAATTGTTCTGGCTAGGACTTCAGTACTGTGTTGAATAGAAAAAATAGAAATTTTTTTGTAGAACTTCTACTGCAAAATATGATGCATCCTTATATTTTTTTGGTACATGGTAGAGTATATGTAATAAGGCATACCTCATTTTATTGTGCTTTGCTTTAGTGTGCTTCGCAGATACTGTGTTTTTTTAAAAATTGAAGCTTTGTGGTAACCTTGTGTTGTCAGATGATGGTTAGCTGTTTTTAGCAATAAAGTTTTGTTTTGTTTTTTTAGTTAAGGTATGTACATAACTTTATATGCACTGGAAAATGAAAAAAATTGTTTGACTCCCTTTATTGTGGTATTCACTTTATTGTGGTAGTCTGGAACTGAACCCACAGTATCTCCAAGGTATGCCTCTATAAACATTATATGACTTAGAAATCCCTGTTTTTCTAGTTTGAATTGTTTGAATTGTTATTTAAGGAGGAAAGACTGTTTATTTTCATCAAGAGGCAGCTTTTCTTAACAAGGCTAGTTGGATACCTTTTTTGAGGGTAATCCTTGATTAACTGAGATGCTTAACACTGAAACTGTTGACCCTTAGTATATGTGTTATAGTATTTGCCTTCTGGGCTATCCTGAAGTTATATTATTTCAGTATTCTAAGATTATACCTCCATGGATTTGATAGTTCCATCTTGTTTACTCCATTTGTGCATGTAGGCACACGTGTGTTTGTGTGTAATACGTCAGTTTTGAATTGCCGTAATGTTTTCTGGCCTGGTGTATTTTATCAGCGTAAATGTTATTTTATTCTAGCAGTGTTTTGTCTGCTCTTCTTGTGCTTAATTTTTCAACTTCCGTTAACTAAAAAGCAACTATTTTTATAGCATACTTTGGGCTTTTCACTTGACATGTTCTCCTTGATAATTCTTTTTGTACTTAAGATTTAATGCTTATGCAGAAGTATATGTGGGGTAAATAACTTGATTTCTGAGATTTGCTTTAAAATGCTCCAGCAAAACAGACAGTGGAGTGGGGTATAGACAAAATAAGATTGGTTAGATGATGAGAGCTGTTGAAACAGGGGGTTCATTATGTAATACCACTTTCTCTTCTTTTTAAAAATTTTCATAATAAAATGTTAAAGAAAATCCACAGAGTTGCTGTCCAAAATAACAAGATTTATGTTTGGAGGCTGACCTTTATTTAAAAATCAGTATTGCAAGTAGTAGGACTTTTCTAATAAATAACAGTACCTCAATGGTAAGATAATTGAATTTGATGATGCCCAAAATAAAAGTAGACTCTCTTTTATATATTATATTCTGTGTACTTCAGTAATTTTTTTCATCTTACTATTTTAAAAATTTTCAAACTAGAGAAATGTTGAGAAAATAGTAAAGTGAGTACCCTTTCACCCATAACCTGAATTTACCAGTTGTAAAAATTTGGCCATGTTTGTATTCTCTCTCTCTCTACAGACATCCATACTGATTTTCCATCTGCCTAGTCTGTCACTTACTGAGAAAAGAATATAGAAACATCTAAGTGTAACTATAGGTTTTTCTGTTTCTTTAATTTTTACTAGTTTTTGTTACATGTATATTGAACTTATGTGCAAAAACACTTAGTATATGTTAGGTGTGTTGGTTTATTAGGACTGCTGTAACAAATTACCACAAATTTTGTAGCTTAAAGCAGCACAAATTTATTCTTTTACAATTCTGGAGGTTAGAAGTCCAAAATGAGTGTTCTGAGACTAAAATTGAAGTGTTAGCTGGCTGGTTCTTTCTGTAGGCTAAAGGAGAGGCTCCATTTCCTTGCCTTTTCAAGTTTCTTGAGGCTCTCTTCATTCCTTGGCTCATGGCAGTGCATCCCATCACCATTTCCTCCCCTTGCTTCCATTCTTACATTGCCTTCTTCCGTAGTCAAATCTCCCTTTGCCTCCCTCTTATAAGGACACTTGTGATTACCTTGGGACCACCCAGATAATCAGGATAATCTCCCCATCTCAAGATTCTTAATTTATCACATTTGCTTGCACAGTCCCTTTTACCATGTAAAATATGTGCAGTAGCATATTTAGAAATGCTACTTGTAAACTACCATTTAAAGTAGCATATTTACAAATTGTGAGGATTAGGATATGGATATCCTTGAGGCACCACTGATGGTCAAACTCCCCAAATTAATCTACAGATTAAATGCAGTCCCTATCAAAATCCTAACTGGTGTTTTTGCAGAAATTGACAAAATAATCCTGAAATTCGTCTTGAAATGCAAGCGACCCAGAATAGCTAAAACAAGTTTGAAAAAGAATAGTCAAAATAAACTTTGAAAAAGAACAAAGTTGGGGGACCTAAACTTTCTGATTCCAAAACCTACTACAGAGTTACAGTAATTAAGATAGTTTGGCACTGCCATAAGGATAGAACTACAGATCAATGAAATAGAATTCAGAGTCCAGAAATATACTCTCACATTTATAGTGATGTCTTACAATGCTGTGATGACAGTTCGGTGGGTAATGAATAGTCTCTTCACCAAATGATGTTAGGACAAGTGGATATCTATATGCAAACAAATGAATTTGCACCTCTTTCTTATACCATGCAAAAAAGGAACTCAGTATATCGTATACCTAAATATAAGAGCTAAAGACAAAAACTCCTAGGAGAAAACATAGGAGTAAATTCTTGTGACCTTGGTTTCTTAGATAAGACACCAAGAGGATAAGTGAAAAAGAAAAAATAGATAAATTATACTTCATCAAACTTAAAAACTTTTTTCCATTAAAGGACATCATCAAGAAACTGTAAAAATAAGACACCATCAAGAAAGTAGAGACAGCCCATAGAATGGGAGATAATATTTGTAAATCATGTATCTGACAAGGTACTTGTATGCAGAATATATGAAGAACTCTTTCAACTCAAAAATTAAAAAAGACAACCCAACTAAAACATGGACAAAGGACTTGACGTTTCTTGAAAGAAGATACGCAAATGGCCAATAAGCACATGAAAAGATGCTCAACATCACTAGACATTAGGGATATGCAAATCAAAACCACACGGAAATACCACTTCATACCCACTGGAATGGCTAAAATTAAAAAGACCATAGTTAAGTGTTGGTGAGAATGTGAAGAAATTGGAACTCTCATATCCTGCTGATGGGAATGTAAAAAGGTGCACCCACTTGGAAAAGGGTTTGCTCGTTTCTCAAAATGCTAAACATAAGTAACCATACACCCCATCAATTCCACTCATAGTACCTAAGAGAAATGAAAACGTTAAGTCTGCACAAAAACTTATACATGAATATTCATAGCAGCATTATTCATAATGGCCCCAAATTGGAAACAGCCTAAATGTCCATCAAATGATAAATAAAGAAACATGGTACATTCATATGTGGAATATTATTTGGCAATAGAAAGGAATTAAGTACTGACACATGTTGCATCATGGATAAACCTTGAAAACATTATGCTAAGTGAAAGAAGCCAATCACAAAAGACCAAATTATTCTGTTTCTATGAAATATCCAGAGTAGGTAAATCCATAGGAACAGAAAGTAGATTAATGATTACCAGGGGCTGGGGCAGAGTGGGTTGGAGGGGAAGCAGAAGTAGGAAGTGACTGTTAATAGGCATGGAGTTTTTTTTTGGTGGTGATAACAATGTTCTAAATTAGATTATGGTGTTGTACACCTCTAAATATGTATATATATTTGATATATATTCTCTATATTTCTCTCTCTATATTCTCCATATATACATACAGTTTACATGGGTGAATTTGATGGTATGTGAAATATATCTCAATAAATAGGAAAAACAAAACCAAAAATGCCTAAGAGATTATTTTATAAAATCATCTGGAAACCATGCCATTATTATACTCATTCTTTAAATTAGAGGAATCATTAAAATATTTTGGTTTTGGAATTTTCTCTACCTTATATAATGGGTAACAACTTGTATACATAGTTTATGTGATATGATCATGGTTTAATGTATCATCTAGTCACCCAGAATTCCCTGGGACTATTTGAGGGCTAATTCAGGACTTTTGTAATTAGAAGCTTTCCACTCATTCAAAGCTATCACTTTCATACTGTGCTTACCAGAGCTCTAGCAAA
This sequence comes from Eschrichtius robustus, assembly GCF_028021215.1. Lineage (NCBI taxonomy): Eukaryota > Metazoa > Chordata > Mammalia > Artiodactyla > Eschrichtiidae > Eschrichtius > Eschrichtius robustus. Next base: position 17,059,177 of record NC_090831.1, read on the forward strand.
GATCCTAGTTTACTTAATCCCTTTGAGAGTTTAACTAAAATGTGGTAGTTCCATAAAAATCCTGTGTAGTAAAATCTGTATTTGTATTTTTAAATATATAGCTAGTATATTTTAGGTAAAATTTTGAGCAGTACTCTTAGTAATATTCTAGTACTTAGTATCTTTCATTGTTCAATTGGTTTTTCATGCATAGTTCTTGCATATTTTCTTGTAATGTGGAGCAGATGGATAAGAAATGCTAATGGTGGAATTGACATCATGATCTCCATTTTATTTAGCAAAAAGTATCTGATTCCTGTGCTTTAAGCCTAAATAGTTTTCTGTTCGATTCTACTAACTCCTTTTTACAAGTATAATTCATTCATTGTGAAAATTGTATTCAGTAGCTCAAGAGCTCTTAAGCTAAGAGAATACGGGAACTTGCTGGTAATGGGCCAGTGAATGTTGTATAGAAGATTAAATGGCTCATCCTGCAGCTGCTCTGCTTGTGGAACCTTCAATGACTTCAATTCTCAATTAACTCTTTTGGTCTATAACTTCAGGCCTAAATTGGGGGTTGATTAGAGATGGAAAAAAGTGAATCTATTGGAGAGAAGATGTATTAGTTTCCTAGGGCTACTCAAACAAATTACCACGAACCGAGTGACTTAAAACAACAGAAAATTATTCTCTCACAGTTCTGGAGGCTAGAAGTCTGAAGTCAAGGCTCTTGGCAGGGCCACACTGTCTCTGAAGGTTCTAGGGGAAGAATCCTTCCTTGCCTTTTCTAGTTTTTGGTTGGTGCTGGAGATCCTTTGTGTTCCTTGGTTTATAAATGTGTCATTTCAATCTTGGCCTCTGTCTTCACATGGCCTTCTTCCCTGTGGGTCTCCGTCTTTACATGGCATTCTCCTTTCTGTGTCTGTGTTTAAATTCCCCTCATTTTATAAGGAGTCCAGTCATTGGAGTAGGGCCCATCCTAATCCCGTGTGACCTTATCTTAACTTGATTACATCTGCAAAGAACCTATTTCCAAATAAGGTCACAGTTACGGGTACTGGGGGCTAAGGCTTTAACATTTTGTGGGACACAATTCAATCTATAGTAGAAGAGGGGGTGTGTGTGTGTGTTTTAGTATACTTAACTGTCAAGTTGTGAAATAATTTGTGGCTGCAGTGTTTTCACAGGGAGTTGACATGAAGTGAACTTGATTAAGAGCAATGAAAGACAAGAAAGAGAAGCAATTATCAACTTTGGGCCATTGTCAACTTTGATGTATAGGAAGAGCCAAGCCTTAACTCTGATATCTATCTCCTCTTTTGAAGCCCCTGGTAGTTTGGACTCCTCCATTATTCTCCATTCCTCTCTACCCTCAACCTCTCAGTTGGTCTATGTATACATAGCCTTGCTTTTGGAGAGAGGTCTTCAAGTGTTTATGGTCAGAATAGATGAAGCGCTTTAAGAACAGAGGAACTAATTTTTGCGACCAGGTTGTCAGGTAGGCCCTTCACGACCTCACTGCAAAACTCAAAACCCATATAACAAGTAGTAGTTAGAGATCACTTCGATATTTTTCTGGGTCTGTAACCGCTGCCAGATTCTTTAAGTACTTCAGCTTTCACCAGCACTCCAGTTCCTAACTGGAGATCTCCTTATTTATCAGTCATGATTCCTTGTTGAGCCTAACTGAATCTACTTCTGCTATTTTAAGCAGAAAGGAATAATTAGAAGATTTTAGAGAGTGTATGAAGAGAACAAAGCTTTAGAGGGTCAGAGAATCAAACTTTGATGTTGAAAAACCAGACAGTTGAAATATTCTGCCACACTACAGGACTGTTCTATCCATACCACCATTTGTGTCACTTCCCAAATCCTGCCCTAGAAACCTAATAATTGTGAACTTGGGCAAGATAATTAACTGCTCTGTGCCTCAGTTTTCTTGTCTGTAAAGTGGAATAGATGAAAATACCTAACTAAAGGGTTGTATTAAATGAGTATTATACAGGTTCTTATAACAGTGTCTGGACACCTGGTATATTAGTTTGCTAGGGCTGCTGTAACAAAGTTCTACGAATTGGGTGACTTAAACAACAGAAATTTATTGTCTCACAGTTCTGGAGAGAGAAACTTTTCCCTTCTTTCCTTTTAGGTTCTTTGGCTGGTCTAATAATTAAATTGGCATAGAACAGATTTACAGGAGAAAACCAAATTTAATTTCATATGTAAGGGAACCCCAAAGGTAAGAGGCTCTCAGACAGTCAGGCAGTCGAAGGTTATATGCCATTCTGAGCTAAGGAGAAGAGAGTAGGGTCTAGGACTTCACAGGAGGAAGGCAATTCACAGGAAGATGGGAAGAGCATATGTTTGCTAAGCAAGTGTTTGCCACGCCATGCACGTAAGCCTTTCCGATGTAAAAAGTTATGTCTGGTATTAGCTCTCTTCCTGGTACAGATTTTCTACCTAAATTCTTTGAGGCAGTTAAGGGAGAGGGTAAAATAAACTCTTCCCTAGTCTGTTAGGCTTTGATCGCCTTCAGCTTAAAATAATCCACATGCCTAGTGGCACATTTTGGGGTCAGGTGTTCTGCTCCCTCTCAAGTCCAAAATCAAGGTGTTGGTAGGGTTCATTTCTTTTGAGGACTTTGAGGGAAGAATCTTATGTGCCTCTCCCCTGCTTATGGTGGCTTGTGGCAATCCTTAGTGTTCTTTGGCTTGTGGAAGTATCACCCTGATCTTTCCTTCATTCTCACATAGCATTCTCACTGTGTGTTGGTGACTATGTCTAAATTTCCCCTTTTTGTAAGAACATCAATCATGTTGGATTAGGGACTTCATTTTAAATAATTATCTATGAAACTAGACAAGGTTATATTCTGAGGTACTGGGGATTAGGACTTCAATATATGAATTTGGGTGGGGGAGCATAATTCAACCCTTAACACATACTAAGCACTATGTGACTGTTAGTAATCACTGTTTTTGTTATTCTGATAACTAGTTGTATTATGACTCTGCAATGTGCTGCATCTATAATAGATACATATTAATAGATAAATAATAAATGGAATCATACAATACGTACTCTTTTTTTTTGTCTGGATTAGAGAGTAAATATTCTTAGTGGAAACTTTAATTTTGTAAACCTTAGTAATTACCATTGATAAGCTTCATGTCGTTTCTTCACATAAGGACTCTTCATAGTATGTTTTTTAAAAAAAATTTTCATGTAGCCATATGATGTTTCTTGTGCTTTTTTAGTAAAATTCGGATATGGGATAAAAACTAATGTGGCTAGAAATTGTAATATCCGTGTCCTATATATATAGAGAGAGAGAGGGAGAGGGAGACGGAGAGGGAGATTTTATTGATTCTACAGTCATGGATATTTATTTAATAGGTACTCTTCATACAAGAATAAGATGTATGGATATATGTCTTCCTTATTCTTTATATTATTGCTTCTTGGTGCTTTATACTATATATATAAGATTCTTTATTGAGATTTTTAAAGGGTAAACAAAAGAGTTCTATCAGTGGATTTAGGTGGATTTTGTTTCTTTTAGTATTGTACCTAAACCAGCATGGTGTAGTTACTGTGTTTTCCTAAGTGTGTTCCATGAGTGCTAGTCATATTAGATCTTCTGCAATTTGAGGGGAAAAAATGAGAGAGAAATAGATTTGGGAGATATTATATATTATATACCTCTTTTGGATGATTGTAGTGCTTATTAATAGTTCTGAGGAGTACTGTAGTAAAGAAACCAACTTTATTTTGTGTTTAACCCAGCATTTCCTAAATTTATCGTAACACCTACTAATATACTGAAGTCAGTGTCCACTAAACATTTAATCTTTCGGAGTGCCAGGACCCCAGAGAAGCAGTCCCTCTTATATCTATAATTAGGAATTATATCAATATAATTGTTTTCAGCTGGGACAAAAACCTTTTACTGTGTAAGTTTATTGTTAAACTTTTTGGTTAGGAGGACTGCCTGGATTATAATTCTGTTCTGTAGTTTGTCAGCAAAGCTATAATATAAATGTTTTGAAGGTAGGGTTGGTGTCTGTTGTCTATGTATATAGGCAGTACCTAGCATATGGGAGGCATTTAGATGGCCATTTGAGGGAAAAAACCAAAGTTGTACAGATCCTTCTTGGTGTGTTTCATAAGTATGATTAAGAGGGAAAATGATTTTGTTGTTGTTGTTGAATAAGCCCTATAATTATGTTGGATGTATTTCTGTTATAGTTTTTCTTCACTAAAAAGAACAGCTTTATTGAGGTATAATTGACATAAAATAACCTGTGCATGTTTAAAGTGTACCATTTGATAGATTCTGACATATTTATATGCTGAGAAACCATCAATACAATCAAGGGAACAATCATATTCATCACTTCCAAAAGTTTCCCTATAAGGCTTCCCTCCCACCCTCTCTGAAATCCCTTCCCATCCCCAGGGAACCACTGACCTCCATTCTAACTTGCCTTTTCTAACATTTTATAAATAGAATCATACAGTATGTACACTTTTTTGGTCTGGTTTCCTTCACACAGCATAATTATTTGACAGTCATCTATATTGTTTGTGGGGTAAAGTTATTCATAATATTCCTTTTTTAACCTTTTAATATTGGTAGTTTCTTTAGAATGATGTTAGCTCTCTCAGTCCTGATATTTGGCAATTTGTCTGTTCTTTTCTTTTTTATTACTCATTTTAGCTAGAGGTTTTCAATCTTACTTATCTTCTAAAAGAACCAGCTTTTGGTTTCGTTGATAGTCTCTAAAGTTTAAGTAAGATTTCTACTTTGTTCTTTATTATTTACTTTATTCTGCTTGTTTGCGGTTTTGTTCTTACTTTCCTAGTTTTTTAAGTTGGAAGCAGAGTTCATCTATTTAAAAACTTTCTTCTTTTCTAATCCAGGTCTTTACTGCTATAAATGTCTATCCAGTTATTGCTTTGGCTATATCCTGCAAACCTTGCCTTATTGTGTTGTCATTATCATTTAGTTTAATATAGCTTCTCATTTCTATTTTGATTTCCTCTTTGATCGTGAGTTTTTTTAAAGAAGTTATTTTATTTTGAATATTTAGAATTTTCTAGGAATCCTTATGTTTTTGACTTCTAACTATTCCACTCTGTTCAAAAAACATACTTTGTATGAACTGAATCATTTTAAATCTGTTGAAACTTGATTCAGGCCCAGAATGTTGTATTTGGCAAATAATCTTTGTACACTTGAAAAGAATGTGTGTTGTTCTATAGATATCAATTGGGTCAAGTTGGTTAATAGTCTTGTTCAGATCTTCTAATTCTTTGATTATCTTCTTGTACTATGAACTCTTGATAGAGAGGTGTTGTAATCTCTCACTATATTTTTCAATTTGACTATTTCTCCTTGCAATTCTGTCAGTTTCTTGCCAGGTATTTTGAATCTCCTTTATTAGGTGCATAAATTTTAAGATTATATTCTCTTGATGATTTGACCCTTTTGTTGTCATTAAATGAAACCTCCTCTCCTTGCTATGATCCTTTGCCTTGAAATCTACTTTTTAAAAGTTGTATTAATGTAACCCTGGTGTTTTTGATTTGTATATCTGGTGTGTATGTAAATATAAACATATATATGTTAGCTTATATTAGCTTTAGGTATTAGCTTTATATATGTATTTTTCTTTCTTTTATTGAAGTATAGTTTATTTACAATATTGTGTTAGATTCAGGTGAACAGCATAGAGATTAATTTTTTTTGTTTGCTTGCATGTTTCAGATTATATTCCGTTATAGGTTATTACGGGATATTGGGTAAAATTTCCTATGCTATGCAGTAAATCCTTGTTGCTTACTTATTTTAGGTATAGTAATGTGTATCTCTTAATCCCATACTCCTCAATTTGTCCCTCCTCCCCTACCTCTGCCCTTTGGTAACCATAAGTTTGTTTTCTATGTCTTTAGTGTTTCTATTTTGTATATAGATTCATTTGTATTATTTATTAGAATCCGTAGGTAAGTGATATCATAATAGTATTTGTCTCTGTCTGACTTATTTCACTAAGGATAATTTTCTCTAGGTCTATCCATGTTGCTGCAAATGGCAATATTTTATTCTTTTTTATAGCTGAGTAATATTTTATATGTATATATATAAATTATACACATACACATATATGCCACATATTCTTAAGCTGGTTGTCTATTGCTGGGCCCTTGGGTTGCTTCCATGTCTTGGCTGTTATAAATAGTGCTGCTATGAATATTGGGGTGCATGTATCTTTTTGAATTAGAGTTTTTGTTTTTTTCTGGATATAAACCCAGGAATGGGATTGGTGGATCATAGGTAGTTCTATTTTTAGTTTTTTAAGGAACCTCCATACTATTTTCCATAGTGGTTGCACCAACTTACTTTCCCACGAATGGTTTATGAGGGTTCCCTTTTCTCCACATCCTCTCCAACATTTATTATTTGTAGACTTTTTGACGATAGCCATTCTGACTGGTGTGAGGTGATACCTCATCACAGTTTTGATTTGCGTTTCTCTAATAATGAGTGATGTTGAGCATCTTTCATCTGCCTGTTGGCCATCTGTATGTCTTCTTTGGAGAAACGTCTCTTTAGGTCTCCTGCCCATTTTTCGATTGGGTTGTATGAGTTTTTAGATATTGAGTTGTATGAGCTGTTTGTATATTTTGGATATTAATCCTTTGTCAGTTGCATCGTTTGCAGATATTTTCTTCCAGTCCGTAGGTTGTCTTTTTATTTTGCTTCCTTTGCTGTACAAAAGCTTTTAGGTTTGACTAGGTCCCGTTTGTTTATTTTTTATTTTATTTCTTTTGCCTTGGGGGACTGACGTACAAAAATATTGCTATGATTTATGTCAAAGAATGTCTTGCGTATGTTTTCTGTTCATTTCTAGGAGTTTTATACTGTCATGTCTTATTTACATTTAGGTCTTTAAACCATTTTGAGTTTATTTTTGTATATGATGTGAGAGAATGTTCTAATCTCATTGATTTACATGTAGCTGTCCAGCTTTGCCAACACCACTTGTTGAAGAGACTCTTCTCCGTTGAATATTCTTGCTTCTTTTGTCATAGATAAATTAACTGTGGGTGTGTGGGTTTATTTCTGCGCTCTGTATTCTATTCCTTTGATCTATGTGTCTGTTTTTGTGCCAGTACCATGCTGTTTGATTCCTGTAGCTTTGCAGTATAGTCTAAAGTCTGGAAGCGTTATTCCACCCTTTGTTCTTTTTTCTCAGAATTGCTTTGCAAGTCTGGGTCTTCTGTGGTTCCATATAAATTTTAGGATTATTTGTTCTAGTTCTGTAAAAAAATATGTCCTGGTTATTTTGGTGGGGATTGCATTAAATCTGTAGATTGCCTGGTGTAGTGTGGCCATTTTTAACAATACTAATTCTTCCAATCCAAGAGCATGGGATATTTTCCCATTTTTTGGAATCATCTTCAATTTCCTTTATCAGTGCTTTATAGTTTTCAGTGTATGGGTCTTTCACTTCCTTGGTAAAGTTTATTCCTAGGATTTTTTTTTCACAATTTTAAATGGGTGTATTTTTTAACTTTCACTTTCTTTCTTTTTATTTATTTATTTATTATCCAGCCCTTTATTTATTTATTTATTTATTTATTTTTAATCAGTCATCAATTTTATACACATCAGTGTATACATGTCAATCCCAATCGCCCAATTCAGCACACCACCATCCCCACCCCACCGCAGTTTTCCCCCCTTGGTGACCATACGTTTGTTCTCTACATCTGTGTCTCAACTTCTGCCCTGCAACCCGGTTCATCTGTACCATTTTTCTAGGTTCCACATACATGCGTTAATATACGATATTTCTTTTTCTCTTTCTGACTTACTTCACTCTGTATGACAGTCTCTAGATCCATCCACGTCTCAACAAATGACTCAATTTCGTTCCTTTTTATGGCTGAGTAATATTCCATTGTATATATGTACCACATCTTCTTTATCCATTCGTCTGTCGATGGGCATTTAGGTTGCTTCCATGACCTGGCTATTGTAAATAGTGCTGCAATGAACGTTGGGGTGCATGTGTCTTTTTGAATTATGGTTTTCTCTGGGTATGTGCCCAGTAGTGGGATTGCTGGGTCATATGGTAGTTCTGTTTTTATTTTTTTAAGGAACCTCCATATTGTTCTCCATAGTGGCTGTATCAATTTACATTCCCACCAACAGTGCAAGAGGGTTCCCTTTACTCCACACCCTCTCCAGCATTTGTTGTTTGTAGATTTTCTGATGATGCCCATTCTAACTGGTGTGAGGTGATACCTCATTGTAGTTTTGATTTGCATTTCTCTAATAATTAGTGATGTTGAGCATCTTTTCATGTGCTTTGTGGCCGTCTGTATGTCTTCTTTGGAGAAATGTCTATTTAGGCCTTCTGCCCATTTTTGGATTGAGTTGTTTGTTTCTTTAATATTGAGCTGAATGAGCTGTTTATATATTTTGGAGATTAATCCTTTGTCCGTTGATTCACTTGCAAATATTTTCTCCCATTCTGAGGGTTGTCTTTTCGTCTTGTTTATGGTTTCCTTTGCTGTGCAAAAGCTTTGAAGTTTCATTAGGTCCCATTTGTTTATTTTTGTTTTTATTTCCATTACTCTAGGAGGTGGATCAAAAAAGATCTTGCTGTGATTTATGTCAAAGAGTGTTCTTCCTATGTTTTCCTCTAAGAGTTTTATAGTGTCCGGTCTTACATTTAGGTCTCTAATCCATTTTGAGTTTATTTTTGTGTATGTTGTTAGGGAGTGTTCTAATTTCATTCTTTTAGATGTAGCTGTCCAGTTTTCCCAGCACCACTTATTGAAGAGACTGTCTTTTCTCCATTGTATATCTTTGCCTCCTTTGTCATAGATTAGTTGACCATAGGTGCGTGGGTTAATCTCTGGGCTTTCTATCTTGTTCCATTGATCTGTGTTTCTGTTTTTGTGCCAGTACCATATTGTCTTGATTACTGTAGCTTTGTAGTATAGTCTGAAGTCAGGGAGTCTGATTCCTCCAGCTCCGTTTTTTTCCTGCAAGACTGCTTTGGCTAATCGGGGTGTTTTGTGTCTCCATACAAATTTTAAGATGATTTGTTCTAGTTCCGTAAAAAATGCCATTGGTAATTTGATAGGGATTGCATTGAATCTGTAGATTGCTTTGGGTAGTATACTCATTTTCACAATGTTGATTGTTCCAATCCAAGAACATGGCATATCTCTCCATCTGTTGGTATCATCTTTAATTTCTTTCATCAGTGTCTTATAGTTTTCTGCATACAGGTCTTTTGTCTCCCTAGGTAGGTTTATTCCTAAGTATTTTATTCTTTTTGTTGCAATGGTAAATGGGAGTGTTTCCATAATTTCTCTTTCAGATTTTTCATCATTAGTGTATAGGAATGCAAGAGATTTCTGTGCATTAATTTTGTATCCTGCAACTTTACCAAATTCATTAATTAGCTCTAGTAGTTTTCTGGTGGCAGTTTTAGGATTCTCTATGTATAGTATCATGTCATCTGCAAACAGTGACCGTTTTACTTTTTCCTTTCCAATTTGTATTCCTTTTCTTTTTCTTCTCTGATTGCCGTGGCTAGGACTTCCAAAACTATGTTGAATACCAATGGTGAGAGTGGACATCCTTGTCTTGTTCCTGATCTTAGAGGAAACGCTTTCAGTTTTTCACCCTTGAGAATGATGTTTGCTGTGGGTTTGTCGTATATGGCCTTTATTATGTTGAGATAGGTTCCCTCTATGCCCACTTTCTGGAGAGTTTTTATCATAAATGGGTGTTGAATTTTGTCAGAAGCTTTTTCTGCATCTATTGAGATGATCATATGGGTTTTTTTCTTCAATTTGTTAATATGGTGTATCACATTGATTTATTTGCATATATTGAAGAATCCTTGCATCCCTGGGATAAATCCCACTTGATCGTGGTGTATGATCCTTTTAATGTGTTGTTGGATTCTGTTTGCTAGTATTTTGTTGAGGATTTTTGCATCTATATTCATCAGTGATATTGGTCTGTAATTTTCTTTTTTTTGTAGTGTCTTTGTCTGGTTTTGGTATCAGGGTGATGGTGGCCTCATAGAATGAGTTCGGGAGTGTTCCTTCCTCTGCAATTTTTTGGAAGAGTTTGAGAAGGATGGGTGTTAGCTCTTCTCTCAATGTTTGATAGAATTCACCTGTGAAGCCATCTGGTCCTGGACATTTGTTTGTTGGAAGATTTTTAATCACAGTTTCAATTTCATTACTTGTGATTGGTCTGTTCATATTTTCTGTTTCTTCCTGGTTCAGTCTTGGAAGGTTATACCTTTCTAAGAATTTGTCCATTTCTTCCAGGTTGTCCATTTTATTGGCATAAAGTTGCTTGTAGTAGTCTCTTAGGATGCTTTGTATTTCTGCGGTGTCTGTTGTAACTTCTCCTTTTTCATTTCTGATTTTATTGATTTGAGTCCTCTCCCTCTTTTTCTTGATGAGTCTGGCTAATGGCTTATCAATTTTGTTTATCTTCTCAAAGAACCAGCTCTTAGTTTTATTGATCTTTGCTATTGTTTTCTTTGTTTCTTTTTCGTTTATTTCTGCTCTGATCTTTATGATTTCTTTCCTTCTGCTCACTTTGGGTTTTGTTTGTTCTTCTTTCTCTAGTTCCTTTAGGTGTAAGGTTAGATGGTTTACTTGAGATTTTTCTTGTTTGTTGAGGTAGGCTTGTATAGCTGTAAACTTCCCTCTTAGAACTGCTTTTGCTGCATCCCGTAGGTTTTGGATCCTCGTGTTTTCATTGTCATTTATCTCTAGGTATTTTTTGATTTCCTCTTTGATTTCTTCAGTGATCTCTTGGTTATTTAGTAACGTATTGTTTAGCCTCCATGTGTTTGTGTTTTTTACGTTTTTTTCCCTGTAATTGATTTCTAATCTCATAGCGTTGTGGTCAGAAAAGATGCTTGATATGATTTCAGTTTTCTCAAATTTACTGAGGCTTGATTTGTGACCCAAGATGTGATCTATCCTGGAGAATGTTCCATGCACACTTGAGAAGAAAGTGTAATCTGCTGTTTTTAGATGGAATGTCCTATAAATATCAATTAAATCTATCTGGTCTATTGTGTTATTTAAAGCTTTTGTTTCCTTATTTATTTTCATTTTGGATGATCAGTCCATTGGTGTAAGTGAGGTGTTAAAGTCCCCCACTATTATTGTGTTACTGTCAATTTCCTCTTTTATAGCTGTTAGCAGTTGCCTTATGTATTGAGGTGCTCCTATGTTGGGTGCATATATGTTTATAATTGTTATATCTTCTTGGATTGATCCCTTGATCATTATGTAGTGTCCTTCCTTGTCTCTTGTAACATTCTTTATTTTAAAGTCTATTTTATCTGATATGAGTATAGCTACTCCAGCTTTCTTCTGATTTCCATTTGCATGGAATATCTTTTTCCATCCCCTCACTTTCAGTCCGTATGTGTCCCTAGGTCTAAAGTGGGTCTCTTGTAGACAGCATATATATGGGTCTTGTTTTTGTATCCATTCAGCAAGCCTGTGTCTTTTGGTTGGAGCATTTAATCCATTCACGTTTAAGGTAATTATCGATATGTATGTTCCTATGACCATTTTCTTAATTGTTTTGGGTTTGTTTTTGTAGGTCCTTTTCTTCTCTTGTGTTTCCCACTTAGAGAAGTTCCTTTAGCATTTGTTGTAGAGCTGGTTTGGTGGTGCTGAATTCTCTTAGCGTTTGCTTGTCTGTAAAGCTTTTGATTTCTCCATCAAATCTAAATGAGATCCTTGCTGGGTAGAGTAATCTTGGTTTTAGGTTCTTCCCTTTCATCACTTTAAGTATATCATGCCACTCCCTTCTGGCTTGTAGAGTTTCTGCTGAGAAATCAGCTGTTAACCTTATGGGAGTTCCCTTGTATGTTATCTGTCGTTTTTCCCTTGCTGCTTTCAATAATTTTTCTTTGTCTTTAATTTTTGCCAATTTGATTACTATGTGTCTAGGCGTGTTTCTCCTTGGGTTTATCCTGTATGGGACTCTCTGTCCTTCCTGGACTTGGGTGGCTATTTCCTTTCCCATGTTAGAAAAGTTTTCAACTATAATCTCTTCAAATATTTTCTCTGGTCCTTTCTCTCTCTCTTCTCCTTCTGGGACCCCTATAATGCGAATGTTGTTGCGTTTAATGTTGTCCCAGAGGCCTCTTAGGCCGTCTTCATTTCTTTTCATTCTTTTTTCTTTATTCTGTTCCGCAGCAGTGAATTCCACCATTCTGTCTTCCAGGTCACTTATCCGTTCTTCTGCCTCAGTTATTCTGCTATTGATTCCTTCTAGCGTAGTTTTCATTTCAGTTATTGTATTGTTCATCTCTGTTTGTTTGTTCTTTAATTCTTCTAGGTCTTTGTTAATCATTTCTTGCATCTTCTCGATCTTTGCCTCCATTCTTATTCCGAGGTCCTGAATCATCTTCACTATCATTATTCTGAATTCTTTTTCTGGAAGGTTGCCTATCTCCACTTCATTTAGTTGTTTTTCTGGGGTTTTTTCTTGTTCCTTCATCTGATATATAGCCCTCTGCCTTTTCATCGTGTCTGTCTTTCTGTGAATATGTTTTTTTCCCACAGGCTGCAAGATTGTAGTTTTTCTTCTGCTGTCTGCCCTCTGTTGGTTGAGGCTATCTAAGAGGCTTGATGGGAGGCTCTGGTGGTGGGTAGAGCTGACTGTTGCTGTGGCGGCCAGAGCTCAGTAAAACTTTAATCCACTTGACTGCTGTTGGGTGGGGCTGGGTTCCCTCCCTGTTGGGTGTTTTGCCTGAGGCAACCCAACACTGGAGCCTACCTGGGCTCTTTGGTCGGGCTAATGACAGACTCTGGGAGGGCTCATGCCAAGGAGTGCTTCCCAGAACTTCTGCTGCCAGTGTCCTTGTCCCCCCGGTGACACAGAGTCATCCCCCGCCTCTGCAGAAGACCTTCCAACACTAGCAGGTAGGTCTGGTTCAGTCTCCCCTGGGGTCACTGCTCCTTCCCTGGGTCCCGATGTGCACACTATTTTGCGTGCGCCCTCCAAGAGTGGGATCTCTGTTTCCCCCAGTCCTGTTGAAGTCCTGCAATCAATTCCCACTGGGCATCAAAGTCTGATTCTCTATGAATTCCTTCTCCCGTTGCCGGACCCCCAGGTTGGGAAGCCTGACGTGGGGCTCAGAACCTTCACTGCAGTGGGTGGACTTCTGTGGTATAAGTGTTCGCCAGTCTGTGAGTCACCCCCCCACCAGTTATGGGATTTGATTTTACTCTGATTGCGCCCCCCTACCGTCTCATTGTGGCTTCTTTGTCTCTGGATGTGGAGTATCTTTTTTGGTGAGTTCCAGTGTCTTCCTGTCGATGATTGTCCAGCAGCTAGTTGTGATTCTGGTGTTCTCGCAAGAGGGAGTGAGAGCACGTCCTTCTACTCCACCATCTTGGTTCCTGTCCAAAATAGCACTTTTGATTGAGCATGTGTTGCTGGTGTGACCAAGGCTTCAGTCTAACTTTCACTTTCTGATATTTCAGTTTTAGTGTATAGAAATGCAACAGATTTCTGTATACTAATCTTGTATTCTGCTACCTTGATGAGTTCATTTATTAGTTCTAACAGTTTTTGTGTGGGGACTTTAGGGTTCTCTATATACAATATCATGTCATCTGCAAGTAGTAACAGTTTTACTTCTTCCTTTCCAATTTGGATTCCTTTTATTTGTTTTTCTTCTCTGATTGCTGTGGCTAGAACTTCCAATACTATGTTGAATAGAAGAAGTGAGAATATACGTCTTTGTCTTGTTCCTGAATTTAGCAGTAAGGCTTTCAGCTTTTCACCATTGAGTATTATGTTGGCTGTGGGTTGGTTGTAAATGACCTTTACTATGCTGAGATATGTTCCCTCTCTTTCCACTTTGGTGAATGTTTTTATCATGAATGGATGTTGATTTTTGTCAAATGCTTTTCCTGCATCTACTGAGACGATCATGTGGTTTTTGTCTTTTTGTTAATGGTGTGAATCAGACTGATTTGCATATGGTGAACCATTCTTGTGACCCTGGAATAAATACAACTTGATTATGGTGTATGATCCTTTTTATGTATTGTTGGATTCGGTTTGCTAATATTTTGTTGAGGATTTTTGTATCTGTATCCATCAGAGATACAGGCCTGTAATTTTACATTTTTGGAGTGTCTTTGTCTGGTTTTGGTATCATGGTGATGGTGGTGGCCTCAGTAACTTTGGGAGTGTTCCCTCCTTTCAATTTTTTGGAATAGTTTTTAGAAGGATAGGTATAAGTTCTAATTTATATGTTTGATAGAATTCCCCAGTGAAGCCATCCAGTCCTGGGCTTTGTTTGCAGGGAGTTTGTTTGTTTGTTTGTTTTTACAGATTCTATCTTACTTTTAGTGATTGGTCTGTTCACATTATCTATTTCTTCTTGACTCAGTGTTGGCAGGCTGTATGTTTCTAGAACCTTTCCACTTCTTCCAGGTTGTCCAATTTGTTGGCATATAGCTGTTCCTAGTATTCTCTTATGATATTTTGTATCAATGGCATTAGTTGTTATTTTTTCTCTTTCTTATTTTGTTTATTTGGGTTCTCTCTCTTCTTAGTGAGCCTGGCTAGAGGTTTGTCAATTTTATTTATCTTTTCAAAAAACCAGCTCTTGTTTTTATTGATCTTTTCTACTCTTTTTGATCTCTATTTTATTTCCTTTCTGATCTTTATTATTAACTTCCTTCTGCTGAATTTGGGCTTTGTTTGTTTTCTGATTCTTTTAGATGGTAAGTTAGGTTATTTATTTGTGATTTTTCTTGTTTCTTGAGGAAGGCCTGTATTGCTCTGAACTTCCCTCTTAGAACTGCTTTTGATGCGTCCCATGGATTTTGTACAATTGTGTTTTCATTTTCATTTTTCTTAAGGTATTTTCTGATTTCTTCTTTGATTTCATCGTTGACCCATTGGTTTTTTTAGTAATTTACAGTTTAGTCTCCACGTGTTTGTTCTTCCCTTGTTTTTCTTGCTGTGGTTGATTTCTAATTTCATACCATTGTGGTCAGAAAAGTTGCTTGAAATAATTTCTATCCTCTAAAATTTGTTGAGGCTTGTTTTCTGACCTAGTGTGTGAACTATCCTAGAGAATGTTCTATGCATGCTTGAGAAGAATGTATATTCTGCTTTTTTTGGATGTTGTGTCCTGGACATATCAATGAAATCCAACTGATCTATTAGGTCATTTAGGACCTCTGTTGCCTTATTGATTTTCTGCCTGGATATCCATTGATGCCAGTGGAGTGTTAAAGTCTCCTACTATTATTGTATTATTGTCAGTTTCTCCCTTTATGTCTGTTAATATTTGCCTTATAGATTTAGGGGCTCTATATTGGGTGCATATATGTCAGTGAGTGTAATATCCTCTTCTTGTATTGATCCCTTTCTTTTTCTATAGTACTCTTCTTTGTCTTTCTTTATGGCCTTTGTTTTAAAGTCTGTTTTGTCTGATATGAGTATTGCTTCGCCACTTTCTTGTTGTTTCCATTTGCATGAAATATCTTTTTCCATCCCCTGACTTTCAGTCTGTGCATGTCTTTCGCCTGAAATGAGTCTCTTGTAGGCAGAATATTCCAGGTTCTTTTTCTTTTTCTTTTTTTTTAAAACTTTAGTCTTTTTTTTTTAATGTATTTTTTTTTAAACGCATTGTTTACTTTATTTATTTATTTATTTTTGGCTGTGTTGGGTCTTCGTCTCTGTGCGAGGGCTCCCTCCAGCTGCGGCAAGCGGGGGCCACCCCTCATCGCGGTGCGCGGGCCCCCCACCATCGCGGCCTCTCTTGTTGCGGAGCACAGGCTCCAGACGCGCAGGCCCAGCAATTGTGGCCCACGGGCCCAGCCGCTCCGCGGCACGCGGGATCCTCCCAGACCAGGGCTCGAACCCACGTGCCCTGCATTGGCAGGCAGACTCTCAACCACTGCGCCACCAGGGAAGCCCTTCTTTTTTTTTTTTAAATCCAATCTGCTGCTCTGTAACTTTTGATCAGAGCATTTATTCTATTGATATTTAAACTAATTGTTAATAGGTATGTATTTATTGCCATTTTAAGCCTTGTTTTCCAGCTGTTTCTGTAGTTCTTCTTTGTTCATTTCTTCTTTTCATTTTTCCTTTTGTATTTTGATGATTTTCTTTTGTAGTATGCTTGAGTTCCTTTTTTTTGTTTTTTTGTTGTTTTGTTTGTTTTGTGAATCCTTTGTATGTTTTTGATTTGTTGTTACCATGGAGTTCAAGTACGTTGATCTGTAACTAAATCAGTTTGCTTTAAACTGATAGTCATTCAAGTTCAAACACATTCTAAAAGACCTACATTTTTATACTCCCCTCCCCCAAATTTTGTGATTTTTATGTCCTTTATTTAAGTCTTCATGCTTATCCTTTTACTTTTCATTGTAGTTACAATAGCTTTTAGGTTTTTTTTACTGTGTACTGGCTTATTTAAGTGATTTTTCAGTCCTTACTATATTTGCCTTTTCCTATTGTGATTTTCCCTTTTCTATAGGTTCTTGTCTATTTTCTATTTAGAGAAGATGCTTCTGTATTTCTTTTAGGGTAGGTTTAGTATTGCTGTTTTCTTAGTTTTTGCTCGTCTGAGAAGTTCTTTATCTCTCCTTTTATTCTAAATGATAATCTTGGGACTTCCCTGGTGGTCCAGTGGTTAAGACTCTGTTTCCACTGCAGGGAGTGTGAGGTCAATCCTTGGTCAGGGAACTAAGATCCCGTGTGCTGTGCACTGTATGGCAAAAAAAAAAAAGAAAAGAAAAGATAATCTTGCTGGGTAGAGTATTCTAGGTAGAAGGCTTTTCCCTTTCAGGACTTTGAATATATCATGCCACTGTCTTCTCACTTGCAAAGTTTTTGCAGAGAAATCAGCTGACAGCCTTATGGGGAGGGTTCCCTTCTAAAGGACTCTTTTTCTCTTGCTGTCTTTAGAATCCTCTCTTTATTTTTCACTTTTGCCATTTTAATTATGATGCAGCTTGTTGTGAGTCTGTTTTGACTTATCTTGTTTGGGACCCTCTGCGCTTCCTGTACCTGGATATCTGTTTCCTTCTTTAGTGTTGGGATGTTTCCAGCCATAATTTCTTTAAATACATTTTTGGTCCTCCCTTCTTCTTCTGGAACCCCTATTATGCGTAGCTTGGCATTTATGTCGTCCCATAGATCTCACACATTGCTTTCTCTTTTTTTTTTCCATTTGTTTTTCTGTCTGCTATTCTGACTGGGTGATTTCCATTATTCTGTCTTACAGATCACTTGTTTGTTTGTTTGTTTGTTTTTTTGTTTTTTTTGTTTTTGTCCGCACCATATGGCTTGTAGGATCTTACTTCCCCGACCAGGGATTGAACCCCAAGGGCCATGGCAGTGAAAGTGCCGTGTCCTAACCACTGCACCACCAAGGAATTCCCCACTTATTTGTTCTTTTATGTCATTTATTTGGCTGTTCATTACTTCTAGATTGCTTTTTATCTTGGAAATTGAATTATCTATCTTTGATTGTTTCATCTTTGTAGTTTCTAGTTCCTTGTTACAGTGATCTGCGTTTCTGTCGATAATCTTTCTTAATTCAGTTAGCATTTTTATTACCACCTTTTTGAACTCATGGTCTGGTAGACTGGTGAGCTCTGTTTTATTATCTGTTCTTTCAGGGTATTTCTCTTACTCTTTTAATTGGGAGTAGTTCCTTTGCCTTTTCATTTTACTTAACTTTCTGTCTCAGTGAATTTAGGAGAAACAGTTATCTATCGTGGTCTTGAAGAGGTGTTTTTATGAGGGAGCTTTATGTGTAGACGTGTATGTCCAGTGTCTTTGGTGCGAGGGCTGGTTTTGATAGGGACACCAGTCGTGTCCTTCCTCAAGGTGTGCTGGTTGTTATCACCTTGATAGGGAAGGGGTGTGGTTGATGTTAGGGGATCTAAAACCTGTGAAGTGGGATGTCCCCTCTGCTTTGTGGCTCTCACCATCCTGTCAGGTGCAGGGTCTGCTTCCCAGTTGTTGGAGTAGAAGCTCTGAGAATCAGGCTCGATAATGTTCCTTTCCCCTTTAGTGCCTGTCCCGCCCCAAAGGAGCAAGTGAAGCAAGTAAAGCCCCTTCACTCACAGAGAACTTAGGTACCACCTGTATAGGTGTCTGTGGCTCTGTTCACATGCAGACCACGTTCGCATCCCTTCCCCTGTTGTATTCTTCCCAGATCTAGTTCAAGCCTTTGGTGTGGAGTGGGCAGGGCTGGAGAGTTCTCTAGGCTGGGGCTGGGGTTTCAGGCATTGTGACTGCAGGCATTGAGGTGGCTGTGCTGCTGCCAGAGATCTAGATTGCCTCGGTGGCTGTCTTCTCCCAAGACCTGTCTGCCCCAGATCCCGTGCTAAGCTGCAGTGTGGAGTGTGGTGGGGACTGGAGTATTTACTCCGGTGGGAGATGAACCATGGCATGTTCGCAGCACCACCTGAGCATGCGTTGACCATAGCCGCCACTCGCCCCACCTGGATCACATCCCAGGCACCCCCCCGGCCCCCGGCCCCACTGCCTGTCTGTGCGTAGCTAGACCAAGTGTTTTCCCAGGGCCTGGTTGGCTGAAATCTGTACCAAGCTGTGGTGTGGTAGGGCTGAGGTGTTTGCCTCGTTCGGATTAGGGGGTGTGGCGAGGCAGCAGCCTCCAGTGCAAGGCTCTCTCTGTCCTGACTCTTGGGAAGCCATCATGTGCGTGCTCCTTGTGAGTAGAGTCTAGGCATCTCCAGCCCTTCATCTGTCCCAGGGACCTCCCAGCAGCCAAGGGGGTTTGTCCTCCTCTGTGCAGGACCCTGGGACTCTGATTCCCAGATTGTGGCCTGTCCTCCTCGCTCCCCAGGGTGGGTGAGTGCCTGTGTGGACCTTTTCTTCCTCTCAGATCCCTCTCACAGGTGGGAGTCTCAACCCTATGCCTTTTTCTGTCCTACCCAGTTACGTGGAGATCTTTCTTGCAGCTTTGGTGGTATAGGAGTTCTTTTGCCAGTTTCCACGTAGTTTTCTGTGAGAATTGTTCCACCTGTATAGTATTTCTGCTATGTTTTTGCAGGGGGGGGGGTGGCCAGCTACACGTCCTCCTATTCCACCATCTTGATAATAATTCAGCTTTATATATCTTTTTCTATCTTTTTAACTTATTTGTGTCTTCATGTTTTTTATGAGTTTTTTAATGGACTATCTATAGTTCTTTTTTTAATCCAGTTTTATAATCTCTGCATCATATTTAGGATGTTTAGGCAGTTTAGATTTCGTTGCATTCTTGATGTGATTATATTTGATGCTACCATCTTGCTATTTATATTCCGTTTGTATCGTCTTTTCATTGCTTCTCATTTTCTCTTCTGCTTGCTTTTGGAGTGTTTTTCATGACTACAGTTTACCTCATTTGTTGGCTTATAAACTGTAAAGCTGTTTGTGTTATGTTTATTTATTTAAGTTTTTATAATAAACATCTTTAAATTATCAAAGTTTATTTTCCATGTATTCTAAGAGGAACCTCCTCTTGGTCATGATGTATTATTCTTTTTATATATTACTAAATCCTATTTGCTAAAATTTGATGAGGATTTTTGCATCTGTGCTTTTAAGGGAGATGGTTCTGTAGTTTTGTTTGTTTGCTAATGTCTTTGTTTTTTTAGCAGGTAATCAGATTTGCTAATATTTTGAGGATTTCTGTGTCTATGCTCTTGAGAGATAATGTTTGTAGCTTTTTTTTTTTTGGTCTAGTTTTGAGAAGTGTTCCTTCTTCCATTGTGTAGTATTGGATTGTTTCTTTTTTCCATGATAGTGAAACCATCTGGGTTTGTAGATTTCTAATTCAGAATGTTTTGAATTACAAATTCAATTTCTTTAACAGTTATATTTTCAGGTCATCTTGTATGAGTTCTGATAATTTCTTCTAAGTTGTAGAGCTATTCAGAGTATTCCATCATACTTTTAATGCTGTGAGTTCTGTAGTGGTATCATGTTTTTCACTCCTGTAATTGGTAATTTGTCTTCTATCCTTTTTTCTTTCTTGGTCTTTCTGGGAGTTTATTAACTTTATTGATACTTGCGAAGAGTCTACTTTTGGTTTGATTGGTTTTCTGTTATTTTTGTTTTCAATTTCATTGATTTTCTGATATCTTTTTTAGTCCCTTTCTTCAGCTTGTTTTGGGTTTATTTTGCTTTTTTTCTAGTTTCTTGAGGCAATAGCTTGCATTATTGAGACCTTTTTTCCCCTAATAACACATCGTTTTCTAAGAACGCATCTAGTGTTATTAAATTTCTTCCAACTCTTGCCTTAGTTGAATCCCACAGATTTCGATGTTGTTTTTTCATCTTCGTTCAGTTCAATATTTCTAAAAAAATTTCCTTTGAGATCTTTTGTGATCCACTGATTATTTGGAAATGTGTTGTTTAATTTCGAAATGTTTAGAAAATTTATAGGTATTTTTGTATTGCTGATTCTTAGTTTGATTCTATTATGATCAATTGAATTGTATGATTTCATTTCTTTTAAATGTAAGATGTTTGTTTTGTGACCTAGGACATTCTCTGTCTTGGTTAATGTTCCGTGTGTAGTTGAACAGAATGTATATTCTGTTTTTGTTGGGTGGAGTGCTCTGTTGATGTCAACTAGTTTCCCTTGTTTTATGATGGTCATTTTTTCTATTCCTTGTTGATTTTATTTAGTGCTTCTCAGTTGTTGAGGGAGGGGTATTGGCTCTTACTTCTGGTTAGATAATGATTGGAAGGTAGGCACTAAATATAGCATCTGAAGTATCTTCCTGGAGGGGAAAAAAGGTTGGGTTTATATAAATCCATGTTCTAAAATTATAATGTCATAGCAACAGCACCATGGTTAGAAAGTAAAGGGAAGGGGGAAAAGAAAACAAAACCCAACTGTGCCCAAAGGAAAGATAGAAAATACACTGTCTTCTTCTTTTTTTCTGTATTTATCTATGGCCCTGGGCAATTTTTTTGTGCTCACTGGAAAAAAGAGTAAGACTTAGGAAAGGAAAACTAATCCCCTTTTTTAATAGTAAGGTTTTTCCCCACCCTAAAGTGAGAGCCAGAAAAAAAAATAAAGCTTTTGATGCTAAATTTTCACGAAGCTTTGAAGAACAAGATCAGCATGCCCTGAGACTTTGGACTTGAAGTATAAAGATTTCACACAAAGGAGTTTACTTAAGCCTGAGGCTTATTTTGTGCATAGTTTAAGCAGTAGTATCAACTAAGGATTGGTTAGAAAAGTACAGATTTTACCTTTATGTTTTTTGGGGTTTTTTTTTTTTGCAATACTGAACTCCTTAAGATTATGTTTTTCAAGGCCCTCTTCCTCCCTCCATTAAAAAAAAGGGGGGGTTAGTAACTAATACCCCATTTATGAAAATAAGAAGTTACTTACATGCTTTTGGTGGTTTACAAAACGTTCTTCATGCATATTATCTCATTTGATCCATACAGCCCTGTGTGATTTGTAACACAGGTTTTTTATTCTTTACTTATGGAATCTCAGAAAGGTTAAGTGATTTTTCTCAGGTCATAAAATTGAGTAGAATAAAGTTCAGGTATTCTCATTCCTAACTCAGCCTTCTTTCTGTGATATTCTGCCTTTGAAAGGATATACCTGTTTTCTTGAATAGAATTGACTTTAAGTAAATGATATTTTTATTGATTTTATAAGTGCTCCAGTGATCATGTACTATTATATTTTACATAAGGATAAATTTCAAAGATTATTAGAAAGCTTTAATAGATTTTCAAACGTTGACTTAATCCTGAATTTTCTCTTACATGAACTTGTTTTTTAACGTCCTTTTGATTAGTTACCCACTGATAACTATAAATTCTTTATATGTTTTTAATGGTAATACCTTTATGTATTTAATTTACTTCAAATTATTTTTATTCTTTTTCTGATTTTATTTTTATTTTTTCATTAGAAGACGTTAGAAAATGTATATATTAGTAGTTGTGAAATTTGTCTTATAGTTCGTTTGGTTAAGGAATTATTTTCCCCTGTAGTGGGAATAAGTATTTTATATTGTTTAAATTTTTTTTCTATGATTGGTTTTATATATTGTGAGATGCTTTTTAAAAATAATTTTCCCTACTTGTTTAGTTATATTTTGGTTCTTATATATTAAAATCTTATACCTTTTAAACCCGTTATTTTGTTCTCGATTCTGTCATTTTTACTTTTGTGCAAATACCACATTACTTTTTAAAAATTTTGCTTTATAATTTCATTTTCATTTATTTTATACATTATTGAAATCACTCTGCAATTTTACAGAAACATTTTTCTTGAAGATATTTTTTCCTATAGGCTGCTTTCTCATCAGATTCAAGATATCTACTTGAATATGATTAACGTATGTCAAATATAAACGAACTTTTTACACCTAGAATAAGGAAATGAAAATCAGTATGTATACGTAGTTGTCATTATTAAAGTTTTCTTGGGGTTTTTGACTTTTACTTTTTCTCTAACTTTATGTGTTTTCTAAGGTTTCTTTAGTGAAACAGTTTTTTTTTTTTTTTAAAGGAGCGGGGAGGGGAATTTTTAAAATAACCCTATCTTAGACTTAGCCATTTGTTACAAATAACAAATAAGTATTCTGTGATGATGGTGATGTTGTTGTTTTGATGATGATGGTGATGATGACACCTTCAGTAACTGGACACTTAGATCTCGTTGACTGGGTGAATTAATTTTATCAATATTGTAAACCCTTCGGCATCCATGTTGTTTGGTGATGTTTTGTGGTGGTGGTTTGTTTTGTGTTCATTTACATTTGTTATTGAGCTCAGTATTGTCTAGGAACTGTGTTTTTATAAAACATATGATAAGGTGGCAAGGAAGATTGATGTTGCAGAAGTAGTTAAAATGTAGTCGTTGTGATAAGCCCTGATCTTACAATATTATTTATTTTGATTTCAGGTAAACTTTTTGTTGAATGGATTCTACAATGACAGCTTTGCTCTCCAGATTATTATTCATCAGTTTGCCAGATAACCCTTTATAAATCACAGACTTACATTTTGCTATTTGCTTTTGTAAAAGACAGGCTTTAGTCTGAAGTTTCTAAATAATCAGGGCTGTGTAGAAAAATCAGATGTGGAGCTTTTAGATAATATAATTGTATGACTGTATTCTGGAAATGGCCTTAGGAAGTAATGTATAAGTAAATAACTAAAAATGAACAAACCAACAGACTAGGAAAATACTCATAGCAAATATGATAGGTAAACAGTGAATATTATCGTATAATTAATACAAAGTGATATAAAAATGACAGGGAGTAAAAATGATGTAGAGATTCTCAAAAGGAGATACAGATAGTAAAAGTTATTCAGCCTCATCATTTAAAAATTCATGTCAGACCCTCAATAAGAACGTACCTCTTCTAGCAGTGTATAAAATATTCAATACAGGAATAACATCCAGTGCTATCCATGGTTAAGTAACTCCCATAGATTATTAGGAAAATGTATAAAGTAGTATAGTCATTTTGAAAAGTAGTTTGATAATTTGTACCAATAAGCTTAAAATTGTTACTTTGATCTGGTAATTCTGCTTTGTTTCCCAAGGAAATAATTATAGATATTTAAAATTCTTATATGTATTTATGATAAATAATTATTCCATTTAGGCAGATGGTTAAGTAATTTTTGTTCATTTATTTGATGAAATACTGTCAAAAACATATTTATAAGTACTATCATAGTATGGGTGAATGCTTATAACATTGTTAATAAAGAAGACATTGTAAATAAGTATAATTACAGATAAAAACATAAAATAACTCATGGGTAGTTTAAAAAGTAGGGTAAGAATTTAAAGGAATATAGTAGACACAAACAAGATTTTGAGTATTTTAGGAATATCTGAAGGTTGCTTGAAATTTCTCTGAGGCACTTATCTGCATTGTGCTCTTTGCAAAGTTGGTGTGTAGGAGGGAGTCACTTTCTTCAGTGTAGCCAGCTGCCCAGTCCCTGTATGTCAATTTTTGCTTTTTCTGCTCTTTCTCACATAAGTATCTAAGGGGAGGATATATGCTGTTTTGGTACTGCTTGAGAATTTGAAGATTCACAAATTTGTCAGTCATATTCACATATATTCCAATAATCCACTTGGCAGTTGTTGCCTCTGTGTTGTGGGTTATATAATTTCCCTTCTTTGAAGTATTTTTCTGATTTTCAAAAATGAGCATGATATTTTTAAAAGGAAAAGAAAAGCCTTTATTCAGTTACCAGTTAATAATCCTAGCATGAAACTCTTTTTCATTAGACAGCGTATTCTGTTTTTCCTACAGTGGCTCATATGCCATTAATCCCATCTAGTGTTTGTACTTCTTATCTCTAGAAGTTCAATTTGTGCCTTACTTTATTACCCATGTCTTTACTAACATGTTTAGTCTTTTCTGTTTTGAACACGTGAAATTCAGTTATAACTCTTGTAATGTCCTTGTTTATAATACTATAATCTGTGCCATTGGTTCATACTTATTTAATATTTAATGGAAAAATATAAAAATGCAGAAACATTTTTAACATGTGTAAACTACAAATACTACCTACCAAGTTTAAGTTTTAGAATATTAAAAGCATGTTGTATCGCCCATCTCTATAACTTTTCTAAATGTTGTTATTGTTTGTATGTGTCCCTAAATAATATATTGTTTAATCATACATGTCTTAATATAAATTACCTCTTGCTGTGTGTATTCTGAAACTTGTTCTTCTTCCTTAACATTGTTATTGAGAGACGTCATTATTGATGTGTATACTTGTCATTGTTTTTACTCTTCTGTAGTAGTATTTTGAAGGAATATATTTTTGTTTATCTGTTCTCCAGTTGATGGTCATTTCAGTTATATACAGCTTTGTTTTGTTTTTTACAATGCTTTTATGAACACTCTTGTATACGTCTTCCAATATACAAATATGAGAATTTCTCTGAGTTATGTGCCTAGGAGTGGCATATTTTGGTCATAGGGATATTCATATGAAATCTTATTAGATTATCCAAATTGATTTCCAAAGTGTTTTCTTCTCATTTACAATGTTTCTCTTTATATATATATATATATATACACACACACACACACACACACACAACATATACATACATACACATATATACATGTACACATATATTTTTATGTATGTATGTATTTACTGTTACAGTTAACATTGTAGAAAATGTCTTTCCAAATATATTCACTTTTTTCTTCTTTTTAAATATTACTTATTTTAGAAACAGAATCCTTGATTTAGAGGATACAAATTTTTTATTAGCTAGCCACCTTATTTTAATTTTTATATTATTATTTTGACTTCCCATGTACTCTTTAATTTGGTTTTATTTGTTATGAAAGTATGCATGTATAACATACTCAAGTAGTTATCCAAAGTTTATTGTTAAACATAGCAAGTCACTGCCCTTTTTTCTGCCCCGTTTACTTTTCCCTAGAGGCCACCATTTTCACCATTTTTGCTGATTCTTTTGATATTTACCTCCATAGCTCTAAATCACTGGCCTATATTTCCAATTCGTAATTTTTAACTTCTTTGGCTTCCCACTTTGAAGCATGAAGATTTAGCCTCTTTCATTTCTTCCAACTTCCAGCACCATCCCAACTTCACACCTGTACTCTTCCCTCATCTCTTTTATCCTAAATAAATAATGTAGTGCTAACATTATTGTGAAAAGTATATGCATAGCTGAGTCACTTAGCACACTATAATTACTCTTCTTTTTTTTTTTTTTAAATAGAGGAGGATGCTAGTAAAGGAAGAGGCAGTGAGGATTTTGAAATCTTAAGGGGAATTTGTATCGCAAAGGAGGATTTGTGGAAGGAGATAACATTAGTCAACAGGAAGCCGTAGATGCCATGAATGGGAGAGGAATATGATGAGAACGTTTATTCTGGTAGCCATGTGTAGTAACAACTAGAACATTGAAAGCCTATGAAAATGACTGGCATGTATTTTTTTAATTTTATTTTATTTTAAATAAATTTATTTATTTATTTATTTTTGGCTGCGTTGGGTCTTCGTTGCTGCCCACGGGCTTTTCTTTACTTGTGGTGAGCTGAGGCTACTCTTCGTTGCGGTGCGCGGGCTTCTCACTGTGGTGGCTTCTCTTGTTGCGGAGCACGGGCTCTAGGCGTGCGGGCTTCAGTAGCTGTGGCTTGCGGGCTCTAGAGTGCAGGCTCAGTAGTTGTGGCGCATGGGCTTAGTTGCTCCGCGGCATGTGGGATCTTCCCGGACCAGGGCTCGAACCTGTGTCCACTGCATTGGCAGGCAGATTCTCAACCACTGTGCCATCAGGGAAGCCCATGTATTTTTGTTATAAACAATTTTTATGACATTGAGGTTTAAGTTTGAAGACTAAAGAAAAAAAAAAAGGGCAATCCTGGGAAATAATACAGTAATCAGTCACTGAGATCAAGTGACTGCTTGGGGCAAAGTGTAAGAAGTTTATTCTAAACTTTTAGTAATTTGAGACCAGGACAGTGAAAGTGGGGGAAATCAGAATTAATTTTTTAGTATCTTAAATTTCAAAATGGAGTACATTTGACAAAAAAAAAAAAATTATGTTTATCTTACCCATCCTCTTGAAAAATTTTTTTAATTTTTAAATTTAATTGTATTAAAAATTTTATTGGAGTATAGTTGATTTACAGTGGTTCAGGTGTACAGCATAGTGATTCAGTTATACACATACATATATATATATATATATTCTTTTTCAGATTCTTTTCCATTATAGGTTATTACAAGATATTGAATATAGTTTCCTGCACTATACAATAGCATCTTTTTATCTATTTTATATACAGTAGTGTGTATCTGTTAATCCCAAATCTGTTAATCCCAAATTCCTAATTTATACCCCCACTTTTCCCTTTGGTGACCATAAGTTTGTTTTCTATGTCTGTGAGTCTATTTTTGTTTTGGAAATAAGTTCATTTGTATCTTTTTTTTAGATTCCACATATAAGTGATACCATGTGATATTTGTCTCTCTCTGTGTGACTTACTTCACTTAGTATGATAATCTCTGGGTCCATCCATGTTACTGCAAATGGCATTATTTCTTTTTTATGGCTGAAATTGTTTACATATACCACAT
The DNA here is from genome assembly GCF_028021215.1 of Eschrichtius robustus. Classification (NCBI taxonomy): domain Eukaryota; kingdom Metazoa; phylum Chordata; class Mammalia; order Artiodactyla; family Eschrichtiidae; genus Eschrichtius; species Eschrichtius robustus. Next base: position 17,086,367 of record NC_090831.1, read on the forward strand.
CTTCTTTATCCATTCATCTGTTGACGGACGTTTAGGTTGCTTCCATGTCTTGGCTATTGTAAATAGTGCTTCTCTGAACATTGGGGTGCATCTATCTTTTGAATTAGAGTTTTTTCCGGATATATGCCCAGGAGTGGGATTGCTGGGTCATATGGTAAGTCTGTTTTTAGCTTTTTAAGTAATATCCATATGGTTCTTCATAGTGGCTACACCAATTTACATTCCCACCAACAGTGTAGGAGGGTTCCCTTTTGTCCATACCCTCTCCAGCCTTTATTATTTGTAGACTTTTTGATGATAGCTATTCTGACTAGTGTGAGGTGATACCTCATTGTGGTGCTGATTTGCATTTCTTTAATAATTAGTGGTGTTGAACATCTTTTCATGTGCCTGTTGGCCATCTGTATGTCTTCAGAGAAATGTCAGTTTAGGTCTTCTGCCAATTTTTTGATTGGCTTGTATGTTTTTTCGATATTGAGTTGTTTGAGCTGTTTGTATATTCTGGATATTAATCCCTTGTCAGTCATATTGTTTCCAAATATTTTCTGCCAGTCTTTAGGTTGTCTTTTCATTTTGTTGATGGTTTACTTTGCTGGACAAAAGCTTTTAAGTTTGATTAGGTCCCATTTGTTTATTTTTGCTTTTATTTCTTTTGCCTTGGGAGACTGATCTAAGAAAATATTGCTACAATTTTTGTCAAAGAATGTCTTGCCTATATTCTTTCCTGGGAGTTTTATGGTGTCATTTGTTACATTTAGGTCTTTAAACCGTTTTGAGTTTATTTTCATATGTGGTGTTAGAGAATGTTCTAATCTCACTGCATAACATGTAGCTGTCTAGTTTTCCCAGAATCACTTGTTGAGGAGACTGCCTTTTCTCCATTGTACATTCTTGCTTTCCCTGAACAATTGAGTCTGATGTGATTTTTACATTTTTACCCTTTTACTGAGCAAATGGGGAGAGTGTAGGGGGAAGAGTCTGTCCTTTGAATGTAAAGCTGTCTTCTCTCTGCAGTTTGTGGGATTGGCCTGGGATGATCTAGTGAGAAGACTGAGGTCAGATAGACCTGGATTTAAATTCTGCTTTGTTGGTTACTACCCAGGTGATTTTGTTCCTAATATGTTAGTATTGCTAACACAGTTGTTGAGAATATTACATATAATATTAAAAATAATAAGTGCATATTTTGTGTCTAATTCAGTGCCTTCCACATGTCAGGTCTTCAGAAATTATAGTTATTATTATTGGAATCATCACCATGTTTTTTCATCAATACCAGCCCCTATATGTGCTTTACAAAGAACAAATGTATAAAGACTTGGAACACTGATAGCGATTGTATGCAACAGATAAACAGGAGGGAAGAATTTAATATAATCCTTACGTTCTCCTGGGTGGGTGGGTGGTGTTACTACATTTTTTTTTCCCTGCCCACCCCCCACCCCCCCCACCCCACCATCTGTTTCTACGTTTATCTCTTTTATTGAAAAGCAGCTTTTTGGAATAATCAGTAAGGAAAATAATATGGTTCTTTCTTTTTCCCAGCTGATAGAACCCTTTGTACTCCAAATGTAGCATGTCTTGGTAATTTCTTTAAATGAGTGTTTTTTAAATATAGTGCGGATAAGCATGGGATGGGGAGGTGGGAAAGGAAGGTGGTTAGATAATGTGATGAGGGGCACTGTTTACCTTAGAAAGTATTGGAGTTACTCATTTATATGCTCTACTAGATTGTAGACTTTGTGGGGACATAAGCTATGCTGACTTTTTCTATTTGTGCCAGCACCTGGCACAATACATTGTATCTTTCAGTGGTTATAACTTTGTGCTTTTCCTTCCTGTCTTTGACTTTTCTACTTGGGGGTCACAATTTATGTCTGATTTATTTCTGTATGTTTGTGACTTATAAATGATTGGTACTCAATAAATGGATTGAATGAATGACTTGAATTGTCTCCAGAGTTACAGATCAGCAGTCATAAGAATAAAGCAACTGTTAGCTTTGCTTATCTATAGACATTTATTACTGGAAGGAACCTTAGGGTTTATGTAGTCTAGCTCTTCATCTTTCAAATAAAGTAACTGTTACCAAAGATTGCAAGACTTTTATTGGGAAACCTATGTGGCAGAAGTAGAGTTAGAACCCAGCCAGATCTCTTATTCATAGTTCCTTTTCCTTTCTTAAACTTAATTGTGATATTTTTCTTCCTTAGATAACAGAAAAAAAGGAGAAAAAAGTTAGTAACCAGCTTGAAAAGAAAATATTTATTTTCTATTCTCTGTATGTCTGTAGTTATGTCTGTACTTTGATTCTATATTGTGTAGTCAGCATTTTCAGGGTGAACATAGCATTTACTTATTGATCATTGCCACAACTTAGGTTAAACATAATTTTCTCAAAATTTTCTGAAAAGTAAAATTTAAAAATCAGATTAAAAAGATTTTCTCTGGATTATAATCCACCCTACATTTACATGATAGATTGGTGTATAAAGTACTTTGGTATTCATGAACTTATTTTGATTCTGATGATAAGAGTTATGTAGGGTGTGAATTATAAATTATTGTCATTTTACAGCTGAAAAAAATTGAGACTCAGTGAGGGTATATCACATGATTATGATCACCTAGTGAGTAAATTATGAGGCTGAATGTAAACTCAAATGATTTAAAGGCATTTTCAGTACTCTTTCCACTGTAGAGAGCTCTAAATCCCTTTAGATAGACACATTTAAAAATGCTTATGGTTGAAGGACAGTTGGCAGTAACCACTGTTAGGTGCCCTTTACACTGTTTCCTTCTGTCCTCTAGTGTAGAACTAACTATACTGTGTGCAATCAGCAGATGTTTGAGTGCTAAGTGGTTAGTTAGCATTGTACTGGATGCTTTAATGTAGTTTCACCTAGGCAGTGCGTTGTGACCCAGCTGAAGAAAAATATGACAATATGTAAGTGCTAGGGATATATTTTAAGACTTAAAATTTAAAAATTCTAATTAGAGAACATAGTGAAAAACACATTTGATATTCTGTTGAGTAACTGGAAAACAGTCATCTTCTATCTAAATCATTTTTGTTTTTTAGAAACAATTTTTCTTGTTAAAATAGAAAATACATATTTTAGAACTGTGTCTGAGATGCATAATGAAACCTTGACCTTCATTTGTAACATTTTAGTTACCTCAGATATGTCTAAGATTAAGCCAATAAATAAATAAATAAATTTCTCAAAATCTAAATGTGCAGAGACAACTGTTGTTAACTTCTTGGTGGATACCTTTTCACACTTCTTGCTCTGTGTATATAATTCTCTAAGTAGAATATATATAATTCTATGAATAGAGTTATAATTCTGTAAACTAAATTCTATAATTCTCCTTACAGAAAATTAAGTTTATAGAATTATATAGTATATAATCATATTTTATATGTAATTATATAAATGGAATTAAGTTCTTTGTGTAGTTTTTTTCATTCAGTCATATCATGAAAATGCTTCAATGGAAGTAAGTAAATTAGGTCTATTGTGTGATCATGTAAAGTGGTAGCGTGCTAAAGTTTTTCATCATTTATTTATCATTGTCCAAGTGGTGGACATTTGTTTCAAAAGTTTTGTTACTGTAGAATAATTTTTAAAACTGTCCTGCAACTTGAGAAATTTCTAAGATCATCAGGATCTTTATTTATATTAAATTTGGCACACTTTTTTGGTAACTTGTTGACATTACTTTGAATTTATAATAATCATAATTCTCCTCTTGCTTTACCAACTCTGTAATGTTTGGAACTTTTTCTCCAGAGTAAAGTTACTTATTAAGTAGAAAATATTTGGGTAACTATGTTTTTTAAAATACAGATTTTGAAAGGGAATAGTGTTCAACAGCAATTCTGTAATATTTCAATGAAGTTAGACATGATGTTTTGATACCTTGATATTTATTCAATATTGAAATATTTAAATGTGTGTAATTTTTTTAATAGATTATCTTTCTCAAGGAATAGATCTTTCTGGAATAGAAGTAATAGAAAATGATCTACTTTTTGTTGCAAGAGCTCGACTTGAAGTGGAAAATCAAGCTAAGCGCCTCCTGGAGCAGGGTGTGGAGACTCAGGTAATACAAATAATGTCACTTTTTTAATGTGAAAAATATGTCATAATACAGATGAACATTTGATTTTGTGTTGAAAAAAGTAATGTATGTCCTTATTTTATCACTGAAGAACTATGTCCACAATTTGATCGGAGAGTAGGGCATAAAGTAAGTACAAGGAAAATTTTTAAAATATATATTTACTTAATTCTACTGAAAATGGATCCTAAGATTTCTAATGTATAATGTATATAATATGAAATATATTTTAATATAATGTGTATATGTAGATAGATAGTTAACAGATGTTGCGTAGGCTTTCTTTGTCCAAGTCACTGGTACTCATTTAAGCTTTTCAGCAACCCAGTAAGGATGGTATTACTGCTATTTCCATTTTACAAATGGCGAAACTGAGAGCTTAAATAATTGGTCGAAGATCACACATCCAGTAAATGATGTAGTTTGGCAAACATTAAGTACTCTATCTCCAGAACCTTGCACCCTTAGTAATCACTGTGCCAGCATTTTTTTTTTTAGAAATTGACTCGAGATTTCTCCTAAGATATCATTTTCCTGATGCTTAATTTTCTGAATTACAGGAAACCTAGAGGTGTTGATGTAGTAGAATCAACAAATTAGATGTAAATCTCAGTTTTTCTACATTTGTATTGCACCCAGATATTTTCTCCATTTGTACTGGACCCAAATACCATTATTTGTATCCATTTTAAAATTCATATTCTTTAAACCAGGAATTTCATTTTGTGCATTTGTATTGGACAAAAACAGTTTTATAAATATTCAGTTCTTTAAGTAGTCTCTGAATCAGGAAGGTATTTATTTGACTTCCAGTTCTTAACTGTTGTAATTAAAAATAACTGAATGTCAGTTACTGTTTTGAATGAATTTTTAAAGTTGATTATCATATATATAGTGAAAAGTGAACAAATTATAGACATACACGTAGAATGAAATACCGCAGTGTGAACATACCTGTGAAATTAAAACCCAGGTCAAGAAATAGGACATTACCAGCATTCCTGGAGTCTCTTAACTCCCTCTCACTATCACTCCTCTCTCCTTCTTTCCCAAAGGTAGCTTTTATTCTAACACTAGAGTTTAGTTTTATCTGCTGCCAATCATGTTTTAACTCGCAGTCTCACTGTGAAGATAAAATGCTTATACTGTTTAAAAATAAGATACTTGTCTACATCGAATAATAGAGGATACTTTATTTTCAAAGAAATATTTAAGGAATTCCAAGTCAATTTTGAATTAACATGAATATTTCTATAGAAAATGGCTTCAGCCCAGCTCATTTAGTTGCAGGAAAGGAAACAAGTAACATTTCAGAAAGTGCAGTATCACAAGATTTTTGTATTTGTCTAATGTTCCTATTATCACTACATTAGAGATTTAAAACTTCATAAATACTGTTTAGTATTTTTTACCTGTGAAGTTTTTATTGCTATGTATGTATGTATATGTATGCATATGTCTTTAATTTATGCAATTCTTAATAATTTACTGTATTTTGGAGTCATGGAAATGAAAACCGATAATGGTAGAAAGGAAACAATATCACAGTTTGTAGAATTAAAATACTATCTTTAATAGAGATGGGGGATTTTAACACAAAGAAATGGTTACCTTTAAAGGCTTATTTTTTATTGTATTCTCATATATTTAAAGTGGGAAAATATTTTCTAGGATAGTTGTTCCTAAGCAAACTTTATTTTAGGTATGTTGCTATTTTGTGTACCCTTTTTTTTTTTTCATAAATTTATTTATTTTATTTTATTTGGCTGTGTTGGGTCTTCGTTGCTGTGCGCGGGCTTTCTCTAGTGCGGCGAGTGGGGGCTACTCTTCGTTGTGGTGCGCGGGCTTCTCATTGCGGTGGCTTCTGTTGTTGTGGAGCACGGGCTCTAGGTGCGCGGGCTTCAGTAGTTGTGGCACGCATGCTCAGTAGTTGTGGCACATGGGCTTAGGTGCTCCGCGGCAGGTGGGATCTTCCCGGATCAGGGATCGAACTTGTGTCCCCTGCATTGGCAGGCGGATTCTTAACCACTGCGACACCAGGGAAGTCCCATGTGTACATTTTAATAGTTGTCAAATATGACTTTGCTTCAGTTTTTAAATCATAGTGAAATTAAACTGTTAAACTTTTAAGGAACTAATATTCCCGAAATATTGATAGTGTTGTTATATTTTCAGACTCTAAAATTAGTCAAAAGATTATTTAAGTTGGTGACTGTTGTTGTTTAGCCAGTGGCCTGTATGTAATCAATGAAATTAAGTTAGAAAGATAAAGAAGAAAAAAATTTAAAATATTGTGTGTCTACATGGGTAGGTGTGAAATGATCTGCATAGAACCAGGGAGCTTTAATTTTGTTGTATGTTTCAGGGTGGTTTAGAGGAAGGTAGATTCTGCTCAGTGGATGGGAATATTGTCTCTTTGTAAGGCTGTATATATTATTTTATCATAGTTTGTTGACATTAGCCATTAATATTTTCCAATTCATTAGTCTTGTTAAATTCCATAGGTATAACGTAACCTTCTGAGTCTAATTTGGCTTCCTCCATAATTTTCCGAAAGGGAGAAAATGTACCGATTTGCCAATATTAACATTTTGGTTCATTTCACAATTTTTACAATATTTATCATGTGTAAATTGATATTTGTGTTTATAATATCATTTATTTCTGAATTTAGTCATGTGTGTCTGTCCCCCTCGAACCTGGGTCCTCTGCGTTATTTTTCACAAAGTCAGGTTTCTGGCTTTGCAGAGCTGAAGAGATTAAACCCTTATCAGTAATGATGTCCCTGAGATAATGTTCTTGGGAAGCAGGATGTTTTAGTGGAAAGAGCCTGTGTTTTCGAGCCTCTTTCCTTTTCCTCTTAGAAAGCAACAAGTCAGAGGTGTCATCCAGCTGTGTCAGCAGGCAGTTTGGGAATTAAGGATGAAGCTAACCTTTATTGAATGCCTCTTCTCTGCCAGGATTTGTGTTAGTCACTTTACATTTGTTATCTCAGTCACAGTGACAAATATGTGAGGAAGATATAATTATCCACTTTTTATAGTTAGGGAAACAAAGGCCTGGAAAGGTTAAGAAATTAGCTGTAGGTTACTCAGCTAGCAAGCAGTAGAGTCATGGTCTGGAGTGCTTGCTCCCCCCCTTTCTTCAATAGAACCAAGCAGTTTATTCTAATTTTGTTAAATAATTACATTTTAAATCATTTGACAATTTGTGAAGCAATTTATATTGAAAAAGGAATTTTTAAAGTGTTAAAATTTCTTTGGGATGACTCCATGTGATGACTAATCTAAACCAGTTCCTCAGTATTCCTCAAAATTTTTGTTTCTCTGGCCAACTTTCTTTTTTCCATTCTCTGAAATGACTGTTTTAGACTCTCCACTTTCCATTAACCTTACCCTCTCACCCCACATACCAACTAAGGCGGATGCCCTTAATTTCTGCTTCACAGAGGTGCGTCTCACATCCCCTGTACTCTGGATCCTGTTTTATTTTGTTTATATTTCTGTCTCTCATATCTTCGTCCTGTGTCTTTTACTTTGTTTCTTCTCATCAGCATGTAAATATACACCTTTTATGCCACTCTCCCCTGTGTTCTCTATTTCTCAGTCTCACAAGCTTTCTTTTAGTTTTTCACATGCCCATTTTCCTTCCTCCTTTAGGGCTTTCATGTTCTTTTTATGCCTGGAATACTCTTTCCACTTCCCATTAAAACAGATGCTGCAGCTTATATCTATTTGATTCTCGAAATATATTCTCCCATTTATAAGAAATAATTGAAATAGTTAAATATATTGTTAATATTTATTATATATATAGACTAAAACAATTATAGCATTTTAATTTTGAAGTAATATTGCATTCATGAAATATTACACAATTTCATAGTTTATAGGCTCATAACCTGAATAGAGATGTTCAGTACACAAGGAACTTTTGAAAAATTAACATGTCCTCACTTGCATTTAATAATCAACTTCTGACATTAATTTGGTTTCTCAAAAATATTAGTGATCTTCTTTTACTGAGTATATAGTTGGGACCATCATTTTCAATATCAATTAATTGTAAAACTTAAATTTACTAAAAGAAAATTAGTGTAATTTCTTTTTGTAGCATTCTTTTTCCGAAACCAAAAATTTTTAAATAAATGCAGATAACTTGTTTTTGATCATTACTGTTTTTTCCCTAGTTAATTGCTTAAATGTGCTGCATTCATTTGTAGGTTTTAATAGCTTTGTAGCCTTACAAAGTCTCCACTACAGTATTACAAAATTTATGTCTTGGAAGACATAAACTAAATAATTATTTAGATACTAAGGAACTGTTTTTTCTTCTTACAGTAGAAAACTATAAGTAAACTTATGACTTCACAAAGCCATATTATGTCTATATGGAAAAGGTTTGTAGTGATACCACTGCCACTTTCTTTACACAATGTTTGGAAGGATTGATGACCCAGAGTTCATCTTCTGGTGAAGCATACCATTATCATCACATTTAGCATTCGTCAATTCGACAGGCAATGTTTGTCCCAAACATTGGGACCATCTGCAGCTCTTCCTTGATTCCTAGTTCTCTTTTTTGCTGATCCTGAGATTCATTGAAAGAAGCCAGACAAAGAAAGAGAGAACCTTACGGTATTTTCAAGATTGCAGCAGACTCCATTACCTCAAGCTGTAACTAGCTTTCAAAAATAGGTGACAGAGATTTTGATCTGGACGAGTTCCTGCATCACCATAGATACCAGGCCCCCACAGTGAAATGACTACATTTTAATTAGAAAGATGGCTTTAACTTGTGAATTATAAGCTTTTCCAATAAACAAGTGCAGGACTTTCTGGAGGTTCCAGGATGGAGGAAGATGATGTGCTTATATGTCTTTAAAAGTCAAGGAAGAGGGTCTTTCAGCTCTGTGCTGGGCTGTAATTTCCCCTGTTGTAATTGTTGTCAGTACTGGGAGGCAAACATCCACGAACCTGCCTTTTCCCTAAGTCAGAAAGCCTCCTCTGTCTGGTCCACACAGAGTACAGGTGCTTATCAGTTGTCAGCTAAAAGTACCATGATAGCATGATCTAGACAGAGTCTCTCTAAGTTGACAAAGTAGAATTGAATTTCACTAAATAAATGCCTACATAGCATACAGGAAGTGATTATGATGTTATGAACCCTTTTTACTTTTGTAGTTAAAAATTCTGAACTGTTTTTAGCACAGAGAGGGTACCAATTCAAATGTGTTGAAGACTTATGGAAGTTAAGCATTTTCTCAAACTCCAAAAGGAACTTCCTGGCTAAGTTGACCCTGTTGATTAGTTATGGTAGTTCAGCATGCAACAAGTCTTTTGTGATCCTTTTCTTCTCTATGTGCCCAACAAACACCAATAGTAGACTCAATGTCAGTTGATTTGTCAAGCTGAATATCTGCTTTAAGAGGTCCAGCTTTCCTATTGTTAGCTGCTAGTTTTCCTGGCTGGTCTCATGAATTCTAGAACAGATCTCATCATTTGAATCTACAGAAACTCCTTTTGTATATTTGGTCCCAGTGTTTTTGCATTTACTAAATATAAAGTTCCAGTAATTTTTCAGCTCTTATACGAAGCATTTTTCCTGACACGCAGTAAATAATTTGAGGGGATGGGTGAGATGGGTGAAGGGGGCCAAAAGATACAAACTTCTAGTTACAAAATAAATAAGTCATGAGGATATGATGTACAGCATGGCAACTATAGTTAATAATACTGTGTTGTATATTTGAAAGTTGCTAAGAGAATAGATCTTAAACGTGCTCACCACAAGAAAAAACATTTTTGTAGCAATGTGTGGTGAAAGATGTTAACAAGACTTATTGTGGTAGTCATTTTACAATATATACAAATATCAAATCATTATGTTATATACCTGAAACTAATATAATGTTGTATGTCAATTATACCTCAATTAAAAAATATGTAAAGGGTGATTATAGTAAGAGCTCTTCAAGTTACACAGATCTAAAGGTTTCATGTGTTTTCTTTATTTTACCAGCCTCAGTGGATAATTTGCCACCTGCCCCTCATCTGTTTGCTCCTATCACTGTTAGCTTTCCTCAGATTTTTAAACTGATCATCTAAGTGTTTTCCCTAAAGCTTTATTAGTCTTGTTTAGCATGTGCTTACTATTTTTTTAATATTTTTTTTGAGTGGGAATTAATTTGAACTCTTATTTAACATTCTAAATCAAGGATTGGCAGAAGTACAGTCTGTGGACTGTTCCTGTATGGCTCAAGTGCTAATTGTTTTTACATTTTTATATGGTTGGGGGAAAAAAACCGAAAGAACAATATACAGCAGAGACCATATGTAGCCTATGTGGCCTCCAAAGCCTAAAATATTTGCCATCTTGCCCTTTAAGGACCTTAAGTGTGTGCTTTAAATGGTTGTATTTTCTTCATGGTGGGCGCTTTACCATTTTCCTTCCTTCCATCCTTTCTTCCTCCCAGCACCATTTCCTCTTTTGCAATATTTTAATTATCATATGGTGGTTCTCTGTGTTTTTGTTTTATGCCGAATGTAAAGTGGTAATATTTTTCTCGTTTCTATGTTATACAGTCATGTTATTTTCTTTCTTTTTTTTTAAATTAATTTATTTTATTTTTGGCTGTGTTGGGTCTTCGTTGCTGTGTGCAGGCTTTCTCTACTTGTGGCAAGCGGGGGCTACTCTTCGTTGTGGTGCACGGGCTTCTCATTGCGGTGGCTTCTCTTGTTGCAGAGCACGGGCTCTAGGCACGTGGGCTTCAGTAGTTGTGGTACAGAGGCTCAGTAGTTGTGGCTCGTGGGCTCTAGAGCGCGGCTCAGTAGTTGTGGCACATGGGCTTAGTTGCTCCGCGGCATGTGGGATCTTCCCGGACCAGGGCTCGAACCTGTGTCCCCTGCATTGGCAGGCGGATTCTTAACCATTGCGCCACCAGGGAAGCCCCAGTCATGTTATTTTCTTTTTCTTTGATATAGTCTCTTTCATGAACAATCCACAGTAACATTAGTTGCTTCGTTACTTTATTGCTATCTTGCAGTGTAGATTCACATCTAATTAACTGTCTGCTTTCAGCCTTAAGGTCTTTTGGTGTTATTGCTTTCCATAGTTTTTCAGGTCACTGAACTGTGAATAATTTTTTCATTAACTGACTGAATTTCCATTGTATGTCATATAGAATTCTGTCACTACTCTTTGGTTAAAATTTGGTAATCACTCTTTAATCTATGTGTAAGTTGTTTTCCGTTTCTCAAAAATTCAGAACTTTTGTACTTGGATAACTCTATTTTATTTTACTCAATTTAGATAATCTTCTGCTGGCTTTTTATTAGAATAGTAAATACTAAAATTTTTATTTTGTAGTTTGGAAAAAAATGAAGAACCAGGCAACCACTTTCCATCACTATGGATTAATTTGCATTGTCCATAGTTTTATATAATTGGAGTCAGTGTGTTCTTTCTTGTGTGTGGCTCTATCCATTCAACATAGTTATTTTGAGATTGATTCATGTTGTGTATATTGGTAGTTTGGTCCTGTTTTTATTGGTAGTTAGCATTACATTGTATTGAAGTACATTTATCTATTCACTTATTGACAGGCATCTGGGTTATATCCAGTTTAGGGATACTGCAGACAAAGCTGCTATGAACAGATACATGGCTTTGTGTCAGCATGTTTCCTTTTTCTTGAGTAAATACCTAAGGCAAAGAATGGTTGGGTTTTTGCAAAGAATGATATGTTTACTTTTTATAGAGGCTGCTAGTTCCAAAGTGCTTCTATCATTTCACATTCCCATATCAGTAGATTAGAATTTTTGTTCCTCTAGATCCTCACCAAAATTTGATGTTGTCAGTCTTTTAAATTTTAGCCATTTTAATGGGGGTATAGTAGATTCTCAGTGTAGTTTTTTTTTTTTAAACATCTTTATTGAAGTATAATTGCCTTACAATGGTGTGTTAGCTTCTGCTTTATAACAAAGTGAATCAGTTATACATATACAATATGTTCCCATTTCTCTTCCCTCTTGCATCTCCCTCCCTCCCACCCTCCCCATCCCACCCCTCTAGGTGGTCACAAAGCACCGAGCTGATCTCCCTGTGCTATGCGGCTGCTTCCCACTAGTTATCTATTTTACATTTGGTAGTGTATATATGTCCATGACACTCTCTTACCCTGTCACATCTCACCCCAGCCCCTCCCCATATCCTCAAGTCCATTCTCTAGTAGGTCTGTGTCTTTATTCCCGTCTTGCCACTAGGTTCTTCATGACCTTTTTTTTTTTTTTTTTTCCTTAGATTCCGTATATATGTGTTAGCATACTGTATTTGTTTTTCTCTTTCTGACTTACTTCACTCTGTATGACAGACTCTAACTCCATCCACCTCATTACAAATACCTCCATTTCATTTCTTTTTATGGCTGAGTAATATTCCATTGTATATATGTGCCACACCTTCTTTATCCATTCATCTGTCGATGGACATTTAGGTTGCTTCCATGTCCTGGCTATTGTAAATAGAGCTGCAATGAACATTTTGGTACATGACTCTTTTTGACCTATGGTTTTCTCAGGGTGTATGCCCAGTAGTGGGATTGCTGGGTCGTATGGTAGTTCTATTTGTAGTTTTTTAAGGAACCTCCATACTGATCTCCATAGTGGCTGTATCAATTTACATTCCCACCAACAGTGCAAGAGTGTTCCCTTTCCTCCACACCCTCTCCAGCATTTATTGTTTCTAGATTTTTTGATGATGGCCATTCTGACCGGTGTGAGATGATATCTCATTGTAGTTTTGATTTGCATTTCTCTAATGATTAATGATGTTGAGCATTCTTTCATGTGTCTGTAGGCCATCTGTATATCTTCTTTGGAGAAATGTCTATTTAGGTCTTCTGCCCATTTTTGGATTGGGTTGTTCGTTTTTTTGTTATTGAGCTGCATGAGCTGCTTGTAAATCTTGGAGATTAATCCTTTGTCAGTTGCTTCATTTGCAAATATTTTCTCCCATTCTGATGGTTGTCTTTTGGTCTTGTTTATGGTTTCCTTTGCTGTGCAAAAGCTTTTAAGTTTCATTAGGTCCCATTTGTTTATTTGTGTTCTTATTTCCATTTCTCTGGGAGCTGGGTCAAAAAGAATCTTGCTGTGATGTATGTCATAGAGTGTTCTGCCTATGTTTTCCTCTAAGAGTTTGATAGTGTCTGCCGTTACACTTAGGTCTTTAATCCATTTTGAGCTTATTTTTGTGCATGGTGTCAGGGAGTGTTCTAATTTCATACTTTTACATGTACCTGTCCAATTTTCCCAGCACCACTTATTGAAGAGGCTGTCTTTTCTCCACTGTATATGCTTGCCTCCTTTATCAAAGATAAGGTGACCATATGTGCGTGGGTTTATCTCTGGGCTTTCTACCCTGTTCCATTGATCTATATTTCTGTCTTTGTGCCAGTACCATACTGTCTTGATTAGTGTAGCTTTGTAATATAGTCTGAAGTCAGGGAGCCTGATTCCCCCAGCTCCATTTTTCGTTCTCAAGATTGCTTTGGCTATTCGGGGTCTTTTGTGTCTCCATACAAATTGTGAAATTTTTTGGTCTAGTTCTGTGAAAAATGCCAGTGGTAGTTTGACAGGGATTGCATTGAATCTGTAGATTGCTTTGGGTAGTAGAGTCATTTTCACAATGTTGATTCTTCCAATCCAGGAACATGGTATATCTCTCCATCTATTTGTATCATCTTTAATTTCTTTCATCAGTGTCTTATAATTTTCTGCATACAGGTCTTTTGTCTCCTTCGGTAGGTTTATTCCTAGATATTTTATTCTTTTTGTTGCAATGGTAAACGGGAGTGTTTTCTTAATTTCACTTTCAGATTTTTCGTCATTAGTGTATAGAAATGCAAGAGATTTCTGTGCATTAATTTTGTATCCTGCTACTTTACCAAATTCATTGATTAGCTCTAGGAGTTTTCTGGTAGCATCTTTAGGATTCTCTATGTATAGTATCATGTCATCTGCAAATAGTGACAGCTTTACTTCTTCTTTTCTGATTTGGATTCCTTTTATTTCTTTGTCTTCTCTGATTGCTGTGGCTAACACTTCCAAAACTATGTTGAATAATAGTGGTGAGAGTGGGCAACCTTGTCTTGTTCCTGATCTTAGTGGAAATGGTTTCAGTTTTTCACCATTGAGGACAATGTTGGCTGTGGGTTTGTCATATATGGCCTTTATTATGTTGAGGAAAGTTCCCTCTATTCCTACTTTCTGCAGGGCTTTTATCATAAATGGGTGTTGAATTTTGTCGAAAGCTTTCTCTGCATCTATTGAGATGATCATATGGTTTTTCTCCTTCCATTTGTTAATATGGTGTATCACATTGATTGATTTGCGTATGTTGAAGAATCTTTGCATTCCTGGGATAAACCCCACTTGATCATGGTGTATGATCCTTTTAATGTGCTGTTGGATTCTGTTTGCTAGTATTTTGTTGAGGATTTTTGCATCTATGTTCATCAGTGATATTGGCCTGTAGTTTTCTTTCTTTGTGACATCTTTGTCTGGTTTTGGTATCAGGGTGACGGTGGCCTCGTACAATGAGTTTGGGAGTGTTCCTCCCTCTGCAATATTTTGGAAGAGTTTGAGAAGGATAGGTGTTAGCTCTTCTCTAAATGTTTGATAGAATTCGCCTGTGAAGCCATCTGGTCCTGGGCTTTTGTTTGTTGGAAGGTTTTTAATCACAGTTTCAATTTCAGTGCTTGTGATTGGTCTGTTCATATTTTCTATTTCTTCCTGGTTCAGTCTCGGCAGTTTGTGCATTTCTAAGAATCTGTCCATTTCTTCCAGGTTGTCCATTTTATTGGCATAGAGTTGCTTGTAGTAATCTCTCATGATCTTTTGTATTTCTGCAGCGTCAGTGGTTACTTCTCCTTTTTCATTTCTAATTCTATTGATTTGAGTCTTCTCCCTTTTTCTCTTGATGAGTCTGGCTAATGGTTTATCAATTTTGTTTATCTTCTCAAAGAACCAGCTTGTAGTTTCATTGATTTTTGCTATTGTTTCCTTCATTTCTTTTTCATTTATTTCTGACCTAATCTTTATGATTTCTTTCCTTCTGCTGGCTTTGGGGTTTTTTTGTTCTTCTTTCTCTAATTGCTTTAGGTGCAAGGTTAGGTTGTTTATTCGAGATGTTTCCTGTTTCTTGAGGTAGGCTTGTATTGCTATAAACTTCCCTCTTAGCACTGCTTTTGCTGCGTCCCATAGGTTTTGGGTCGTCGTATCTCCATTGTCATTTGTTTCTAGGTATTTTTTGATTTCCCCTTTGATTTCTTCAGTGATCACTTCGTTATTAAGTAGTGTATTGTGTAGCCTCCATGTGTTTGTATTTTTTACAGATCTTTTCCTGTAATTGATATCTAGTCTCATAGCGTTGTGGTCAGAAAAGATACTTGATACGATTTCAATTTTCTTAAATTTACCAAGGCTTGATTTGTGACCCAAGATATGATCTATCCTGGAGAATGTTCCATGAGCACTTGAGAAAAATGTGTATTCTGTTGTTTTTGGGTGGAATGTCCTATAAATATCAGTTAAGTCCATCTTGTTTAATGTGTCATTTAAAGCTTGTGTTTCCTTATTTATTTTCATTTTGGATGATCTGTCCATTGGTGAAAGTGGGGTGTTAAAGTCCCCTACTATGATTGTGTTGCTGTCGATTTCCCTTTTTATGGCTGTTAGTATTTGCCTTATGTATTGAGGTGCTCCTGTGTTGGGTGCATAAATATTTACAATTGTTATACCTTCCTCTTGGATTGATCCCTTGATCATTATATAGTGTCCTTCTTTGTCTCTTGTAATAGTCTTTATTTTAAAGTCTATTTTGTCTGATATGAGAATTGCTCCTCCAGCTTTCTTTTGATTTCCATTTGCATGGAATATCTTTTTCCATCCCCTCACTTTCAGTCTGTATGTGTCTCTAGGTCTGAAGTGGGTCTCTTGTAGACAGCATATATATGGGTCTTGTTTTTGTATCCATTCAGCCAGCCTGTGTCTTTTGGTGGGAGCATTTAATCCATTTACATTCAAGGTAATTATCGATATGTATGTTCCTATTCCCATTTTCTTAAATGTTTTGGGTTTGTTATTGTAGGTGTTTTCCTTCTCTTGTGTTTCTTGCCTAGAGAAGTTCCTTTAGCATTTGTTGTAAAGCTGTTTTGGTGGTGCTGAACTCTCTCAGCTTTTGCTTGTCTGTAAAGGTTTTAATTTCTCCATCACATCTGAATGAGATCCTTGCTGGGTAGAGTAATCTTGGTTGTAGGTTTTTCTCCTTCATCACTTTAAGTATATCCTGCCACTCCCTTCTGGCTTGCAGAGTTTCTGCTGAAAGATCAGATGTTAACCTTATGGGGATTCCCTTGTGTGTTATTTGTTGTTTTTCCCTTGCTGCCTTTAATATGTTTTCCTTATATTTAATTTTTGACAGTTTGATTAATATGTGTCTTGGCGTGTTTCTCCTTGGGTTTATCCTGTATGGGACTCTCTGTGCTTCCAGGACTTAACTATTTCCTTTCCCATATCAGGGAAGTTTTCAACTATAATCTCTTCAAATATTTTCTCAGTCCCTTTCTTTTTCTCTTCTTCTTCTGGGACCCCTATAATTCGAATGTTGGTGCGTTTAATGTTGTCCCAGAGGTCTCTGAGACTGTCCTCAGTTCTTTTCATTCTTTTTTCTTTATCCTGCTCTGCAGTAGTTATTTCCACCATTTTATCTTCCAGGTCACTTATCCTTTCTTCTGCCTCAGTTATTCTGCTATTGATCCCATCTAGAGTATTTTTAATTTCATTTATTGTGTTTTTCATCGTTGCTTGGTTCCTCTTTAGTTCTTCTACATCCTTGTTAAATGTTTCTTGCATTTTGTCTATTCTGTTTCCCAGATTTTGGATCATCCTTACTATCATTATTCTGAATTCTTTTTCAGGTAGACTACCTATTTCCTCTTCATTTGTTAAGTCTGGTGTGTTTTGACCCTGCTCCTTCATCTGCTGTGTGTTTTTCTGTCGTCTCATTTTGCTTATCTTACTGTGTTTGGGGTCTCCTTTTCACAGGCTGCAGGTTCGTAGTTCCCGTTGTTTTTGGTATCTGTCCCCAGTGGCTAAGGTTGGTTCAGTGGGTTGTGTAGGCTTCCTGGTGGAGGGAACTAGTGCCTGAGTTCTGGTGGATGAGGCTGGATCTTTTCTTTCTGGTGGGCATGTCCACGTCTGGTGGTGTATTTTGGGGTGTCTGTGGCCTTATTATGATTTTAGGCAGCCTCTCTGCTAATGGATGGGGCTGTGTTCCTGTCTTGCTAGTTGTTTGGCATAGGGTGTTCAGCACTGTAGCTTGCTGGTCATTGAGTGATGCTGGGTCTTGATGTTGAGATGGAGATCTCTGAGAGATTTTCGCTGTTTGGTATTACGTGGAGCTGGGAGGTCTCTTGTGGGCCACTGTCCTGAAGTTGGCTCTCCCACCTCAGAGGTACGGCCCTGATGCCTGGCTGGAGCACCAAGAGCCTTTCGTCCACACGGCTCAGAGTAAAAGGGAGAAAAAATAGAAAGAAAGAAAGAAAGAGGCTATAATATAGTGAAGTAAAATAAAGCTATTATAAAGCAAAGCTATACAGACAAAATCTCACCCAGAAGCATATACATATACACTCACAAAAAAAGGAAAAGGGGAAAAATTAATATATCCTGCTCCCAAAGTCCACCTCCTGAATTTGGGATGATTCGTTGTCTATTCAGGTATTCAACAGATGCAGGCACATCAGGTTGTTTGTGGAGTTTTAATCCGCTGCTTCTGAGGCTGCTGGGAGAGATTTCCCCTTCTCTTCTCTGTTCGCACAGCTCCTGGGGATCAGCTTTGGATTTGGACCCGCCTCTGCGTGTAGGTCGCCTGAGGGCGTCTGTTCCCCGCCCAGACAGGATGGGGTTAAAGGAGCAGCTGCTTCGGGGGCTCTGGCTCACCCAGGCCGCGGGGAGGGAAGGGTACGGAGGCGGGGCGAGCCTGCGGCGGCAGAGGCCGGCGTGACGTTGCACCAGCCTGAGGCGCGCAGTGCGTTCTCCCGGGGAAGTTGTCCCTGGATCAGGGGACCCTGGCAGTGGCGGGCTGCACAGGCTCCTGGGAGGGGCGGTGTGGAGAGTGACCTGTGCTCGCACACAGGATTTTTGGAGGTGGCAGCAGCAGCCCCAGCGTCTCACGCCTGTCTCTGGGGTCCGCGCTGATAGCCGCGGCTCGCGCCAGTCTCTGGAGTTCGTTTAGGCGGCGCTCTGAATCCCGTCTCCTCGCGCACCAGGAAACAAAGAGGCAAGAAAAAGTCTCTTGCCTCTTCGGCAGCTCCAGACTTTTTCCTGGACTCCCTCCCGGGTAGCCGTGGCGCACTAGCCCCTTCAGGCTGTGTTCACGCCGCCAACCCCAGTCCTCTCCCTGGGATCCGACCGAAGCCCGAGCCTCAGCTCCCAGCCCCGCCCGCCCCGGCGGGTGAGCAGACAAGCCTCTCAGGCTGCTGAGTGCTGCTCGGCGCCGAGCCTCTGTGCGGGAATCTCTCCGCTTTTTCCTCTGCGCCCCTGTTGCTGTGGGGTCCGCGCTGATAGCCGCGGCTCGTGCCCGTCTCTGAAGTTCGTTTAGGCGGCGCTCTGAATCCCCTCTCCTCGTGCACCAGGAAACAAAGAGGGAAGAAAAAGTCTCTTGCCTCTTCGGCAGCTGCAGACTTTTTCCCGGACTCCCTCCCGGCTAGCTGTGGTGCACTAACCCCTTCAGGCTGTGTTCACGCCGCCAACCCCAGTCCTCTCCCTGCGATCCGACCGAAGCCCGAGCCTCAGCTCCCAGCCCCGCCCGCCCCGGCGGGTGAGCAGACAAGCCTCTTGGGCTGGTGAGTGCTGGTCGGCACTGATCCTCCGTGCGGGAATCTCTCCGCTTTGCCCTCTGCACCCCTGTGGCTGCGCTCTCCTCCGTGGCTCTGAAGCGTCCCCCCTCTGCCACCCGCAGTCTCTGCCCGCGAAGGGGCTTCCTAGTGCGTGGAAATCTTTCCTCCTTCACAGCTCCCTCCCACTGGTGCAGGTGCTGTCCCTATTCTTTTGTCTCTGTTATTTCTGTTTTCTTTTGCCCTACCCAAGTACGGGGGGAGTTTCTTGCCTTTTGGGAGGTCTGACGTTTTCTGCCAGCGTTCAGTGGGTGTTCTGTAGGAGCAGTTCCACGTGTAGATGTATTTCTACTGTATCTGTGGGAAGGAAGGTGATCTCCGCGTCTTACTCTTCCGCCATCTTCTCTCCTCCTCAGTGTAGTTTTAATTTGCCTTTTCTTGATTGCTGATGTGACCAACTTTTCAAATGCCTAATAGTGAAAGGTCTTTGTCTTCTTATTGATTTGTAAGAATTCTTAATGTATTCTGGGTACCAGTCTTTTGTTACTAGTGTGAATTGTAAATATTTTCTCCCATCCTATGGCTTGCCTTTTTTTCTTTTAGCATTGTTATTGAGGTGTAATTCACATTTGTGCATCTAAGCATATAGTTTGATGAGTTTACTAAATTTATACATTTGTGCAACCATCTCACACCCCAGATTTATTTTTTTTAACTGCTATCACCACAAAACATTTCCCTCCTTCCTGTTTGCAGTCAGTTCTTCCTCCCACCCCCAAACCCAGGCAATCAGTGATTTGCTTTCTGTCTATAGAGTTGCTGTTTTCTAAAAGTGTCATATAAATGGAACCATACAGTAGGTAATCTTATGTATTTAGCTTCTTTCATTTAGCACAGTGTTTTATTTAGGT
Source organism: Eschrichtius robustus (assembly GCF_028021215.1). NCBI lineage: Eukaryota > Metazoa > Chordata > Mammalia > Artiodactyla > Eschrichtiidae > Eschrichtius > Eschrichtius robustus. The sequence goes on from NC_090831.1 coordinate 17,106,302, forward strand.
TCATCTGTGTTGTTGCAAGTACAGATAGTCCTTTTTACTGCTGAGTAATGTTCCAACCTATGGATCTACTCACTTTGTTTATGTCTTGATAGGTTGATGGACATTCAGTTGGTTACAGTTTTTGGCTATTAGGAATAATGCTGCCTTGTTTTCCCCCTTGACATCGTCTTTTATTTTTTATTTTTATATTTTGGATCGTTTCTTGTTTGTTTTTAAAAATTTTTTTTAAATTGAAGTATAGTTGATTTATAATATATTGGTTTCAGGCATGCAACACAGTGATTCAATATTTTTATAGATTATACTCTATTTAAATTTATTGCAAAATAATGGCTATATTTCCCTATTCTGTACAATGTATCCTTGTTGCTGTTTCTTGTTTCTTGATCAGTCCTGCTAGGCTTTTATTAACTTTATTAATTTTTTTCAAAAGACATCATCTTTTACGAAGAGCAAAATTTTTTAGTTTTGCCAAAGGCCGGTTTATCCATGTTTTCATTTGCATGTTATATAAGAAATTTTTGCCTACCCTAAAGTTGGAAAGCTTTCCTCCTATGTTTTCCTTTAGAAGTTTATAATTTTACGTTTTAAGTTTAATTTTTATGTACAATGTAAGGTTCATTTTTTCCTCATAGACATATTCAGTTGTTCGAGCACCTTTTGTTGAAAAAGATTATTTTTTTCCTTCACTGAATTACTTCATTGTGAATTTGCATATATTTTGGCACCTTGAGAATATTTAATTCTCTGTCAGTTTTTCTCCTAATGGTTTTAACATCTGTTGATGATTTTTGCCTAAATCTTTTTATTTTTTTCAACAGAGATTGTGAAAAAGTAATTTTCTATTTTTATTATTAGTTTATATTTGTTAGCCGTGATTCTTTTGCAAAGAAGAATTTTCACTCATTAATTAAGGATATTTGGTTATCCTGAACTGCAGTTCCTTTTTAAAATGATGGATAAATGTTTAAATTTTGCATTTTTTATTACCAATTTACAGAGTAATGAGTTTATATAATAAGTCACCACCCAAGGTAGCAAATGAGGCATACTTTTGTTCTCATTTGTTTTTCTTTTTTTCAAAGTATTGTTATAGATTCATGTTTCTGTTCTTTTTTTTTTTTTTTTAGAATTTTTTTTTTTTTTTTGGATGTGGACCATTTTTAAAGTCTTTACTGAATTTGTTACAGTATTGCTTCTGTTTTATGTTTTGGTTTTTTGGCTGCGAGGCATGTGGGATCTTAGCTTCCCCACCAGGGATTGAACCCGCACCCCCTGCATTGGAAGGCAAAGTCTTAATCATTGGACCACCAGGGAAGTCCCTCATGTTTTTTTATATATTGTGTTTTAATCAGTTTGGTACTGGATGAGACTGCTAGTGCTATAACAACAAGCTAGACCAACAGTGGCTTAAATAGATAGGGATTTGTCTGGATGTGGGTGGTGCTAATATTGTTTCAGCCTACTTCACAAGCATGCAGGTCTTTCTTTCCATTCTGCCTTTCTTAGTGTCCCCTTGCTTGTCACGTCACGGTCACAAGATAGCTGTCACACTGCAGGCATTAATCCACGTTCACGGAGTGGAGATGGGGCAGTGCCAGCTGCCAGCCAAAAGGCAGCGTTACAAAATCCTTTTTCAAAATTGCTCCAGTGGACCTATCCTTATGTCTCATTGACCAGATATGGGTCTCACGGTCACCCCAACTGTCAGGAGGACTATGAAAGCAAGTACCTGGAAAGAGGAACAGAATTGTAAACATTGACTTAAGCTACTCAAGAACTATTGCCTACTGCAGTGCACACTGCCACCCCTGGAGAAAATTAGGATTTTAGTAATAAGAAAGAAGGAGGGAATGAATTTTAGGGAATACCTAATAATGCCTGCCATAAATATCTTTGGTAAAGCATGGAATGACTAAAATTATTATATTGTATTGCTTTATTTAAAAGTAAGCCACATATATACATTTAAGTTAAAAACATATTAACAGAGTGAGATTTGGGTGCTTGCAACATTAATGTCTCATGATTACCTTTATTTTCCTATAAAATTCATTTTATTATTAAACACATTTTTAGTGTCCTTGAAATATTATCTGCTGTTATCTTATAGGATGGGAATATTATTCTAAGTATTGGCATCATTTAAAAACTTTTACTTAATACCAAACTGTAAATTCATATAGACTATGCTCTCAAGATTCATTTTATAAAGAATTTGGAAGTTAAAAGAACGTTTTTCTGTATATTGATCATCTCTTTACCGTCTCCATTTTTTAGGCTCTTTGTGTTATTACTACTTTTTTTTGTAGAACCTTCCTCTTCCAATCCATGTTCACTTTCATTCTTTTGTCTCCTTCTTTTTCTTTTTCCTCTCATTTTCCCCATGCCTTTTTATAGCTCTTCTTTTTTTCTGCTGCTTTTCAAAAAGGGCTAGAATAAAGGTGATTTTTGGTTGATAAGATCATACTGCGCTATTAAATGTTCTTCTTAGTTTCTTAATTTCATTTGGGTTTTGCACTGTTGACTGCTGATTGTTAACAGGTTCTGATATAATCATATTAGGTTAGCTGAGAAGTACATATCAAGCATTAGTGGGCTCCATGCTACTGAATCAGAAAAGCCACTGGTAAGCTCTGGATCACAACCGAGGTAGCTAATATAATTCTTGCCTTTAAATTACGTTATTTAATGCGATTCTCTCTTCCTTCAGTACTTGTAATCTCCCATGGGGTTCCATAAAGTCTTCAGTGTTTTAGACATGTCATAGCTTCAAAAAAAGTGTCCAGTGTATGTATCATGTTAGGGCACACAGTTACTATAAACTGCCTTAAATATTTTGGCCTATTATATACTTGTTATGTATAAGATGTTGTGAATTTATTAACACTATTCTGGAGAAATAAAATATTTGGATCTTAGAATTCCTCAGTTATTGTGCGTGATTAAGGTGCTCTGCTTTTTATCTTAAATTTACCTGAAAACTAGCCTAATTTTTTTAAATACGTAGTCTTCGGAGGTAGTGGTTTAAAGAATTATCTTCTTTGTGATAAAAATTCTTAGATCTGTATCCTTTCTATGCTATAAAAAAATAAAATAATAAGCTTTTTTTTTTCCCCCAGCAGTAAGGATTGTCTGTCTATATAGTGGAAGATACCTGTTCTTTGAATTTTTGCTTGAACTGACTTTGCATTTTTCTCACTATAACCTCTATGTTTTTCGGGAAGCCGGGTTGGGGACTTGTAGATCATTTCCCTCTCCATCTCCCTCCCCACCTTTCTCCATCACTCCCCCCTTTTTAATGTGATTTTGGGGGTACTTATTTTTTGTCTTATTTTAATTGAGTATGAAATGGATTACTAATCAAACCTTGAGGAAATACTGTAGTCCTGAAACCTCCTACTAACCAAAACAGCAGAATAGCAGCAAGAAATTTTATCTTCTTTTATTTGTCCTTTTCCTTCCCTTGGCTCATTGTATTCTTTTATATATGAAACCTAAAGAAAAAGAATTTAACTGTTAAAGAATTAGTTCATTAGGAGAAAAAGTAAAATGTGATCGTTAGTCTTTGTGATACAAGGATTATTTGATCCTTGCAGAGTGGAATCCTGGTCTTGAACATTTATGTGATTTTTGCATTTTGTTTCTAATTAAATCAAATTCTGTCACCTTTTCCATTTCTAATTCAATTATATGAAGCTTTTAAAATCCTATCAAACTTCTGATTTAGTACTGTATTTATGCTCACAGAGGTCATCTCTTATTAACTATAGCTTAGTTAACGCGAGAACATTGCTTGTTATTTTATGGCACAATCTTTACAGCAGTCTTGCTATCTCTGTGTTCCATTAGCTGAGTGCCAGCTGTTGCTTTGGATACAGTGTTCCTGTTTTGGCAAGCTTTTTAGGGATCCTAAACAACTGTGCTTCTTTTCTGACTGTATTCTTGTGTGGTTTTATTTTCCTCCCGTGTATGCTACAGAGTTGTGGGAAAAGAAAGAAAAAAATGACATCATCCATATTTGTTTCCAAAGCAAAAGAAATAATTTTAGTTTAATAAAGCAAATGGTTGTGCCATCTCTCGAAATGTTTTTGAAGACGTAGAAATCTGTCTTGATCTACTTATGAAGTAGATCTACTCTATTACCTGGTCTTTCATCTCATTTTATATTACAGTTTCTGAAGTTGGGCAATTTCATATATGGTTAAGTGATTTATTGAAGGTCACAGTGACAATTTGTAGAAAAATTGCTCCTAGAATATTGACTCTCTCATTTAAAGAGAAGACATTGTCTAGAAGACATTGCTACCTTTTCAGTAGTTTATCTCTTTCTAGAAAGCGTGGTCTTTTTCAAATGTGGTTACTTTGTTTTGAGATCTCTTACAAATACCTGCAAAACTGGTATATCTGGAGATGTAGAGACAAGTGGTGACAGGATGACCTGTTGCAGAGTATAGAATAGGGAGTGAAGGGGCCGAGGCCTAAAACTGGCCTGCCAGTAACCAGCTGTGGGCCTGTCCTCTTGGTACCTTAGTTACCTAACTGTGAAATGAGCATTGTAATAGTTATTCTACTTATGTTCTGTTGACAAAAGAAAATTAATGGATATGAAGGCCATTTTAAGCATTACTGTCTAGGGGAGAAGGCATCTCCATATAGTATACTGTTTCCACAGATCAGGATGGGACATGGCAATGAATGCAGACCTCGCAAGGGCACAAAATACCGAGAATGGGGTCTGGTTTTGTAAAGAGGGGCGGTTGGGTAGGTGGTGTAAGGAAACAGAGAAGTCCTAGAGCTGATCCTGGAGCACTGAGAAAATAGGCCCACAAAGCAGGCAGTTGCAAGATGAGCAGTGAATTGAAGTGTTCACATTGTATTTGCAAGGACTACCTGTGGGATTAGAAAGAGGATCCTATTAAGGGCAATTTATGATTTTACTGATTTAAACTCTGCTAAAGTTGGGATTTGCAGCAGAGAGTGGGGAGCCAGGTGAGGCAAGGAGTTGATTAACTGTTTGCCACTGAATTAAAACCATTAAACTTCCCAGAGAACACAGTGCCCCAGGGTACTAGAAAAGAAGGAATTTCTTCGTGGGCAGTTTTCAGGGAGACTTTAAACTTGAGGATATTGTATGCAAGCAAGATTGGCCAACCTGTTTATTTGTACAGAAAGGTAACATAAGTACAGGTTTCCGACACTGACCTGTAGGTTGGTAGCAATCATGCTGAGGTTTTATGAGTTCTCATTAAAATTCAGAATAAAAACAAGGTAGTGACTTACTCTGAGAACTTCCCCCCTATTTTTCTTGTTATTTAAATAACCTTTCTTTTATGAATTGATGATAGTAGATAGTGAAGTTTTAAAAAATGTCCTTACTTATTAGCAAAGTAAAAAGATAGCATTTATTGGTCATTCTTACTTACTTTTAAACTTTATTTTACTGCTTAAAGAAAATCAGACTTTAATTGGTACTAACGGTTATTTGCAAATAACCGTTGTTATTTGGAAAAAGCATGAACTTTAAAAGCAGACATTTTAATGTTTGAATCCTTGCTCTGCCATTTATTCTTTGTTGTCTTGGAACTTTGGCTAACTTCTCTATTCCTCAGTTTCTCTGTCTTTCAGTAGAGAACAGTATAACTATTTTGAATGTTTTGTTGGGGAGGATTAGACCTCACGTGTATAAAGCCCCTAAAATAATGCCTGGTTCATAATAGGGCCTTACTGGATGACTACAGTAGAAAAATTAGGTTTATCACAATTATCCAGATTCCTTGGCCTCATTCCTAAACCTATCAAAGAAGATGAAATCCAAGCATATGGGTTTTTTAAATTGGGATAAAATACACATAACATGAAATTTACCACCATCAGGGTTCATTAGTGTTAAGTACATTCACATTAATGCTCATCCAGTCTCCAGAAGTCTCTTCATCTTGCTGGACTGAAACTCTGTGTCCATTGAACAACAACTCCTATTCCTGTCTGTCCCTCAGCCCCTGGCAACCACTGTTCTACTTTCTGTCTGTGAATTTGTCTTCATATAAATAATATATAAATAATATTATCTTCATAAAATGTAATCACACAGTAACTTTTTGTGTGACTGGTTTATTTCACGTAGCATAATATGCTCAAAGTTCATCCATGTTGTAGCATGTGACAGGATTTCTTTCCTTTTTAAGGCTGAGTAATATTTCATTATATGAATACATATTTTCTTCATCCATTCAATGGACATTTGGGTTGCAAGCATATGTATTTTTTCCCTGTTGCTCTTAACCCTCTGTATTGATTTCCTAGGGCTGCTATATCAAATTACCACAAACCAGGTAACTTTAAACAACAGAAATTTATTCTCTCATAGTTCTGGAGGTTAGAAATCCAAATTAAGGTGTTGGCAGGGTCAGTCTCCTTCTGAGGGCTCTAAGGAAGAATCATTCCTTGTCTTTTCCTAGCTTCTTTTGGCTCCAATCAGTGCTTGAAGTTCCTGTTGGCTTGTTAACTGTGTCACTCCATTCTCTGTCTCTTGTCAAGAGACCTTTTTCACTGTGTGTGTCTCTGTGTATGTTATTCTCTCATAAGGCCATCAGTGATTGGATTTAGAGCTCACCATAATCCAGTATGACCTCATCTCAACTGAACTGACTACACATGCATTTAAATAAACTAATGTTACATGAACTCTGTATCAGAATTGAAAAAGAGGCAACGCTTACATGATTATTTTATAAAGCCAGTATAAAGTTGAAATCAAGATAAGGATATCATGAGGAAGAAAATTTAATAGCTATCTTTCTTGAAAGTTGATGCAAAAATACTAAACAAACTATTAGCAAATGTAAGTCAGGGATATCTAAAAAGGGTAATTTATCATGACCAAGATGGCTTTAGTTTAGAAGTGTAATGTAATTTCTTCAGTAAAGGAAAAAAATTGATGATCTCAACACATAAAAAGAAAGAAAACATTTAATAAAGTTCAGCATCAATCTGTGTAAAAATACTCTTAGACCAAGAATAGAACTTCATTAATCCACTTTTATCACTTTTACTCAGCGGATTACTGACTCTCCTAACCAGGGTTATAAGAAAAAGCAATAAAATGTAGAAGGACTAGAAAGGAAAAAAATAAAGATTATTCAGAGGTAACATGATCTTATGTATAGCAAATCCAAAACAATCTACAAATAAACTAATTAATGACTGAGTTTTGAAAGCTTGGTAAAATTCCATTTACAAATACCAATGGTGTTTTTAATATAATAGCAACAGATAAATAGAAAAATTTTAAATTACTATTTATAATATCAAAAAACATCAAATGTGTAGGAATAATAAAAATCAAAGATATGTAAAATCCCTTTACAGAAACTATAATAATATTAAGAGGAATTAAAGGGGACCTGAATAAATGAAGAGAGATAATATATTCATGGATTGGAGAGCTCAATATTACAAAGACTTCCATTTTTTCTAATTTTATCTGTAGACTTAGTGCAAACCCATAGTTCCACAGGCCTTTTTTTTTTTTAATGGAAATTGTCAAGCCTGTTATAAAATTTATATGGATGTACCATGAACCAAGAGTAGCCTATAACAAACTGATAAAAACAGAGGCAGAGGACTATCAAAACTTACTTTAAAGCTACAATAATTTACACAGGTGAATTAGTGTAAGGACAGAGAAATGGCACAGAATTGTTGGTCCAGAAACAAAAACACATAAATGGAAACTTCACTTATTGCAGAGGTAGCCCTTGAGATTGAGGAGAGAAAGATTATCATTTGCTTCTTTGTTTTCTCAAATAAATTGTGCTGGGTCAATCGGATATTCATACAGAAAAACACTAATCTTGGCTCTTGTCTCACATTATGCAGAAACTAATTCCAGGTGGATTGTATATCTAAATGTGAAGGGTAAACCGATAGAGGTTCTGGAGGATAACTTCACGAAAGAAATATATTTTCATGATTGAAAGACATCTTCATGAATATGGGATGGGAAGGTTTTTCAAACAGGATACTGAAAGTGCTAACCATGGAGAATAAGGTCAATAAAATGGCCTGCATTCAAATTAGGAACTTCTCTGCCTTAAAGGACTTCTTAAGAGTGGGAGAACATATTTGCAGTATATACAGTCATCAAAGTGATTACACCCAGAATATATGAACAACTTGTACAAATATATAAAGGACAAAAAAAAAAAGAGAAAAGTAGACAAGAGAGATGAATATGCACTTCACAAAAGAATATATCCAAATGGGTAATTAACAAGCAAGAAGGGATAACTCCTTAGCCATCATGGAAATGTAAATTAAAACAATAGTGCTCACTCAAAAGTACAGATAAAATTAAAGAGGATGATAATTCTAAATTTTGGCAGGATTGGGGAGCACATATTTCTGGTCAGGGTATAAGTTGGTACAATCACTTTGGAAAATTGGCCGTATCTACAAGTACTAAGCATACAAATACCATATGATCCAGCAATTCTACTCTTAGCCAACAGAAATGCATATACATACGTTCACTAAAAGCTGTGCGCTAGAATGTTCATGGAGGCATTATTTAAAATACCTAAAAAATGGAAATAATGCAAATGTACGTTAACAGAAGGATGGATACATAAACTAAAGTAAATTTCTACTCTGGAATACTCCACAGTGGTGAAAACGACAACTGCTACATACAACAACATGGATGAATTTTACAAATAAGATATTGACTAAAAGGAGCCAGACACAAAATAATACTTTATGGTTCTATTTATGTAAAATTCAAAAACAGGTAAAACTAAAGAATGGTGTTAGAAATTATGATAGTGATAATATTTGGAAAGATGCAGTTGGGGAAGCCACAAAAGATTCAGAGGTTCTGCTAATATTTGGTTTTGTGGTCTAGGTGGTAGTTATATAGGTATGTTCACTTTGTGATATTTCATAAAGCTATGCCTACATAATGTGCACATTCCTCTGTATGTTAAAGAATTTAATTTTAAATTCTCATTTTTATAGTTTCCCAACTAAAAAATGGTGTTTATATTAAACTATGAATATAAATAACTGGCATTAATAGAAAAAGTCATGTTAATTAGAAAGCTTAAAATTACATCTAGAATTTTTATAAGTAGTTTAAATTATAGTTATTATAAATATTATGTTAGATGCTTTTTTATTGAAGTATAGTTGACGTGTAATATTATGTTAGTTTCAGGTGTACAACATAATGTTTTGACAATCAGATACATTACTAAATGATCATCACAATAGGTCTTGTTACCATCTGTCACCATGCAAAGTTATTACTGTATTATAGACTGTATTTCCTATGCTATACATTGCATCCTTGTGACTTGCTTATTTTGTAACTGGAATTTTGTAACTCTTTATCCCCTTCACCTATTTCATCCAACCCCTCAACAATCCCACTCCCCTCTGGCAACCACCAGTGTGCTCTGTGAGTCATTTTGTCTTTTGTTTGGCTTGTTCATTTGTTTTGTTTTTTAGATGCCACATATACATGAGATCATACAGTATTTGTCTTTTTCTCTCTGACTTATTTCACTCAGCATAAACCCTCTAGGTCCATCCATGTTGGCACAAATGGCAAGATTTCATTCTTTTTTATGGTTGAGTAATGTTCCATTGTATATACCACATCTTTTTTATCCATTAATCTGTTGATGACACTTAGGTTGCTTCCATATCTTACCTGTTGTAAATAATGCTTCAGTGAACATAGGGGTACGTATATCTTTTTGAATTAGTATTTTTGTGCTCTTTGGGTAAATACCCAGAAGTGGAATTGCTGGATTGTATGGTATTCTTTTTAATTTTTTGAGGAACCTCCATAGTGTTTTCCACAGTGGCTGTACCAATTTACATTCACACCAACAGTGCATGAGGGTTCCCTTTTTTCCATATCCTTGCCAACACTTATTTGTTGTCTTTTTGATGATAGCCATTCTGATATTGGATGCTTCTTTAATAATGCACTGTACATGTTACTGTTTTGAAAGTTTTTGGTAGTCAATAATTTTTGGAGTAGAAACGTACAAAGACTGCTCCATTTTAGCTAGATCTTTCAAGTAAAATATGACTTTAAATGTTTTCAATTAACATACACATATAACTTCCAGTGTACATTCACTGTAAGCTATTGAAGTTACAGAATTATTGTAAGTTACTGAAACTCTATATGTTGAGAAGCTGTGCTTTTCAGATCCTTTGAGGATAATAAAGGCAGTAAACACAATTTTACACTGTGTGTCTATATTCTAGTATTACAAGGTGAAGATATTCTTTGAAATTGCTCAGGTAATGCTTTCTTAGATTATATAGACATTTGAATAGTGATAGGGGAAATTTCTTTACAGCTGCCTAATTTTGATTTTTGATATCTACTAAAAAGTGAAAAAAAAATCACTATGGATGGAATGGAACTAACAACAACTAAAGTGCTATACGCCATATTTTCAGTTAATAATTTTGTATGAAATAGCTTATTTTCTCCCCTTTTCTTTGTTAGTACATTGATACAGAATTGACAGTATATATTAGAATAAAATTCTATTATAATCATGCAAGTTAAAATTTTTTAATTAAAACATTTTAATATGAAACAATGTCCATTTGCTTCTCTTTCTTGTTTAATATTAAAAAAGTCTAAAATGGGTATCGGTATTCACCAACCATGTTTCCTGATATTGTCTTTAAGCTGATTCTGCTCTGCCTCTGTGTGTGTGTGTGTGTGTATCTGAGGCATGTACTATTACTAACACCAACAGATTTCAGAAATAACATTTTGTGTTGTTTATAAACTTAACAGTCAAGAAAATGTTAATGAAATAATCTAACTTTTTAACTATGTGCCTTTAATAATAGACACTGAATCATAAATGAAAGAGGAATTTCAGCTATTTGGGCCTGGACGTATATGTTGGTGTACAAGATCTGCCTTGTTAATTCAGTCATTTACTTAGTGACACATCCAGCAACCTATTTATATCACTATGGACTTAATCTACTCATAGATGGTGTTTCTACTCCCCACCTCGTTGCTTACCTCTCTCTGCTTCAGTCACTCTTCTCCAGCCACCATTATGACCTAATTGCTGTTTCACTAGCTACCAAGCACATTTCTACCTCTGCACTTTCACTGATACCGCTGCCCAGATCTGTATTTCCCCATATCCTCCATAGATTTCATTATATGTAGGTCTCCGTTTAAATACCACCCTGAGAAGCATTCTCTGACTCTTCCCTCCATAATAATCCACATCATTCTCTATTCTTATTCCCTGCCTCCTTCTTTATAGCGTTTATCACTACCTGATATTCTCTTACATTTACCTTTTATACATTTCTCAGTAAATACAAGATCCATGCGGGCAGAGACTCAATTGGTTTTATTTACTACTGTATTTCCAGCACATAGAAGCAAGATAGACCCATAGTAAGCACTCTATAGATATTTGTAGTTTCAGTGAATGAAGGAAGGAAGGAAATATAATGAATAATAGTATCAGTCTGCATAGCTCAGCCCTCAGTTGACTCTGCAGAATTCATTTATTTATTCTCTAAACAAATATAGGGTTGTTGTTAGTTCCAGCATGGCTCTCTTCGTAGGGATTGGGGGTAAATTTTAAGTAAGCCCTAAAAATATAACAGATTTTTAATTTTGTTATTATCCTTTTAAAGGAGGAGGAAAAGGGAAAGGGAGGAAATCATACACATGGTATTTAACTTTGTCTTTTAGGAAATAAATAATGACTAAAAATGATATTTGTTCCAAATGCATTGTCTTTGTTCTTGTCTGTAATAATTTTAAAATATTGTAGTAACTGCTCAAGTACCACTTAAAGTTGTAGAGTTATGTTGTTTGTGTTTGTTTTCCTATTTATATCTGTTCCCAACTCACCCCCCCACCACCTTGTTAAAGAATCCAACCCAGGTCGGAACAGCTCTTCAGGTTTTCCATAATCTTGGAACTTTGAAGGATACTATTACCAGCGTCATGGATGGATATTGTGCTGCTATAGAAGAAAATATCCACAGTGCATTAGACATCAAAGTTTTGACTCAGCCTTCCCAGTCAGCTGTGAGAGGTATGGATGTGGTTTATCTTTAGCTTCTTTATTTATTTATAACTGAAAAGTCCTTTGAATAGTATGTGAAGCATTCAAGTTTCAAAGTAATCTAACGACTCATTTTTTAGTAGACAGAAAATGAGAGAAGAAATTATGTTTTAGAATTTATTTATAACTTTTTTTGTCTAATCAGTGAGTTGAACTGGCCAATTGGTATATTCAGAACTTCTAGATAAAATCTGTAAACTATGGCTTCATTTAGTTCAGAGGAAACAGATGCAAGAAAAAAAAAAGGAACATATTTTTCTTTCTGAAATCCTTATCCTCACATGTACTTCTTATTGAGGCAGAAAATATTTTTTAAGGAAATACAGTCTCTACTTTATCTTTCTGGGCTTTTGTATAATTCTCGTACTCAGGAGCAGTAACGGGTAAATGTGGAGATAGAAGCTGATAAAAGCTTTGGGAACATTACAGCTATAGCAAAATCTAAAGAAAACCAGAAACAGGTAGATTCAAGGTAGCAGTCTCAACCCTTTTCCTTCCAAAAGATACCCGATGATGACATTCACATATATAACACACTTCATAGACATGAAAGACTACATGTTCTGTGTACCTCTCATTTTTCTAAGCAACACCAACTCTGCATTTGTCTCCTTAAAATCTTTCTTCTCTCCTGTTAATATGGATGGACTGTACTTGCTCCTAGCAGAGACCAAGTACTCTGCTTTTGCATTTGATCCCATCACTCAAAGGTGTTGCTTTCACAGATCCCCTCTCTCTACCATATCATCAGTTTTTCCTTCATTATGTCTCTTTCCCATCACATACAATCGTGCTATTGTATCTTCTTCTGCTTAAAGACAGTCAAACAAATCTATCTTGACTCAATTTCTTTCTTCAGTTTTACCACCTTATTTTATTCAGACTATAGAAAAATTCCCCAAAGTGTTGTCTATACCACTTGCCTCCAGTTTTTCTCTCATTTTTCTATTGAACAAGATACTCTAATACCACAGAGTTGTCCTTAAGAATAGATAATACATGTAAAATTAATAACAGTTCTTGATATAGGGCTAATACTAAAAAATATTTGCAGTCATTGATTATTATTTTTATGTTTGCTATATAAACATAACCTTAAATAACACAGAATATATGTCCCTCATAAATAATTTGCACTAGATAAAAAGAGATAAAAGAATTTTAGATCTTAAAGGGATTTTTAAAGGTTAGCCCTAGCCTCTGAATAGGTCTGTATTAAGACCATCCCAGAAGGAGAGCTTTGACAAGAAATTGCCAGAGGAGATTTTGCTCTCAGCTTTTCCCAGCAGTTATTCTCAAAAAGTTTGATCTAATGTTTAAATTTCCAGAAGCAGTTTAATCTCATTCCCTCTTGTGTTGTCAAGAATAGGAAAAAAATGAAAGCAATTATTCACATCCTGTCAGTGCTAATGTATGCTCCCTTTTTTTGAAAGAATAAAGAGTTTAAAAGCCTTATTATCATCTGTTGAGGAGTGGATACCATGATTTAATGTAGAAACCCTACTCTTCATTATTTTTTAATAGAATGATCATTGCTATTTTTATTTTTTTTAAACGTTATGTTGGCAGGATTAATGTTAATTGCCTGATCTTGTGGGTTATATTGAGATTATGTAGTAGAATGTCATTTTTGTTGGAAATACACATTAAAGCCTTCAGGGGTGATGGGGCCTCATATCAGTAACTTATTCCCAAATGATTCAGGGAAAAATATTTTTTACTATACTTTAAAATTTTCTATATGTGTAAGATTGTTTCAAAACTTACAAAATAAATAGCATTATTATAATTATATGGGAACACATGTTACCCAAAATGTATCTAAAAGTTTATAATTCACTAAGGAAAAGATAAATAACCCAATTGAAAAAAATAGATGAATATGAATAGGCAGATCACAGAAGAACATATCCAGTAAACATGAAAAGATGTTCAGCCTCTTTTTAGAGGATATGAACTAGAAGAACAAATGATGCAAGATACTATTTCTCAGTCATGAGATTGGCAAAATCTAAATCTAAAACAGAACTAAATGTTGGATGAGGGCAGAAACTCTTGTACTCTGACTGTAGGAGAATAAAATGTTTCAAGCATTTTATTCAGTTGTATCAAACTGCTCACTGAGGTTAAAAATGGGTATACCTTATGATCTTATAATTTCTCTTTTAAGAGTAAACCCTAGAGAAACTCTGGCACATATGTATAAGAATTTTTATTACTATTATTCATAATAGTTAAACATTGAAAACAATCTTTCCTTTATTGGAAAAATGAATAAACTTGCTTATTTATTAAATAACTACTATACAATATTTAAATTTATAAATTTTATCAGTATAGATAATTCTCAGCTCCCTTACATGAAAAAGCAAGTTGCAGAAAGATACAGTATCATACTGTATTTAAAGCCTAAGAATGTGACAGACGGTGCTATGTATTGCTTTACATACATACATATGTAATGAATGTATAAATATATGCCTTGTAATAATAATCATTAATTTCAAAATAACATGAGCTCTGGGGAGAGAGCAAGGAAAATGAGACCAGGAACGAAGGGGTATATTTAGGGACCTTCACTTTATTCATTCATCCTTTTTAAAAATTTTATTTTTTAAGTCTATTTTTCTAGAGTATTTTTACGTTCACAGCACAATTAAGAGGAAGGTACAGAGATTTTCCATATACCCTCACCCCCACGCGTGCACAGCCTCTCTCATGATCAGCATCCCCAGCAGAGTGATACATTTGTTACAGTTGGTGAACCTGCATTGACATGTCATAACCACCCAAAGTCCATAGCTTACAATAGGGTTACTCTTAGGTTTCTACATCTATGAGTTCGGACGAATTTATAATGAATGACGTATTTCCATCATTATAATATCAAACAATATTTTCATGGCCCTAAAAATCCTCTAAGCGTTGCTTATTCATCTCCTCACTCCCAGCCCTGTCAACCACTGATCTTTTTATTGTCTCCATAGTTTTACCTTTTTCAGAATGTTATATAGTTGGAATTCTACATCATGTAGCCTTTGCAGATTGGCTTCTTTCACTTAGTAATAAGCATTTAAGTTTCCTCCGTTTCTTTTCATGGCTTGATAGCTCTTTTTTTTTTTTAGTACTGAATAATATTCCACTGTATGGATGTACTACAGTTTATCCATCCACCTAGTGAAACATCCTGGTTGCTTTTAAGTTTCGGCAATTATGAACAAAAGCTGCTGTAAACATCTTTGTGCAGGTTTTTGTGTGGACATAAGTTTTCAGCTCCTTGGGGTAAATACCAAAGAGCACAATTGCTGCATTGTATGGTAAGAGTATGCTTAGTATTGTAGGAAACCACCAAACTGTCTTCCAGAGTAGCTTTACCATTTTGTGTTCATGCCATCAGTGAATGAGGGTTTCTCTTGCTCCCTATCCTCACCAGCATTTGGTGTTATCACTGTTCCAGATTTTGGCCGCCTAATGGATATGTAATGGTATCTCAGTGTTGTTTAAATTTGCATTTCCCTGATGCTGTATGATATGGATCACCTTCTCATATGCTTATTTGCCATCTGTACATCTTCTTTGGTGAGGGAGGTGTCTGTTAATGTATTTGGCCCATTTTTTAATTGGGTGGGTTTCTTACTGTTGTAAGAATTTTTATTTTGGGTAGCAGTTTTTTCAGATGTGTCTTTTGCAAATATCTTTTTTTCCAAGTCTAAGGATTGTCTTCTAATTCTCTTGATTATTTGTCTCTCCCAGAATAGAAGTTTTTAATTTTAATGAAGTCCAGCTTATCAGTTACTTCTTTCATAGAACATGTCTTTGGTATTGTATCTAAAAAGTCATTGCCATACCCAAAGTCATCTGGGTCTTCTCCTTTGTTATCTCCTATGAGTGTTATAGTTTTGCATTTTACTTTTAGGTCTGTGACCATTTTGAGTTAATTTTGGTGAAGTATGTGAGGTCTATGTCTAGATTCATTTTTTTGCATGTGGTTATCGAGTTATTACAACATGATTTGCTGAAGATTCTACCTTTGCCGAATTTATTGCCTTTGCTCCTTTTTCAAAGATAATTTGACTATATTTATGTGGGTGTATTTCTGAGCTCACTATTCTGTTCCATTTATCTATTTGTCTTTTTTGCTAATACCACATTGTCTTGATTACTGTAGCTTTATAGAATGTCTTGAAGTTGGCTAGTCAGTCTTCCAACTTTGTTCTTTTTCTTCAATATTGTGTTGGCTCTTCTGGTTCTTTTGCCTCTCGATATAAACTTTAGAATCTGTTTGTTGATATCCAAAAACTAACTTTCTAGAATTTGGATATGGATTGCATTGAATCTATAGATCTAATTGGGAAGAACTGACATCTTGACAATATTGACTCTTCCATCGATGAACATGGACTATTTCTCTATATATTTAGTTCCTCTTTGATTTTGTTCATCAGAGTTCTGTAGCTTTCCTCATAAAGATTTTGTACCTATTTTGTTAGATTTATTTATACCTAAGTATTTCATTTGGCCGGTGGGTAACATACATGGTATTTTGTTATCAAATTCAATTTCCACTTGTTCATTGTTGGTATATAGGAAAGCAATTGACTTATGTTCATTAACCTGGTATCTTACAACCTTGCTATAATCACTGATTAATTCCAGGACTTTTTTGGTTGGTTCTTTCAGATTTTCTACACAGATGATCGTATCATCTGCAAACAAAGACAGTTTTATGTCTTACTTCCCAGTATACACCTTTCTTTCCTTTTCTTGCCTTAGTGCATTAGCAAGGACTTCCAGTATAATGTTGAAAAGTGGTGGTGAAAGGGGACATTCTTGCCTTGTACCTGATCTTGATGGGAACATTTCTCATCATTAAATGTGATGTTAGCTGCAGGCTTCTTATAGATAGTCTTTATTAAGTTGAGAAAATTCCCTTTATACTTAGTTTATTGAGAGTTTTTACCATTAATGGTTGTTGAATTCTGTCAACTGTGATCAAATGTATTAATGTGATTTTTCTTTTTTTAGTCTGTTGATGTGATGGATTATGTAAACTGTTTTTTTTAATTTATTTATTTAATTTTATTTTTGGCTGTGTTGGGTTTTCGTTGCTGCACGCGGGCTTTTCTCTAGTTGTGGTGAGCAGGGGCTACTCTTTGTTGTGGTGCGCGGACTTCTCACTACAGTGGCTTCTCTTTGTTTCGGAGCACGGGCTCTAGGTGCATGGGCTTCAGTAGTCATGGCATGAGGGCTCAGTAGTTGTGGTTCGCGGGCTCTAGAGCGCAGGCTCAGTAGTTGTGGCGCACATGCTTAGTTGCTCTGCGACATGTGGGATCTTCCTGGACCAGGGCTCAAACCTGTGTCCCCTGCATTGGCAGGCTGATTCTTAACTACTGCACCACCAGGGAAGCCCTGTAAACTGGTTTTTGAATGTTGAACCAGGCTTACATACCTGGGCTAAATCCCATTTGATTATGGTGTAAAATTCTTTTTATACATTTTTAGATTTTATTTGCTAATATTTTGTTGAGGCTTTCTACATCTATGTTCATGAGGTAGTGGTCTCTAGTTTTATTTCCTTTTAATATCTTTATTATCTAGAATAACAATTCACCATCTTGTTATTTCCTTCAACTTCCGGAATGCTTCTTTCCTCAAACTTTGAACGCTTCTTTTGCTCTCTGGCCCAGTATGCACCAGGTTCACCTTCTATTTTTACCTCTCCAGGTATGGAATCACTTTTTTCTTCAGTAAGCTTTGTTTTCTTTTATTGGGGAATGGTGCATAGAGATTGAAATTTGGATATCAGACATGCTCATTTCTATTAAGGAGTTGTCGTCTCTCTGTCTTTTAGTGAATAGAATTGGCAAATACCTCCAATCCCCATTACACATTTGTATCTTTGTTCTGTTTATAGTGAGAACCTTCATTTGCGCCATTCTAAAATAGACTTAGTTTCAATATTACTATCAAGCAGCACATCTATTAAGTAAAGTACAGTATTTCTTTGCGATTCTTTTTGCCCCTAAAATATATCTTACTAAAGTCAGGATGCTGTAATTAAAAATTACTTGAATTAATTATTTTCCTGTGTGTGGTGGTTGTATTATTAATTTGAAGTACCATTAGTTTTATGTGTTTCTGTATTTGTTTATATTTAGTTTTAGAGTTTGCTTTTTTCATTCTTTTAAAATTTAAATTTATTTTGAAACATCAGTATATAAGATGTTTGTATGGTCCACAGAGACTCACCGCTTCTATCCCTGTTCCTTTTACCTGATACTACCTCCCACCTCTTCAACTCCCCTTCTAGGAAACCTTTCTTATTAATTCCTCTTTTCTGTATTATCCTTCCTGTGTGTGTGTGTGTGTGTGTGTGTGTGTGTGTGTGTGTGATTGTATTTTCCTTTCTTAAACACAAAAGGTTAAGATTCTTTTTTATGTCATTTATAAGAAATTATAATTTCTTCAAAAAGGAACTTCTCATCTTTTAGCCTGTGTGTGCTTTTCATAATAACATATCAGTACATTTTATTATATTTGGAAATTTTTATTTTTCATGTTTTTCTGTTGCTCATAAACAGGGGCACCTGGACGATCTACCATGCCAGCCCCAGGAAACACTGCAGCATTTCGTGCTTCCCTTTGGACCAATATGGAGAAACTTGTGGATCATATTTTTACTGTTTGTGGCCAGGTAAATATTTGAGAGAGTGAAAATAACATTAATTATGGGTTAATTCCTGGTTATTCTAAATTGTGTGACCTTGGGCAGGTTTCTTAAAATCTCTGAGAGTTCAAAATACCTACATTAGCTAATTATAATATATGTAAGGGCTCTAGCAAAATGTCTTTTCCCTTCCCTTTCTGTTTCTAATGCTTATGCTTAATATTTGTTTCATTTGAAAATACTCAGTTATGTACATTCTCCCTCTCTTCCCCCTTTTTAGGTACAACATCTGCAAAAAATATTAGCCAAGAAGAGAGACCCTGTCTCTCACATTTGTTTCATTGAAGAAATAGTTAAGGTATGTTTAAATGAAAGTATTTTTATCTCTTTATGAAAGAATGCAGGAAGATAATGAGCCAGCATTATTTGTGTTCCTGTCTGACAGAGAGGCTACATGTCAGAGAGCTAAAGGGAAGTATGTTTCTTGACAACCACAAATTTTGTTTGCATGTTTGTTTATTGAGTAGATGCTAGCTAATACTATTTATAGAATAATTTCTCAAATGCATATAGTAATTTCCCATTTTTTAATAATATAAATGATTTATCGTAGAAGTGTTTTAAAGTCCCGATAGAGAATAAGATAAAAATTTTTGGTATATAAGAGATTTAATTAGTGGTTGTTATAATGCCTTATAAAGTCTTCTCTGAAGATGGTACAATCCATTCAGTTGTTAATTTTTCCTATAAAGCACATTAATGTATTATTTTTTCATATTCTAAAGTTTCCCTTCTGTCATCTACCAATCTACTGGCCTCGTGGGCCACAAGAATTCCTTCCATGCATAAAAATCCCTGACTCTACATTTTATTCATTCATTTTGATATGTTTTTGATAGTGATGAATGGAATAACTAGAAATTCTGTTCATTAAATCTTAACACCTAGTGCTCCAATGAAAAAGATTCTCTAAGTTTCTATCATCGTGGTGTAGATAGTTTACTTTGTAGTTCAGAATTTAAATATTTTATTTCCTGTGTTGGGGATCTCCAAAAGCACCCCCAAGTTTGGTGATTTGCTAGGAGGATTCATAGCACTCAGTACATAGTCCTGCTTGTGGCTGTGATATAGTATAGTAACAGTATATAAACCAAGTCAGACAGAGAAAGACAAATACTGTGGAATCTAAAAAACAAATGAACAAACGTAACAAAATAGAAATTAAGTTATAGATACAGAGAACAAGCAGGTGGTTGCTAGAGGGGAGCCCGGAAGGGGAAATTGGATGAAGGCAGTCAGAAGGTGCAAACTTCCAGTTACAAGATAAATAAGTACTAGGGATGTAATGTGTAGCACGATGAATATAATTAATTAATGTAATTAAGACTGCTGTATGTTATATATGAAAGTTGTTGTGATATTGCTGCATTGGGCAAAGTTTCTACATAAAAACTCACATATCAATTCTTGTCAACAATCAGTTATTACACTGGATGAACACTGGGTCAGGTTTTAAATGCATGTGAATTATTTCTAACTAAAAAGGATTATGAGGAATAGGGATATATGCTTTCATTGTATTCGTCCTTTTCATTTACTTAAAAATATTTCTTATTTAATTAAAATAAAGCCAGTGAAGATTGATCTTCCAAATATTCTTCTTCTGTTTTTTAAGACAGTAGTCATACACAATACACACATACATATTTACATTTATTATAAATTTTAATGTAACTTTACAGTTTAGTTGATGTTTTTTCTTGTAAGGTGATATTTATGAATAAAAATTTAGTCCCTCTTGGGATTCAGTGTGCTCATCTATATTCAGAATAGATCAATCTTCTTTGGAAAGTCCAAAATAACTCATGACCCTACAATTTTGGGAACTCTAGGACAAAAGAGAAGTAAAAATACTCTAAGGAAAATATGTCATAAATTACAAAGATAGCACGTAAAATTTACTATATTTGCTATAATTTCTTTAGTCTTTTCCTTCGTTATAAAGCTGTAAACAGGTATTTTTGCTAATTATATAACTACAATATAAGAGTATTATTTAGTTAAAATAATTATCAGTGGCAGTAGAACCTTTATAAAAAGTATAGGATTTTTAGAATGATTTGAGGCCCAAATAATAATCCTTAAAGTCTTCATAAAATTTTAAACTTGAGTAAGTGATGGTATATATCTTGGGTCATTGAAGAGCAGTTTTTGAACCAAGATCTCTAAATCATTTTGTGATCTGTTTTTGAGGAAAATGTTATAAAGAGAATGTTCTTACACTACTAGATTTTTTTTGGAGCTTCAAGATTTTTATGGATATATCCTGGTATTGAAAGTTCTTTCTAATTTAGTGGTTTAGCCTTTTAAACCTCTGAATATATTTTTTTAAAAATCAAAACAGTGTAAATAATTCAAGATGAAATGATTTAGAATTTATGTCATATGCTTTCTACAATATCTATTTAGAAATTAATGCTTTTTTCCTAGGAAGATAATTTCTAGCAAATAACATGTTTTTAGATTGCAATCTACCAGAACAGATTTTTAAAATTTATGTATTAAATTTTTATAAGTTGTAGTCCACATTTTGAAATTCACTGAAAGCTAAATTAATAGATATTTTCTCTTTGGTTTATAATTTAAATACAAATGAAATTACACTATTAATTTCATGTCAAGTAGGAAAATTAAGAATTAATTTTCCAGGTTTCTTTGCTTTTAAACCACTTGATTCTAATGCTTCTGTAATTAACTATAAAGTGTGATGGAATTTCCATGTTTGACTTCTTGCCAACTTGTTTCTTTTCTACAAACAAAACAAAACTGTACTTTGCATTTTCCTCTGTTAAATAATTTTTGTAATTTATTATTCTTTTGTTGTAGTTCAATACCTGTAGATTTCTTTAAAAATTAATGATTTTTATTTTTTAGAACAGCTTTAGGTGTACAAAAAAATTGAGCAGAAAATACGTCTGATACTTGCTAGGTTATCATAACATCTCTTGTGCATTATACAAAACTTATAAATGTACTACACAGTGAGCTAATCCTAATGTAAACTATGGACTTTAATTATTAATAATATATCAGTCATGGTTCATCAGTTGTAACAAATGCACCACACCAATGCAAGATGCATAATGCATTATGCAAATACATAATTTCCTGCGTCCACCATTTATAGTATCATGCAAAAGAGGTTCAGTAGTTTTACTTCCTTAAAAATCCTCTATGCTCCACCAGTTCATCCTTCCCCCACTTATCTCCTTAACCCCTGGCGACCAATGATCTTTTTACTGTCTTCAGAGTTTTGTCTTTTTCAGAATATCATATAATTGGAATCATACAGTAGGTTGCCTTTTCATACTGGTTTCTCTCACTTAGTAATATGCATTTAAGGTTTCTTCATGTCTTCATTGCTTCATTGCTCATTTTTTTTTTATCACTGAATGATATTTTACTCTGTGGATATACCTAGTTTGTTTACCCATTCACCTATTGAAGGACGTGTTGTTGCTTCCATTTTTTGACAATTATGATTTAAATTGTTACAAACATTCATGCACAGATTTTTGTGTGGATATAGATTTTCAGCTCATTTGAGTAAATACCAAGGTATGTGATTGCTGTATCTTATAGTTAGACTATGTTTAGCTTTGTAAGAAACCACCAAACTGTCTTCCAGCATGGCTGTATTATTTTGCATTCTCATTAGCAAAGAAACAACGTTCCTGTTGTTCCACATCCTTGTCAGCATTTGATATTGTCAGTGTTTTGGATTTTAACTATTCTAATAGGTATGTAGTGGTATCTCATTGATTTAATTTATATTTCCTTATGGATTTTTTTAAAAAAATTATATTTATGGGAGAAACTTGGTTAAGTTTCTAAGACTTTATCTGCAGGCAAATGAACTGCCTTGCCATGCTCATTATTTAAAATTTATCTGTTACAGTCAATCCAAGTGCTTAAAATATCTTAAAATAGTCTAAAGTAATTTTTATAGGTTTAAGTATAGTTTTTTTTTAGCATTTGGACAGCCAAGTAGTTTCAAGGTTACATTTCTGAATATCTGTTCAAGTAGTGTTAAAGGCAGGATAGTACAGTGATTAAGAGCTGGGTCCTTGGGCCCTGGTATCAGACAGAGCTAAGATTTCCTACATTGATTATGCAACCTTGGATAGGTCCTATAATCTTTAAGACCATCAGACATCAAATGGAGGTGGTAATATTACCTATAGAGCTGAGGTTTTCTGAAGGAAAATTAGATAATGTAGACTTAATTCAGAGATTGGCTCAATAATTTGCTATCATGATTATTATTTCAGTCTTTTTTTTTTAAACTTTGAAACTTTTATTTAGGGGTCATAAAGTTGCCATGTGCATGGTAATAAAGAACCTTACTGTGTGAGAAGGTCAGTTTTTTTTTTAACAGTTCTAATAACATGATATGCGTGTATATTCATGCTGAGAATTAGAAATTTAAGAAACCATGCTTCCTTAAATAAGACAGTATCAAGGATTTACTATGAATGTGTCATGATTATATGTCTCACTTTACTGAAGAATCATGGGTTTATGATCTAACATTTGGTAATTCTGTAGTCATAAAAACAACAAGGATGGTTTTCCTTCATTCTGTTCTGTGAGGTCTTGTGAGAATTGTTAAATCATTTATATTCTTTTAGTAGGCAAAAAAATGGGTTTACTTTAAAAACGTTTAGTTTTGAGGTTAATATTGCCAAATCTGCCTTGCTGTTTGTTAAGATATCTGATTTCAGATGATAGAACTGTACATATTAGTATTCAGAGTCTGATCTTAGGTATGTACAAGAGGAGAAAAAAGTCCTACATGTTGATAGTTTCTGGAACGCTTTATTAGTTCAGGAGGTTTTGTAGTAGATGTTTATCATGTTATAAAGAATACATGATAGTGTAAAGAGGGCATAAATGGGTTGAGTATAAAATAAAACTGGGCCAATTATATCAAGTATAATAAATCTTAAGAATACAGTGTTAATGTAAAGCCTTTTGAAAACTTTTCCTTAATTAAGATAACTAATGCTGCTTCTGCTTAATTTAATAAATGTTCTAGCTAACTTGTAAAATTAGCCTGTTATTTTCAGTTCATACTATAAATTTGCAGACACCTTTATACCTATCATATTAATTCTTTATGGCGTTTAAATTTGGGATATACTTCTTTCCCCTTTTTATATTGTATTTCCAAAGATTACTTGAATGGATAAATCTTCTCATTTTAAATTAGATTTCTAGACTGTTTATTAGACATCAAAAATTCAATTTTGGTATCTTTTAAAACCTGTTAAAAGTTCTAGTATCACTATATAATCATCAATACTATATGTAACACTTTGAAAGTGAGTGTAGCAAATTATTGACAAGTTATTCAGGATCCATACAGTGGAAAACAGGTTGTAGATTCTCATCTGCAGAATTAAGCCAGTTTAGCTATATGTGGGAGTGTAGATATGATACTTTCATTTTCTAAGCCAGCATTTTTTATCATTGAACAGAATCTTGTAATTGTGTGTAGGATGCATTAAGCTATATTTGGAATGTGTTCAGCATTTTGCGCAGCTATAGTACTAACGAGGAGTTTAACTATGAAAAACAATGTTTTCTTTTGCCCTTTTAGATGTATCAGATGATTTGATTATAGCATTTAAGATTCAGAAAAAAATTGTAGGACACCCAAATAAGGAATCTTTTTAATATTATGAGAAAAATGTTTAACTTATTTATCAGTGGCATCGCAATTTGATTAAAAAAATCAAGTGGCAATTAGCCAGTTACATGTCTAAGGTATTATCAATAAATACTCTTATCTATAAAGGTTAGAAGATTTTTGCTTTACTAGAATGGGGACCAGTTATTTTTAAGGGCCCTCTCCCTGCAGTAAAACAAATTTTAGATAAGTTAGAAAAGCATAATTTTTTTTAAAATTTATTTTTGGCTGCGCTGGGTCTTTGTTGCTGCGCACGGGCTTTCTCTAGTTGCAGTGAGCGGGGGCTACTCTTTGTTGCGGTGTGCAGCCTTCTCCTTACGGTGGCTTCTCTTGTTGCGGAACACGGGCTTTAGTAGTTGTGGCATGCGGGCTCAGTAGGTGTGGCTTGTGGGCTCTAGAGCGCAGGCTCAGTAGTTGTGGCACACAGGCTTCGTTGCTCCATGGCATGTGGGATCTTCCCGGACCAGGGCTCAAACCCATGTCCCCTGCATTGTCAGGCAGATTCTTAACCACTGCGCCACCAGGGAAGCCCCAAGAAAAGCGTAATTTGTGATGCACTGTTGGCCCTGCAAAAAGTAAGAGAATCTCTGAGGGGCATATGCATATACAGATATACATAAGCAGATAAAGTAGTTGAAACTGTAGTGGAGATTTGTGAGCTCTAAGTCATTGCAAAAGCTAGAGTTGCCCTGCAGTCAAACGTCCATGTCAATGATGGGATCAGTCCACTAAGCTCTAGCAAGGTGGAAGAATGAACCTGATAGTCTTGCATTAAGCTGATACCTGAGACTGCGGCAGACATGGTCCTTGGTTGGTAACAGTACCTACTCTCACAAACAAATGCAGATCCCCTGAAGAGGAAAGCATATCTAGTTTTAGCTATCAGGATTCTCCACATGTTAAGGTCAGCCAACTATGAGCTGACAGTTAAAAATCACCAGTCCTATAAATAAACTAGAAGCTATGATTGAGAGTCAGCAGGAAAAATAAACACAATTCAAAAAGGTTTTAGATTCTGAAAGAACTTCTGAAGGACACTATGGACTTCAGATGTTAGAATTAACTGACAAAGAATCTAGAATACCTGTATATGTTGTAGAAATAAAGAATGGAATAAAAAACGAGAAATAAGTGACTTAAGAAATGATCAAGTAGGTCTAAAGAAGAACCAAACAGAACATTTAGAAATTAAAAATTAAATCATTGAAATAAAAATTTCAGCAGATAGGTGAAACAGATGTTACGTAAAACCAGAAAATGAATTAGCCTGGCAGTTAGAATTGATGATATTATCTAGAACGCAGCATACAAACAAGAGTATGGAACAAATGAGAGGCTGAAAATTATGGAGGATTGAATGAGGCTTTAGTATGAGGCTAATTGGAAAAGGAAAGTCAGCAAACTAAAAAAGAAAAACCACATGACCATCTCAATACATGCAGAAAAAGTATGACAGAATCCAACATCCATTTCTGATAAGAATTCTCAGCAGACTAGGAATAGAACTTTCTCAACCTGATAAAAGGCATTTAGGAACAATGAACAGGTAAAATCGTATACAATGGTGAACACTGAATGTTTCTCCCTTAAAATTTGGGAGAGGACAAGGATTCTTTATGCTCTCACTACGTCTGTTGAGCATTTTCCTAGCTAGTGCAATGAACAAGAAAAAGAAATAAAAGGCTTCCAGTTTGGAAATGAAAAGTAAGATGGTCTTTATATACAAATGATAAGATTATCTCTGTTAAAAACTCGATGGAATCTACAAAAAGGCTACTAGAGCTCATAAGTGATATGCTGCAAGATTACAGAATACAAGGTCAATATACAAAAATCAGTTGTACTTCTATATATTAGCAATGTACTATTGAGAATTGAAATTTAATAATTCCATATATAGTAACATCAAAGAATATGAAATCTTAGGAGTAAATGTGTCAGAAGATGAACATCTGGAAGCTGAAAACGCTAAATATTGCTGAGAGAAATTA
The DNA here is from genome assembly GCF_028021215.1 of Eschrichtius robustus. Taxonomy (NCBI): domain Eukaryota; kingdom Metazoa; phylum Chordata; class Mammalia; order Artiodactyla; family Eschrichtiidae; genus Eschrichtius; species Eschrichtius robustus. The sequence continues at coordinate 17,132,852 of NC_090831.1, forward strand.
AAGAAGACCTAAGGAAATAGAGATACCTTATTTATGTGTTGATAGATTTGCTGTTGTTAAGATGTCCCTTCTTCCTAAATTGACCTATAATCCTAACAGGTGTTTTGGAGTGACTGACAAACTGATTCTAAAATTCAAACAGAAATACAAAGGACTTGGGGTACCCAGCACAACTTGGGAAAAGAAAAGCGAAATTGGAGGGCTAACAATACCTGATTTCAAGACTTAACTACCATATTCAAGAAAATGTGGAATTGGCATAAAGTTAGAGACATAGATCATTGATGCAGAATAGAGGGTCCAAAAATACACTGACACATATGTGGCAAATTGATTTTCAAAAAAAGTTACAAAGACATTTCTATCTTGACGCAGTAGTCTTTAACAGGTAATACTGAAACATTTGGATATGCAGAGGTAAAGCCTAAAATTCTAAAACTTATAGAAGAAAACAGAACAAAACTTTGTGACTTAGGGGTAGAAAAAGATTTCTTAGATGCAACACCAAAAGCTCTATCCATAAATGAAAAAAGTTGATATTTTGGACTTACTCAAAATTAAGAATTTATGTTCTGCAAAATACTCCATTAAGAGAATACAAGATAAGGAATAAACTGGGAGAAAATATTTGCAAATCACGTATCTAATAAAGGGCTTATGTCTAAAGAACTCTCAGAATTCAATAAGAAAACAAAAAAAGCCAGCTTAAAAAAATAGGCCAAAGATTTGAATAGACACTTTAGAGATAGATGTCAATTAAGCACATATCTAAAATTTAAAAGACCTGACCATACCAAGTGTTGGTGGGAATATGGAGCAACTGGACCTCTCATATACTGCTGAAGGGAAGTGTAAAATTGTACAACCACTTTGGAAAACAGTTTGGCTGTTTCTTAAAGAGTTAAACATACATATATTATATGACCTAGCAATATACCCCTAGTTATTAATCCAAGAGAAATGAAATAATATATCCATACAAAGACTTGTATACAAATGTCCATAGAGCTGTCTTCTCCCTGTGTCTTCACACCATCTTCCTTCTGTATGTGTCTGTGTTTCAGATTTCTTTTTCTTATAAGGACCTTCTAATGACCCCATTTTAATTTAATTACTTCTTTAAAGACCTATCTCAAAATATGGTCACATTTTCAAGTATGGGGGATTAGGACTTCAACATATGAATTTTGTCGGGACAAAACTCAGCCTATAACAGTAATTTACATTGATGCCAGTGAAAATGGAGAGAATTGCAGTGATTTGAGAATTATTCAGGAGAGAAAACTGACAAATCTTAGTGATGGATTAAAAGTGGTGAGATGGAGAAGAAGGTATCAAGGATGATATCATTGGTTCAGGTTTGACAGGGTTCTGGTAGATAGTAGTAACTTCATTTGAGAGCATAAACCGAAGAGCACATTTAGGAGGGAAGATAAGCTCTGTATTCAGGTGCTCAGGGGACGTCCAAGTGAAGATGTCAGTTAGGCAATTTAATATGGGAGTCTGGAGCTCAGAAGAGAGGCCTCTGCTAGAGACATAAATTTGGGCGATATCAGCTCATATTGGCAATCAAAGCCATGGTAATGGGTAAGACCGGCTATAGAGAGAAAAGAAACCTACCTTGAAAATGCAACATATAAAACTCATGTAGAACTCTGGTTTCCAAAGTGTGTACACATTTTGACATGGAAGAAGATAGTTATAATTTCTGCCTGTCCTTTTTATAAGTTTTATCCTTTAAACTATTTTCGTACATTTTGTATTGCACTTATTTTATTAATACAGTGGTATTTGTATATCATTTTAAACAAATAATTAAACATATATTAGAATGTATAGTTAAAAATATTTACATTCAGTGAGTTTGGGAAACATTGTAACAGAGGAGGCCACAAGGAGTATTTCAAGAGGAGGATGAAACCAAAGAGAATATGGTGAGGGAAGCCAGGGGAAAAGTTTGAAGGAGATTGTGGTTCATACTAAATCTAATTTGAGTGACAGTCTATTTAAAATACCAGTCCACCATGCGTTCTCAACAAGGGCAATATTGACCCCAAGAGGGAGAAAAAGTTGTTTTTTGGAGGGAGGGAGGAGGCACAAAAAATCTTATATATTACATTGGCTTGTGGTCTCCAGAGTTCAGTCCTACCATACAAAATCTTACTCCTTAGTATTTAGCATCTGTCATCAGGGAGAAACTAAGTTAAATTTAAATTTAAATTAAGTGCAGTTATATTATATAATTATATAATATGTATTATATATATGTATAATTAATTATTTAGTTTTCTTTTTGGAGGGGCAATATGAAAAGAAAGGTTGAGAAACACTACAGTAAACTCTATAGAAAGGGTTTTAAAACCCTTTAACACTGTAGTTTAACAAAGATCTCTAGGGAAAAGTGTGGGATAAGGGATCTGAGTTTGAAGAGAAGCTTTAAATTTTTACCATGTGTGTTTCAGTATTGAATTTTTTACATCAAGAATTTATTCTTGTCTTTAGAATTAAATTAGATTATCTTAATTACTCTTGCAAAAAATTAAAAAGAATAAAGGAAGCATCATGTTTAATCCTATCGCCCAGAAATAATTTCTTTTTTTTTAAATTAAGTAATTTATTTATTTATTTTTTAGCTACATTGGGTCTTCATTGCTACGTGAGGGCTTTCTCTAGTTGCGGTGAGCGGGGGCTACTCTTCATTGCGGTGCGCGGGCTTCTCACTGCGGTGTCTTCTCTTGTTGCGGAGCATGGGCTCTAGGCACGCGGGCTTCAGTAGTTGTGGCTCACGGGCTCTAGAGCACAGGCTCAGTAGTTGTGGTGCACGGGCTTAGTTGCTCCGCAGCATGTGGGATCTTCCCGGACCAGGGCTCGAACCCGTGTCCCCTGCCTTGGCAGGAGGATTCTTAACCACTGTGCCACCCGGGAAGCCCGAGATAACTTCTGTTAACATTTTGTATATGGTTTTTCTATAATATTTAGCTCTATACATTTTAACAAGTCCTATCTATTCTATCATCAAAAGGTATCTGAAATCTGACTACTTTTCACTTCCTCCCACTATCACCTTATCTAAGCCCCCATTTTTTTAAAAACAAGTAGATCGTACTGTAAGTATTCCTTTATCTTTGAACAATATACATATAAAAGCCAACATTTTGATTTTAACTGAAATTCTTTTGGTTGTATAGGCTTTATCATTTTGTTCTGTGATGTTCGTCTTGAAGTCCCTTCTGAATTTCTGTACCTTCCTTCTTTTGTAATCAGACACAGCAAAATGGTTCTCCCAGAAGGCTATTTTCCAGTAAAGATAACTTTTTTCTTTGCTTTATATTTGCTTCCCCAGGATCCCTCTGCTTTTATCCAGAAGATGATTAAAAGCTAATATAAAATTCACATCTGTTTGATTTCTTCGATCAAGTCTGCAAGCTTTCTTATTCACAACGTGATCTCTCCACAGAGATCTCTGGCACAGACTTGTTGCTAAATCTTTTACTTCCTCTTCTGTTTTGATCGTAACTTAGTTACGTCTGGTTCCCTCTGACCATGTCTCTTTAAGTTCACTGTCTTATAAAATCTTTATCTGAACTGATCCTCACCTTCCCCTTCTGTATCAAAGTTAGAGGTTGATTGTATCTTCTCTTTTCTCAGACTTACCCCTCTACTTTTGTTCGCATTCTACATCTTATCGTTGTCTAGGACATTCTCTGCTTTCTCCGATATCAACCTTTCCCAGTTACTTCCTCCCAGGGATCTACCATCTAAAATCAAAACCAGAACAGAATCCTTGGTCCTTTATCTCCCTCAAAGTATTTCTTCCCTTCATGCCCAGATTTCCATTAGGTACTTTGTGTCTCTACTTTCTTGTTTCAGTTTTGCTCCAAACCACTGAAATCAAGCTTCTACTCCCCTGAAACAGTTGTTACTAAAGGAGTTTTAATGACCCAGCTACCAAATCCTTCTACTCACTTCTAAGATTCTTTTACTTCACTCCTTAGAGGTAGTAACTACTTCTAATACTGGTTTCCTCCTTCACAGATACTACATCTCTTCAGAATCCTTCACTGATTCCTCCTTCTCCACCTACCCTTCCTTTTAAAACATTTTATTCATAAAATTTCAAACAGAAGCCAACATACAGAACCAAAGTATAGGACAGTGACTCTCTATGTACCCATTGTCCAGTTTCAGCAATCACTAACCTGTGACCAGTCTGTTTTGTTTTTTTTTTAATAATTAGCTCCACCACTTCTCTTTCTCCACTCTAAATTATTTCTTCCCCAACCTTTAAGTAGTGTTTTTCCCCTGGGTCCTATCCTCAACATTCTTTTCCTCTCATGCCACATGCAATCTATGGAAAAGCTCACACATGTTAATAGCTTCTACCACCTCCAAATGCTGATAACACCTAAATCTTTCTCCAGCTTAGATCTTGTTCTTAAGCCAGAGATTTGTACGTATTTAGTGGCCTAGATCGTCTTCGCTCAGATGCCCCACAGGTTCTAGAAGTGGTAGAGACTGGATCTGAACCTTAATATCCTACTTTCAGAGTTCCTCTCCTTAACCACCGCTCTTTTCCTATATTTAAATAGGAAAATATAATTATGGTGGGGAACATGGGATGCTATAGATGTATATAACAGAGTGCACCAAACCTGGGGGAACCAAGAGAAGAGACACCTAAACTGACTCTGATGAAGGTGCTGGATTAAAAGCTGGTAACTGGGAGAAACTACAGAAGAACCTTCAGCAACCTGAAGGAATTTGTGCTGGTTGGATCTTGACCTCAGTGGTATGTAACAAGAGAAGTAGGCTGGGACAATCATGTCATATAAGGCTTTGTAAGTCAAGTTAAAGGGGACTAATACTTTAATATATCAGTCAAACAAACCTTAGATCAAATCCCAGCTCTACTACTTTCTGTACTACTGTACTACTTTCTGTGTAATTCTAAGCAAGTCACCTTTTCTCTTTGGCCTTTGTTTTCACTCTAGAAAGGGACTAAAAATGTCATCTTATAAGATCGTTCCACTCATTTTTTCAGTAAATATTTATTGTGTGCCTGTTATGTCCTGGTCACATTCTCGATGTTGAAATTAGAGTGGTAAGAAAGACAAAATGGGACCTCTGCTGTCATGGAGCTTACATTCTGGTGGTTGTTGTAGTGTTTAAATGAGATAACATTCAGTGGTGCCTGTTACATAATGGACATTCAGAAAATGTTAATTTCCTAGCCAACGTTCACATACATTCTAATGCATGGACACTTTGTCTGAGTTCTTCTCTGATTAAGTTAAAAAGTACATACTTCTTGGCTTAGAAGTTTTGAGTGACTTGTCACTAAAAAGGAAGAAGTAGCCAGATTATCTGGGACCCTATGTTTTCTTTCAAAAGGTCATGTCTAGGACTTAGAATTTTCTTGTTTACTTTGGCAATTCTAAAAAGCCTTGAAGAATTCCTGTTATTTCTCGAAATCTATTTCAGTAATTCTGTGAATTACAAAGATGATTTGCATCAAAGGAATTTATGGTTAGTTATAGGAATAGATAATGACACATCCAAAAGAAATAAAAGAAAAAGCCTCTAGAGAAGATAAAAGCTAACAAAAATAATCCACAGAACAAAGAAAACACAAAGAAAGCATAAAATGAGATGATAAAAGCAGAAACAACCTATTAAACATATTTGGTTTGTAATTTCTTATTAAAAGATAAAACAGTGTTTAAAAATAGAATACGTTGTTTATAAGAGTCAAAAAACAGTGACATGACAAGAATAAAAATAGACTGATAAACATTTCTTAAGTGAAAACAATTAATTAATTTCAGATAAAATATTAATTTTAAATATTAAAGTATTAATTTCAGGTAAAATAAGACAAATAATGGTATATAGAATAAAGAGGGTCACACAAACTTTATATTACCAGTCTCTTCAACAAATGATGCTGGAAAAACTGGATATTCATGTGTGAATGAAAGAAATTGGACCCTTACCTTAAACCGTATTCAAAAATTAATTCAAAATGAATTAAAGCCCTAAATGTAAGACCTAAAATTATAAAACTCAGAGTAGAAAATGGGGAAATCTTCATGACATTGGACTTGGCAGTGATTTCATGGATATGACACAAAATCACAGGCAACAGAAGTGAAATTGACAAATGGGACTACACCAGACTTCAAAACTTCTGTGTGACAAAGGAAACAATTAACAGAATGAAAAGGCAACCTACAGAATGAGAGACAATATTTGCAAGCTATATATCTGGTAAGGGGTTGATGTCCATAATATATAAAGAACTCCTACAACTCAACAACAACAAACCACCCAACTCACCTAAAAAAATGTGTAAAGGACTTGAATAGACATTTGTCTGAAGAAGACATACAAATGACCAACAAGCATATTAAAAGATGATCAACACCACTAATCATCAGGAAGTACAAATCAAAATCATAATGAGATATTGCTGCACTCATTAGGATGACTATTTCCAAAACAGAAAACAGGTGTTGGTGAGGATGTGGAGAAATTGGAACCCTTGTATATTGTTAATATGAATGTAAAATCATGCGGCTGCTAAGAAAAACAGTGTGGAGGTTCCTCAAAAAAATTAAAAACAGAATTAATGTATGATCCAGCGATCTCACTTCTGGAGATACACAATATATCCAAAAGAATTGAAAACAGGATCTTGAAGAGAGATTTGCCCAGTCATGTTCATTGCAGCATTATTCATAATAGCCAAGTGATAGAAGCAATCCAAATGTCTGATGATGGATGAAGGGATAAAGAAAATGTGATACACAGACACACATGTATATACATACATGCAATGGAATATTATTAAGTCTTTAAAAAAGAAGGAAATTCTGTTACATGCTAAAGATGGGTGAAACTTAAGGACATCATGCTAAATGAAATAATCCAATCACAAAAAAACAAATATTGTGTGATTCCACTCACATGAGGTATCTCAAGTAGTCACAGTCTTAGAAACAGAAAGTAGATAGGTAGTTCAAGGGCTGGGGGGAGAAAGAAAATGGGAGTTGTTGCTCAATGGGTATAGAGTTTCAGTTTTGCAAGATGAGAAAGTTCCAGAGATCTGTTGCACATCAAGGTACATAGAGTTAACACTGCTGTACACTTAAAAGCGGTTAAGATGGTAAATTTTGTGATTTTTATCATAATTTTAAAAGTATAAGAATCATTTCATGCATTGTTTTCTACGAACTTAAAAAATATGAGGACTGGGTATTATTTTGTTAATTAAAGGGTTTAATTGCCTTTTATTGACTCAGCTAAATGATCCTGTAGATTTCCTTCTGGAGACATTGGGCTATTAATAAATTTCCTAATATTTAATGATAGGTACCTTGCTGACATAAATCCTACTTGTTTAGGTAGATAATTCAAATACTGAAATCAATTTGCTGTTATATCTGAGAATTTTGTATTTGTATGCTTAAGCAAGATTGACCCAAGTTTACTTTTTTAAGTGTATGTATGTGTGTGTATGTAGAAGCATATATATAGTCACCAAATTTCCTGCAACTTAGACATCTTTCAGATTTTTACCATTATGTTGTTACCTGTGGACTTTTCATATATGACCTTTAATATGTTGAGGTAATTACCTAGCTTGTTCCTAGCTTGTTGAGTGGTTTTATCATGAAAGTGTGTTGAATTTTGTCAAATGCGTTTTTGTGCATCAGTTGAGATAATCATGTGGTTTTGTCCTTCATTTTGTTAATGTGATGTATTAAAATGGTTCTTTAATATGATGAAAAACATTCACTTTTTTTTTTACTAAAGTATAATTGATTAACAATGTTGTGTTAGTTTCAGTACAGCAAAGTGACTCATTTATTTATATATGTATATATATTCTTTTTCAGATTCTTTCCCATTACAAGTTATTACAAGATATTGAATATAGTTCTCTGTGCTGTAGGTCCTTGTTGGAAAAACATCCACTTTAAAGTGTATGATATACAATACACATAGTGCATAAAATCTTGGTAATCTGAATCTATTTTGTGATCACTGCATAAGAAATTAGCAATTATTTGATTTGCCTTTTTATGATACACAATACCCATTTGAATTCAAAACAAAACTTATTAAAGAAACAAATAACAAGGAAAATAGATATGTGCATAGGCATAAAAGTGAGAAATCAGTATTTTTCACTGCTCATTTTCTTATAACCTTGAAAAGTAGAATTTCATTCTTTGCAAGTACAAAACTAAAGCAGAATGAATGAGTTTCCTAATTATTCTTTTTTATGACAGTAGTCATATTTGAACATTATACATATTTATGTTACTAGGGTGAACCATGTGAAATTGGCATTGTTGTACTTCAAAAATAGAATAACGGCAATTTGATATAATATTACCATACATGTAGAAGTACCTTAAAGGGCTTGGTAAAATTTCTGTAAGTGTCGTTTTCTTTTAACAGTATTAAAGTACTTTGTCTGGTTTTAACAAATGACACTTAAACTAATATTTATCTTTTCTTTTTAGTAATTACTTTCTAAAATATGTATTAATAATTGAGTGACGGTATCCTGCTAAGATGAGTAATAGTAATTCCTGTGACTTAAAAAAACAAAAACAAAATTGTGTCTATACTTCAGGCAGTTCTCTTTCGTAATTGGTGAATTGTATCTTGGTGGTCACTTTTGGTCTAAGCATGCTTGTTCTTCATTTTCTTATGGTAACAAAAATTGCCTTCTGTATATATAATGATGATGATGATAATAATTGTAATAATAATAACATTCACTGAAGATTTATTATATGTCAAGAACTGTCCCAAGAGTTTACTTTTATAAACTTTTAAAATCCTTGTAATAATCCTGCAGTGTGGGTACTGTTATCATCTCCATTTTACAGAGGGCAGGGAGGCACAGAATGATTTAGCAACTTGCCCAAGCTCACACAGCTAGTAAGTAGCAGAGAAGGATGATGACATGAGACATGATTTGACTCATCTATATATTTCTGCTTAGTTACTTAATAATTCCATTGTTTGATAGACTTAAGTACATTTTTAATACATTTTCGATGCTATGTCTTATCCATTGTAATTTTAAAAAAATAATACATCCCCTTTTTTTGGGTCATAGGATGGACACGCTGAAATTTTATACACATTTTGGAATTCAGTTACTCAAGCACTTTCTTCTCAGTTTCAGACAGCAACAAACTGTAAGTATAGTATTTATTTTGCAAATTGATTTCACAGTTTTTCAGTTACTTTAAAATTTAATATCAAGAAGTTTTGCTCTATTAGTTTATAAAACATATCTTTTAAAAACTCCTGGCTAATTGTCATTTCTTATGTTACCTATATATTCAGTTATATAAGCAATAAGTTCTTTTTTTACACTTTTAAAATACTTAGGATGTGAAATAAAATGCTCCAGAAGAATAAGTTAATTCTCCATAATTCAGTCAGAGGAACCTGAATTTTTCCTATGTAAAGGGTGATTGATGTTGAAGAATTTAGTTAAAGCTTGTAGAGTATTTTAATTCCGAACAAAGAGATATTAAAATGCAGAGACCTTATAGCTTTTCCTTTATTGTTAAAGTGAAGATTTGATGAATGAACAGCTGAAACACCCACATCATGAATTAAAAGTTGCTTAACCAAATATAATCCAACAAATTTTTCTTAGTTTGGTTTTGTCATGAAATAATGGCACAGGGTACTTCTAAACAATGAAGTATACAAACTAGCTAATATCATATAAGTGTTTTTGTCTAATCACTGAATGTAAGAGCATTGAATGTACCTAGGCCTTTTAAAAGTGTTTTGAGAGTTTGTACGAAGTTAAGTTTTTATTCACATTTACTGAAAGTACCTAGTAATGTAAACATTATTTAGTCCCTGACAACTCCAGATTGAATTAACCACACTACCTTGCTTCCCTACTTCTACTTCTAAAGGAGTGTGTGGCAAGGCAGTGACCACAGAGAAGGTCTTCATTCGTGTGTGGCCAGACAGAACTTAAGCAGAGGGTTTATTTAGGACTGATTCATTCTATTTACTTCTACAAATCACCCTACTCAAACAATACTGTGCTTCTCCCTGCTTTAGGTATCTGTTTTGGTCAGCTTTTTTGAGATGTAATTTGCGTATATAAAATTCACCAACTTTGGGCAGAAAATTCTATGAATTTTTGACAGATGTTTACATCCTTATAACCACCATCACAATTAAGATACAGAATATTTCTATCACCAACACCCCACCCCCCATGTCCCTAATGTACTCTTATAGTTAATCTCCTATCCCTACCTCTTGGCTCCTGGCAGCTAATGATAAGCTTTCTGTCTGTATAAGTTAGCTTTTCCTAGATTTTCATAAAACTGGAATCATGCAGTATGAGTTCTTGTATAGCAACGTAGTTATTTTAAGGTTTATTCATGTTGTTGCATGTACCAGTAGTCCATTTCTTTTTATTGCTGATTAGAATTTCATTGTATAGATATACACAATTTATCTATTCTCCAGTTGGGGGAATAACTGGTTTATTACAGTTTGGGTTTATTATGAATAAAGCTACTACAGTCATTTACATACAGGTCTTTTGTAGACATATGTCTTCATTCTCTTGGGTAAACACATAGAGTGGAATTTCCTGATCATTTGATAAGTATATGTTTAACTTTAAAAAACTGCTGAACTGTTTCCCAAGATAGATGTACCATTTTTCATCCCCATCAACAATGTATGATAATTCTATATTTTCATCAATCCATGATATTGTCATTTTAATTTTAGCCATTCTTGTGAGTGTTCAGTGGACTTTCATTGTGGTTTTAACTTCCACTAGCCTAAAGACTAGTGATGACCAGATTTTCATAGGTTTATTTCCCATCTGTATATCTTCTTTGGTTAAGTGTTTGTCAAAATTACTGACTTTTTAGTTAAATTTTTTAGCTTATTGCTTGTCCTCTTATTATTGAGTCTTAAAATATCCTTATATATCTGATTCCAAGTCCTTTCTCAGATGTATGTTTTACAAACATAGTCTCCTGTCTGTGGTTTGCCTTTGCATTTTCTTAACAGTATCTTCCAAATGACAAAAGTTTTTAGTTTTGAAAAATGTCCAATTTATCAATTTTAGGAGGTAGTTTTTCAAATATTCAAATATAGTATTATATAAATACAGCCTTTCAATAGTTTCTTACTCCATGTATGAAAGTAATGGTTTTTCATGAAACCAGTTATCATGATGAAGTTTTCTTTAATATTTAACTTTCACACTATAAGCCAGTTGTGGAATACATTTACTCACATACCAGTAGGAAAACACAAAGATGTAAATTGACCTACAAAATATATAAGCATAATTACAAAATTCATTAAAACCTCAGTTTTTAGAATAAAAGAAAGCAATGTAAAAGCTCATTGTTGCTGTTTTCAAGCATTCATTAAAACTGTACTTTCTCACTTCAAAGCCTTTACAAAACCTTGGAGTTGTTGTAGACAGTATTTTTTTTTTTTTTTTTTTTGATTGGTATATTCCTACTCTCTTTTTTTTTAAATTTTATTTATTTATTTTTGGCTGCGTTGGGTCTTTGTTGCTGCACGTGGGCTTTCTCTAGTTGCAGCGAGCAGGGGCTACTCTTTGTTGTGGTGTACGGGCTTCTCATTGTGGTGGCTTCTCTCGTTGCAGAGCATGGACTCTAGGTGCACGGGCTTCAGTAGTTGTGGCACACAGGCTCAGTAGTTGTGGCTCCTGGGCTCTAGAGCACAGGCTCAGTAGTTGTGGTGCACGGGCTTAGTTGCTCTGCGGCATGTGGGATCTTCCTGGACCAGGACTCAAACCCGTGTCCCCTGCATTGGCAGGCGGATTCTTAACCACTACGCCCCCAGGGAAGCCCTGTAGACAGTATTTTATTTTCTTTCTTTAATGAGTAAACTTAATTGGCATTTTGAATACTTTTTTCTCTCAATATGGTAGGAACGTACCAAAGAAATAACCTTAGCATACTTGAAATATTTCAAACCTTTAACCATTACATCTTCCAATATTGTTTATTATTGGTTGATTTAGCACATTTTTAGTAGAAATTGTATAAGGTAAACCTCATCCCAACAAATCACACAAATATTAAGAGAGTATAACTCTAGAGAGTGGGACTGGAATGGAAATGCCCTTGTCTCTAATTCAGTCCTCTCTGTCAATTCTGGGTCTGGTTGATTGAATTTTCTTCTTCCTCATTGATATTGTTTCCTACTTTTTTGCATGTCTAATAATTTGTGATTCAGTATCACACATGAATTTTACCTTGTTTAGTACTAGATACTTTTGTCTTCCTGTTAAGTATTCCCACTCTCGGGTACTGTCAAGTTACTAAAAAATAATTTGGTTCCTTTGAGTCTTGCTTTTTAGATTTATTGGCAAAACCTGAGCAGTGTTTAGTCTAGAGCTAATTATTTCCCACTACGGAGGCTAGACTCTACAAAATACTCTGTGAATTGTGTGGTTTTTTAGTTTGGCTTTCAGGAACAGGCACTCCTCCCAGTCTTGTATGAGGAACAGGTATATTCTCTCTAATCCTTTTCCTTGAGGAAAAATATTACAAAATTAAAGTGATAAACACCTGAGAAGCTGTCGGGCTGCACCCTACACGCCTACAAGGCCTGCATTTGCCCAGCTTCAAGACTGGAGAAAGAGACAGAGTCCATTTATATAGCACATATAGTCCCTGGAGTGTACTGTAGTAATTGTTTAAAATTATAGGCAGGCAATATAAAGGAGATGCAACCATCTGCAGAGTTGAAGATTATATATGGTGTAACAGATTGTGTTAAGTAAGTAATATTTGGCAGAAAATATCTAAAGGAAAAATTTCCTAGTTAGGAACATGTTCCTTCTGATTATAAATGTTCATGCTTAATAAAAATAAGTTCTACTAGATATAATAAAATATAATCTAGGGGTTTGACAGTGAATTTACTTTATTTAAAAGGAAAGGGGCCTGAACTTGTCACCATGAAGATTCAGAGTAGCTTCTATAGGAAATGTGCTGCTTTAATTATCTATGGCTGATAGTTATTTCCAAGATGATTTCTAAGCTTTATGTCTGTTATTTCTCATTGTAGTTTCCAGATAATAATGTTTGTTCACCAACCTGTTGGGTTATGATACATATATTTTTCAAGTCTCAATAGAAACAAGCAAAATAAACATTACCATTTTGAACTCTTTGAAATGATTTCATAATTCTTCTTTGTAATGTGATTTTCCCAGAATCTCTTATCCCCCTTAGTTTTCTCCATAGCTCTCATCACTTACTAATACACTATATTTATTTAGTCTGAACTCCTCCCTCCTCCCACTAGAATTTAATTCCCCATAAGACATGGAATACTATATTGGTCATGGTAGTAGTATCTTCAATGGCTAAAAGTGTACCTAGCACATAGTAAGGCTTCAATAAATGCTTGTTGACTGGAAGGAAGGATGAAAGAAAAAGAGGAAGGAAGCAAGGAAGAAAAGATGCCAGTGCCCTTTTATAAAAGCATAAGCACTTAAAAACATATTTTGAAATATGCTTAAAATGTTCTGGCAAGTCAGTCTATTTTAAAAATTTAAAACCCTTTGTGCAATATTAATCTATCAAAACTCTTAAGCAACTCGAGGAGTTGATTCATACAATTAAGAAAGCTACATGGTATATATCTGTAGTGCTTTGGAAAATCAAGTGTGAATAAGAGAAACACTTTAGGAGATACGCACATCTGAAGATATAGAAAGCTTTAAGACTTAAAATGTATGCTAAAACTCATTATCTTTACCTTTTTAAAGATACAGTGGTAAATCAGGAGTCCACTCTTCCTTTGAAATAGGGAGACAAACAAGCTATACAATTATGAATACTTCAATGTAGATTAAAAAAAAAATGTTAGAATGGTGTCCATGTTAAATGAGATTTTACTGTGATGCATTTCTTTTTTTTTTTTTTGGGCTGCATTGGGTCTTCGTTGCGGCACATGGGCTTTCTCTAGTTGCGGTGAGTGGGGGCTACTCTTCACTGTGGTGCATGGGCTCCTCATTGCGGTGGCTTCTCTTATTGCGGAGCACAGGCTCTAGGCGTGAGGGCTTCAATAGTTGAGGCACGCAGGCTCAGTAGTTGTGGTTCGCGGGCTCTAGAGCTCAGACTCAGTAGTTGTGGTGCATGGGCTTAGTTGCTCCGCGACATGTGGGATCTTCCTGGACCAGGAATTGAACCTGTGTCCCCTGTTTTGGCAGGCAAATTCTTAATCACTGCACCACGAAGGAAGTCCCTGTGATGCATTTCTTAAAAGTTAATGTACAACTTAAATATATATACTTAGGAGATAGATCTCACACCCTCATTTTAAGTACCTTTTAGAATTTTGATCCCTGCAACTGAAGCATTCTTCTGCTACAGAGCTCTAATGAGTTTACAAGGGACCATCCTGAGCACCGTGTAGCACATAAAGAAGAAAACTTGGAGCTTGCTGAAAAAGAGAAGTCACTAGATTTGAGAACTTGAGAGGAGTGTTTTTTAAAAGTACTCAAAGTTTGTATAACCTGGCAGAAAGTAAGTCTAGTCATCAAGCAAGTTTTTAGAAACTTTCTTTGACAGGACAAATTTGATCATATAATTCTCTGATAAAATCTTCCATTGATCATATAATTCTCTGATAAAATCTTGCAGATATATCAAATCATTATGTTGTACATACTAATAAATGTTATAAGTCAATTATATCTAAATAAAACTGCAAAAATAAATTTTAAAAGACTTTAAAAGTCTTCATTGACTTCTCTTTTTAAAAATCATTCATTAAAGTATAATACAGTTGACTGTTGAACAGCAAGGGGGTTAGGAGGACCGACCTTTTGTGCAGTCAAAAATCCATGTATCACTATGGTTGGCTCTCCAGATCTGTGGTTCCGCACCTGCAGATTCAGCGAACTGCAGATTGGGTAGTACTGTAGTATTTACTATTGAAAAATCCACATGTACGTGGACCCACACAGCTCAAACCCTTGTTGTTCAAGGGCCAACTGTACTCATAAAGAAAAGGTATGTGTATCATACTTATATACCTAAATGAATTTTTCAAATCTCAATACAGCTGTGTTACCAAGATCAAGAACAGCATCAAGATCAAGAAACAGAATATTACCTGAACCCAGACGCTCCCCTCATGTCCCCTTCTAGTTTCTGCCTCTTCTTCTCCTAACAAGAGTAACCACTAATTTCTGATGGTAGAGATGGGGGGTTTTTTTGCTTTAATTATTGCTATTTAAAAAAATTTTTTTTTAATTCATTTATTTTATTTTTGACTGTGGTGGGTCTTCGTTGCTGCATGCGGGCTTTTCTCTAGTTGCGGAGAGCAGGGGCCACTCTTTCGTTGCGGTGCGCAGGCTTCTCATTGTGGTGGCTTCTCTTGTTGTGGAGCATGGACTCTAGGTGTGTCGGCTGCAGTAGTTGTGTCTCACGGGCTCTAGAGCTCAGGCTCAGTAGTTGTGGCACATGGGCTTAGTTGCTCCACAGCACGTGGAATCTTCCTGGACCAGGGCTCAAACCCGTGTCTCCTGCATTGGCAGGTGGATTCTTAACCACTGTGCCACCAGGGAAGCCCAATTATTGCTATTTTATGCAGATAAAATCATCCAGTTTTAATCTTGTATTTGTTTTCTGACGTCTCTCGCTCCATGTTTCTAAGAGTCCTCCATGTTGTTGCATGTCCTTGTAGGTCATTCCCAATGTTGTAAAATAAACCATTCAGTCAGTATGCCATATTATATTTTATCCATCATATTATAGATGGGTATTTGGGTGGTTTCCCATTTTGAGCTATTTTAAATAATGCTACCTGTGGCAATTCTGTCCTTTTTTATTGGGAATAAACCCAGGAATGGAAAATAGGTAGGTGTGGTAGACAGAATAATAGCCCTCCCAGAAATTTGCATGTGTTACCTTACATGGCAGAATGGATTTTGCAGATATAATTTAAGGATCTTGAGATAGAGAGATTATCTTGGATCTTCTGAGTGGGCGCAGTGTAGTCATCAATTGCCTTAGAAGGGTAAGAGGGCGGTAGCAGAGTCAGAAGAGGAGATGTAATCGTGGAAACAGTGATCGGAGTGATGTAACTGCTAGTAGGGGACCATAAGCCAAGGAATGGAGGTAGGTGAAAAGGTCAAGTAAAAACTCCCTTAGAACCTCCAGAAGGAAGGTAGCTCTGCTGACACCTTGATTTTAGTGAGACCAAATTTGTACTTCTGACCTCCAGAACTGCAAGATAATACACTTATATTGTTTTAAGCCACCAAGTTTGTGGTGACTTGTTACGGCAGCTATAGGAAATGAATATAGTAGGTGATAGAGTATGCATATGTTCAGCTTTAGTAGACACTGCCAAAAAGTTTTCCAGTGTCGCTGTACCAATTTAAACTCCCACTGACAGTATATGAGAGTCCCAGTTTGTCCACAGCCTTGCATCTCTTGCTATTTTCTGTTTTTTGTTCTAGCCGTTCTGGTGGATGTTTAGTCAAATCACATTGTAGCTTTAATTTTTATTTCCTTTGTGATTAATGATATTATTCATTTTTCCATATATATATTGGCCATTTGCATATGCTCTTTTACACGTCTGTTGATTTTCTATAGAATTGTATGTCTTACTGATTCATAGGATTTTATTTGCATATTATGAAGTATTTTGTTGGTTTCTTTTCTCTCCCTTTGGCTGACCATTTCAGTTCACTCTAGGATTGGGTTGGCTTGGAGTAGTTGCAGTTTTAATAGGACTCAGTATATCTCTAATTCTTCCCTTTTTTTTAGGCATGCTTCTCCCAGGCCTTTAATTGAGAAGTTGGAGGGTCTTTGTCTCCTTAGCCCTGAAATATTGAGGTTATCTAGCTCTGTCCTCCAGTGGCTTCCAGACAAGCTCTTTAGCCTCCCACCACGTGAAACTGCACAATCTGGTGAATGTCTTCTTGGAAAGGAAGACCTGCCTCTGTTGGTAGCATGTTCTCTCCCCCCAGGTGGTCTTTGTTTCCTAAGATATGTTTCCACAAATATGAAGGATATTTTAACCTGTGCTCTTTGAAGCTTAGACCTAGTTCCCCAGCTTCCCTTGCAACTGTGTAACTAAGTAAATCTTCCACAGGATGCTTGGGTTGAGAATCTTTAAGTTTAAAAATTGTCACTCCACGAACCACTAAAAGCTTTTCCAGTTTCCCTCTTCTCCAGCAGAGGTTCTCTGTATGGGGCAAGCTTGAATTTTAAACAATATCTCTGGCTTCTTTAGTTGTTAAGATGGGAGCACCGGTCTTAACAACTCTTCTTCTTCCACTCTTCTTACCCCTGTTACTCTCAGGATACAGTCCCAACGTGACTTCTCTGGTCCCTTCCTCTCTTTAGCAATCATTTTTTTCCTTTTTAATTTTTTAAATCTCTGTCCTTGAGCTTTAGTTCTTGAATGAATCACCCTCATTCTTCTCAGTATTTACAAATACCTGAAACACATGTCTATATCCCCGCTTCATCTGGAAAAGTCACACTCATCTTTCCATTCTCCGTTTAGAAATAAAGTGTTCCTTGACGCCTCCTTCCCCATACACACACTCAAATATGGGTATGATATCCTCTATATGCTCCCACAAAACTCTGACATGTTCCCAGTTTCAATCCTTACCCCACTGCATTGTACTGGCTCACCTCCTTGCCTCGCTGTATCTCCCACTAGGCTCTAGAGAAAGTGTCTCTGTGTACTTCTATTCCATATTACATTCCTATCACAGAGCACAGTGCTTAATACAAAATAAACATCCTGTTGAAATGGATCCCTAAAGTGTTAAATTAATATTAAAGCCTTTAAGTATTAGGAGGAAATCTGAGGAGAAAACCAAACTGTGAAATAAAAATACTTCTCATTAAAAAAATAGTAAGCACTTATAAGGCAAATGAGACCCTAAAATATGAAGTACTTTTAGAACACAAACAACAGTATGTATATGTGATAAACAGGGATACAAAAGCATGGTGAAAAAATGTTAGCATGATTATTATAGGATAATAGGATACCAGGTAACTTTTAACTTTTTTCCTTATGCCTTTATTTGATTTTTTACAGTGAGCATTTTATATCATTAGTTATAAACTATGAAGCAGTTTTCACTGAGGTAAAAGAAGAAGGCAACTATGAGACTAAGATATTTAATTAAATCCTCCATGGAGATTTGTTGAATGGATAAAAGTGATCCAGTAGTTATGGAAATGAATAAAGTGCTCAGAGTTGAAGAGGAGATGGAGATAAAAAGAGCTAAGAGAAAAAAAAATCCCCACTTTACTCACATAGCAGGGTAAATTCCAAGTGGATCAAAGAATTAAATGTAAAATATGAAACCATTCAAGTGCCAGAAGAAACACAAGTGAACAAGCAGCTTCTCTGATTTAATATCCAGAAGCAGTGATGAAAAGATTGATAATTTGACTATGTTAAAAAATTTGCATGGCAAAGAAACCCTTAAGCAAAATAAAACAACAATGACAAACTAGAAAGATATTTATAACTTACATCAAAGGAGTTAGTATCGCTAATATATAAAAAGCTTCTAAAATAAGAAGAAAAAGGCCAACAACCCTACCAAAAAAAGTGTAGGTATCTCAAGCATTTGTAAAAGATGCTCAGTGTCACCTATAAATAGAAAGATGCAAAATAAAAGTATACAGAAACACCATTTCTCATCTATCCAACTAGCAAAAAAGTAAAAAAAAGTTTGATAACACATGGCAAACTTATGAGGAAATAGTCACTCTCACGCAATGCTAATTAGCATACAAACCTTATAGAGGGGAGTTTCTAACAAAATTATCTAACAAAGTATATAAGTATCTAACAAAATTATGTAAGCAGTTGCTTTTTTACTCGGCAGTTCTACTTCTAAGGATCTATTCCATAAATGCACTAGCAAAAGCATGAAGAGACATATTCACAAGGCTGTTCATTGCATCGTTATTTGGAAAAAGAACTGAAAACAGCCCAAATGTTCATCACTAGGGGATTAGGTAAACAAACTATGGTGCGTCCATAGAACGGAATGCCATGCAGCTATAAAAAAAAATGAGAAAGAAAAAAGAAGGAATGAGGAATATCTTTATATACTACTATGAAGCAATCTCCAAGTTATAGAGAAATATGTCTACAGTGTGCTAATGAGAAAGGGAGTGGTATAAGTAAATACACATTTTGGCCCATATTTTTAAGAAATAGAAGGATAAACTGTAAAATCCAGAACAAAATGGTTACCAGTAGTTGGGGGAAGGAGTGTGTGAAGAATACATAGGAGAGGACAGGGATGAAAGCTAGACTTCTATGAGTATACTTTGTTGTGGAGATTTAGTTTTGAAGTTATATAAATATTTTATATAGTTAATAAAACAAAATTAAAACGAAAGAAGAAATTACTAAAAATCAAAAGTAAAATGGAAAATATTAATGCAGTTATGTGTCCAGTTGGTGGCATAACCACACAGAGAGGCAGTCTTTAATTTGACTTTTTACTTTACTCATTTGACTACTTTTTTTTTTTAAACCTCTTTTTTAAATTGAAGTATATTTAAATTATACAGTTGTGTTAGTTTCAGGTCTACAGCAAAACGATTCGGTTATATGTATATAACTGAATATATATATTCTTTTTCAGATTCTTTTCCATTATAGGTTATTACAAGATATTGAATATTGTTCCCTGTGCTACACAGCAGTAGTAGGTCCTTGTTGTTTGTCTATTTTCTGACTACTTTACTTTTAAACACAGTAATTTATTTTTATAGCCCTAGTGGGATATACTTACAGGATAACAAGAACCTCCCAAAAAACACATTACCTCTTTTCAATAACCATGTTATTTTTAGTATTGTTATTGTTATATTCAGGCAGTTGTTTGTGTGGTGTGGTGTAAATAAATAATTATGTTGGTATCAAACTGAATCTGGATTTTCAGCATAGGTGAAACAACATATAAAAATGGGTGAGATCAACTGATAAGGTATTTTTTCTTTAAAAATATATTATTTGGTGACGAGTTGCGGCAGGGATAGAAGAGGATGGGGGCGACGGCTGCTTCTTCTAGACGCTAGGGAATGCAGCTGCACCTAGATCCAAAGCAGACTCTCCATATTGACCAGGCACAGAGGACAACGCCCAGCTGGAAGACCGAGCGGAGCACAGAAGTCCGGCCACCCTGTGCCTTTGGATTGGAGAATTTAACCAACTAACATGTAAGCCGTGCGGCTGACATGGTCTTGGTGCTCCGGCCAGGTGTCAGGCCTGAGCCTCTGAGGTGGGAGAACCAAGTTCAAGACATTGGACCACCAGGGACCTCCCAACCCAACGTAATATTGATCGGCGAGAGCTCTCCCAGAGATCTCCGTCTCAATGCTAAGACCCAGCTCCACCCAATGACCAGCAGGCTCCAGTCCTGGACACCCCATGCCAAACAACTAGCAAGACAGGAACACAACCCCACCCATTAGCAGAGAGGCTGCCTAAAATCATACTAAGTTCACAGACACCCCAAAACACACCACCAGATGTGGTCCTGCCTACCAGAAAGACAAGATCCAGCCTTATCCACCAGGACACAAGCACCAGTCCCCTCCACCAGGAAGCCTACACAACCCACTGAACCAACCTTACCCACTGGGGGCAGACACCAAATACAGTAGGACCTATAAACCTGCAGCCTGCGAAAAGGAGACCCCAAGCACAGTAAGTTAAACAAAATGAGAAGACAGAGAAATAAGCAGCAGATGAAGGAGCAAAGTAAAAACCCACCAGACCAAACAAATGAAGAGGAAATAGGCACTCTACCTGAAAAAGAATTCAGACTAATGATAGACAAGATGATCCAAAATCTTGGAAATAGAATGGAGAAAATACAAGAAATGTTTAACAAGGACCTAGAAGAACTAAAGAGCAAACAAACAATGATGAACAACACAATAAATGAAATTAAAAATACTCGAGAAGGAATCAGTAGCAGAATAACTGAGGCAGAAGAACGGATAAGTGACCTGGAAGATAAAATAGTGGAAATAACTACCACAGAGCACAATAAACAAAAAAGAATGAAAAGAATTGAGGACAGTCTCAGAGACCTCTGGGACAACATTAAATGCACCAACATGTGAATTATAGGGGTCCCAGAAGAAGAAGAGAAAAAGAAAGGAACTGAGAAAATATTAGAAGAGATTATAGTTGAAAACTTCCCTGATATGGGAAAGGAAATAGTTAATCAAGTCCAGGAAGCACAGAGAGTCCCATACAGGATAAATCCAAGGAGAAACACTCCAAGACACATATTAATCAAACTATCAAAAATTAAATACAAAGAAAAAATATTAAAAGCAGCAAGGGAAAAACAACAAATAACATACAATGGGATCCCCATAATGTTAACAGCTCATCTTTCAACAGAAACTCTGCAAGCCAGAAGGGAGTGGCAGGACATATTTAAAGTGATGAAGGAGAAAAACCTACAACCAAGATTACTCTACCCAGCAAGGATCTCATTCAGATTTTATGGATAAATTAAAACCTTTACAGACAAGCAAAAGTGAAGAGAATTCAGCACCACCAAACCAGCTTTACAACAAATGCTGAAGGAACTTCTCTAGGCAGGAAACACAAGACAAGGAAAAGACCTACATTAACAAACCCAAAACAATTAAGAAAATGGTAATAGGAACATACATAACGATAATTACCTTAAATGTAAATGGATTAAATATGCTCCAAGCAAAAGACGTAGACTGGCTGAATGGATACAAAAACAAGACCCATGTGTATGCTGTCTACAAGAGACCCACTTCAGACCTAGGGACACGTACAGACTGAAAGGGGATGGAAAAAGATATTCCATGCAAATGAAAAAAGAAAGCTGGAGTAGCAATTCTCATATCAGACAAAATAGATTTTAAAATAAAGACTATTTCAAGAGACAAAGAAGGACACTATATAATGATCAAGGGATCAATCCAAGAAGAAGATATAACAATTGTAAATATTTATGCACCCAACATAGGAGCACCTCAGTACATAAGGCAAATGCTAACAACCATAAAAGGGGAAATCGACAGTAACACAATAATAATAGGGGGCTTTAACACCCCACTTTCACCAATGAACAGATCATCCAAAAGGAAAATAAATAAGGAAACACAAGCTTGAAATGATACATTAAACAATATGGACCTAATGGATGTTTATAGGACATTCCATCCAAAAACAACAGAATACACTTTCTTCTCAAGTGCTCATGGAACATTCTCCAGAATAGATCACATCTTGGGTCACAAATCAGGCCTTCGTAAATATAAGAAAATTGAAGTCGTATCAAGTATCTTTTCCAACCACAATGGTATGAGACGAGATATCAATTACAGGAAAAAAACTGTAAAAAATACAAACACATGGAGGCTAAACAATACGCTACTAAATAACCAAGAGATCACTGAAGAAATCAAAGAGGAAATCAGAAAGTACCTAGAAACAAATGACAATGAAAAAACGACGATCCAAAACCTATGGGATTCAGCAAAAGCAATTCTAAGAGGGAAGTTTATAGCAATACAGTCCTACCTCAAGAAACAAGAAACATCTCAAACAACTTAACCTTACACCTAAAGCAATTAGAGAAAGAACAACAACAACAAAAAACCCCAAAGTTAGCAGAAAGAAAGAAGTCATAAACACCAGATCAGAAATAAATGAAAAAGAAATGAAGGAAACAATAACAAAGATCAATAAAACTAAAAGCTGGTTCTTTGAGAAGATAAACAAAATTTGATAAACCATTAGCTAGACTCATCAAGAAAAAAAGGGAAAAGACTCAAAGCAACAGAAATGAAAAAGGAGAAGTAACAACCGACACTGCAGAAATACAAAGGATCATGAGAGATTACTACAAGCAACTCTATGCCAGTAAAATGGACAACCTGAAAGAAATGGACAAATATTAGAAAAGCACAACCTTCTGAGACTGATCCAGGAAGAAATAGAAAATATAAGGAGACCAGTCACAAGCACTGAAATTGAAACTGTGATTAAAAATCTTGCAACAAACAAAAGCCCAGGACCAGATGGCTTCACAGGCGAATTCTGTCAAACATTTAGAGAAGAGCTAACACCTATCCTTCTCAAACTCTTCCAAAATATAGCAGAGGGAGGAAAACTCCCAAACTCATCCTACGAGGCCACCGTCACCCTGATAACAAAACCAGACAAAGATGTCCCCAAAAAGAAAATTACAGGCCAATATCACTGATGAACATAGATGCAAAAATCCTCAACAAAATACTAGCAAACAGAATCCAACAGCACATTAAAAGGATCATACACCATGATCAAGTGGGGTTCATCCCAGGAATGCAGGCATTCTTCAATATATGCAGATCAATCAATGTGATACACCATATTAACAGATTGAAGGAGAAAAACCATATGATCATCTCAGTAGATGCAGAAAAAGCTTTTGACAAAATTCAACACTGATTTATGATAAAAACCCTCCAGAAGCTAGGCATAGAGGGAACTTACCTCAACATAATAAAGGCCATATATGACAAACCCACAGCCAACATCGTTCTGAGTGGTGAAAAACTGAAACCATTTCCACTAAGATCAGGAACAAGACAAGGTTGCCCACTCTCACCACTATTATTCAGCATAGTTTTGGAAGTTTTAGCCACAGCAATCAGAGAAGAAAAAGAAATAAAAGGAATCCAAATCAGAAAAGAAGAAGTAAAATTGTCACTGTTTGCAGATGACATGATACTATACATAGAGAATCCTAAAGAGGCTACCAGAAAAATACTAGGACTAATCAATGAATTTGGTAAAATAGCAGGATACAAAATTAATGCACAGAAATCTCTTGCATTCCTATACACTAATGAAGAAAAATCTGAAAGAGAAATTAAGGAAACACTCTCATTTACCGTTGCAACACAAAGAATAAAATACCTATGAATAAACCTACCTAAGGAGACAAAAGACCTGTATGCAGAAAACTATAAGACACTGATGAAAGAAATTAAAGATGATACCAACAGATGGAGAGATACACCATGTTCTTGGATTGGAAGAATCAACACTGTGAAAATGAGTATACTACCCAAAGCAATCTACAATCCCTATTAAATCCCTATTCAATGCAGTCCCTATTAAACTACCAATGGCATTTTTCACAGAACTAGAACAAAAAAATTCACAATTTGTATGGAAACACAAAAGACCCCGAATAGCCAAAGCAATCTTGAGAAAGCAAAACAGAGTGGGAGGAATCAGGCTCCCTGACTTCAGACTATACTAAAAAGCTACACTAATCAAGACAGTATGGTACTGGCACAAAAACAGAAATATAGATCAACAGAACAGGATAGAAAGCCCAGAGATAAACCCACGCACATATGGTCACCTTATGTTTGATAAAGTAGGCAAAAATATACAGTGGAGAAAAGACAGCCTCTTCAATAAGTGGTGCTGTGAAAACTGGACAGCTACATGTAAAGAATGAAATTAGAACACTCCTTAACAGCATACACAAAAATAAACTCAAAATGGATTAAAGACCTAAATGTAATGCCAGACACTATCAAACTCTTAGCGGAAAACATAGGCAGAACACTCTATGACATAATTCACAGCAAGATCCTTTTTGACCCACCTCCTAGAGAAATGGAAATAAAAACAAACAAATGGGACCTAATGAAACGTAAGAGCTTTTGCACAGCAAAGGAAACCATAAACAAGATGAAAAGACAACCCGCAGAATGGGAGAAAATAGTTGTAAATGAAGCAACTGACAAAGGATTAATCTCCAAAATATACAAGCAGCTCATGCAGCTCAATATCCAAAAAGCAAACAGTGCAATCCAAAAATGGACAGAAGACCTAAATAGAAATTTCTCCAGAGAAGATATGCAGATTGCCAACAAACACATGAAAGGATGCTCAACATCACTAATCATTAGAGAAATGCAGATCAAAACTACAATGAGGTATCACCTCACACCCGTCAGAATGGCCATCATCAAAATATCTCCAAACAGTAAATGCTGGAGAGGGTGTGGAGAAAATGGAACCCTCTTGCCCTTTTGGTAGGAATGTAAATTTACACAGCCACTATGGAGAACTATATGGAGGTTCCTTAGAAAACTAAAAACAGAACTGCTGTACGACGCAGCAATCCCACTACTGGGCATATACCATGAGAAAACCATAATTCCAAAAGAGTTATGTACCACAATGTTCATTGCAGCACTGTTTACGTTAGCCAGGACATGGAAGCCACCGAAGTGTCCATTGACAGGTGAATGTGTAAAGAAGATGTGGCACATATATACAATGGAATATTACTCAGCCCTAAAAAGAAACGAAATTGAGTTTTTTGTAGTGAAGTGTATGGACCAAGAGTGTGTCATACAGAGTGAAGTAAGTCAGAAAGAGTAAAGCCAATACCGTATGCTAACACATATATATGGAATCTAAAAAAAAAAAAAAGGTTCTGGCAAACCTAGGGTCAGTACAGGAATAAAGACATAGATGTAGAGAATGGACTTGAGGACACGGGGAGGGGGAAGGGTAAGCTGGGACAAAATGAGAGAGTAGCATTGACATATATACACTATCAAATGTAAAATAGATAGCTAATGGGAAGCAGCCGCATAGCACAGGGAGATCAGCTCCTTGCTTTGTGACCACCTAGAGGGGTGGGATAGGGAGGATGGAAGGGAGACACAAGAGGGAGGGGATATGGGGATATATGTGTATACGTGTAGCTGATTCACTCTGTTATGCAACAGAAACTAACACAACATCATAAAGCAATTATATTCCAATAAAGATATTAAAATACATATATATATTATTTGATTTGCATACATTTCATAGCTCTGTCCACTGAAAAGCCCTAGAAATAGTGACCATTTCATTAGTACTGAACCCTTCTAACACCGATGCTGTGGTTTTAAAAGTTGATTTCCCATTAAAAGAAATTACAGGTCCTTGGAGAAATGACTGATTTTCGGTCTGGGGCAAGAAATGTGCAGGATAATTTTGTAACCCCATATACTAGAAAGCAAGGAAGATATGAAGACCAAGACTATTAGGATTGAATTAATGGGACTCAGGAAGTAACTTGAATAGATAATCTACCAGAGAAGGAATAAATTTAACATCAATAAGGATAACAATCACAAGTGATTTAAATCCATCACGTACGTCTAAATTCATGAATTCATAATGATGTAAGTAAAGAAATACTTATTGCTTACCCTTGATGATACCACTCCTTACTTTGAATAGTGGTAAATAAAGGGAAAAGAAAATCATTTTTCCTGCCTTTCCTACAAACGATATCTCAGAGAAACCGAATAATTGATTTCATAAGTTTTTATTTATAAAAATATCACCTGTAATAAATGTACAAAGAATGTGTACAGCATCTTCATTTTGCAGTCTCTTAGTAGATCTGGGCAATGATTATTAATGGACTGTTAATATAAAAAAGGTAAATGGTACACAAGTTCATATGCTACATATGCAGTAGGCTTACCAGAAATTATTGACCCTGGAATCAGATCAAATCTCTTATATATTGCATTGGTTTTCAACTTGGTTGCACATTAGAATCACTTGGAGTATGTTTAAAAATCTCATAGCCTAGACCGCAATTACATTAAAGTCTCTGGGGTGAAACCCAAGCACCAGGATTTTTTAAAGCTTCCAGAGTTGTTTCAATATGCAGCCAAGGTTGAAATGTACTGTTTTAGATCCAGCTGATAATGTACAGTAAATACAGGGGTCAGAGGGTGCAATCAGCAGAATCCACACTGTGGGAAGCTGTATAGGATATATGACCCAGTTTCTTAAATAAAGAATTAAAAGGAATAAAAGGAAAGAGAGGAACGATAGATGGGGCTTGATGATATATCAACTAATTATAATATATGGACTATTTATGGGTCCTAAATCATACAAACCAAAAAAAAAAAAAAAAAAAAACACAAGTCAACCATGTAGATGCGATCGCTGATTGTTAATTTTGTAAAGTGTGATAAGAGAACTATGGTTTTTTTTTAAAATTTTTATTTATGTATTTATTTATTTTTGGCTGTGTTGGGTCTTCGTTTCTGTGCGAGGGCTTTCTCTAGTTGCGGCAAGCGGGGGCCACTCTTCATCGCGGTGCGCGGCCTCTCACTATCGCGGCCTCTCTTGTTGCGGGGCACAGGCTCCAGACGCGCAGGCTCAGTAATTGTGGCTCACGGGCCCAGTTGCTCCGCGGCATGTGGGATCCTCCCAGACCAGGGCTCGAATCCGTGTCCTCTGCATTGGCAGGCAGATTCTCAACCACTGCGCCACCAGGGAAGCCCGGTTATTTTTTTTTTTAAATAGTCTGTACTATCAGAGATACATGCTGAAATATTTATGGATGACATGATGTTTGTAATTTGCTTCAAAATAACTGGCAGTAGTGGAGGAGGATTGGGTAGGGTTATAGATAAAACAAGATCAAGTTGATAAGTTATGGATACGTAGAGGTTCTCTTCATATTATATGTTTGAATTCTATAGTAATAGTTTTTTTAAGTTTCAAGGAAAATATTTAAGGCAGAGGAAAGAAGTCAGCAAAGAAGAGTAAGAAAAACAAATCAGTAGAGTAGAAAACCCCAGAGAGAATGGGATGTGGAGAGTTTCACAAAGGAGAGAGTGATCAATGGTGATCCAGTGAGAGAGTGATCAACAGCGATCCAGTGAGAGGAGATCAGAAAAGTACCCACTGTTTTTGGCAGTCAGAATGATACTGTAACTTTTCCCAAAACAGTTTCCATGGCACTGTGGCAGTTGGAAGTCTGGTTGCAGCCTGGAGGAGGCAAGGAGTTGTGTGTAGACTGCACTTGCAAAGGGTGACAGGGCAGCGGCTACAAGTAAACTGTTAAAGGGTCAGGGGGAAGCATTTGCCGTGTTATTTGTATTTTTGTTTTTTTTAATACAATGAGAGCATGTTCAATCTTCTTTTTTTTTTAATTGGTTGGAAGCTGAAAATACAGAAGAGAATAATAGTCTTGGAGGAGATGAAATGGGATGAGATTAAGCATGGAAGTTGAAGAATTGGTCTTGTATAGAATGGACAGTTGTTCCTGTGAAGAAAGTTGAAGACTAGAAACATTTATAGGGGAATAGAGGGTAAGAAGTTGAAGGTGACCTTTATTTTTGTTGTGACTGTTATATTTAT
Organism: Eschrichtius robustus; assembly: GCF_028021215.1. Taxonomy (NCBI): domain Eukaryota; kingdom Metazoa; phylum Chordata; class Mammalia; order Artiodactyla; family Eschrichtiidae; genus Eschrichtius; species Eschrichtius robustus. The sequence goes on from NC_090831.1 coordinate 17,161,163, forward strand.
TGTGAGATAACGAGGGTGGTCATCTTCATATCATAAATGCATTCAAGGTTAACTAGTTAAGAAGTTGGAGGAGAATGTGTATGCTTTATATTCCTGCTAAAAGGAAAGGTTGTGGTAAAGAATGCATACCCAGTTGGTATTGGATTCCATGACTTTGTGCTGCTGCTATTATGAAAAACCACAAAACAAAACAAAAACAAAACCTGAGAAACCTCCTAGGGACCATAGCCAGTTATTTTCAGACAGTTACTCCATCCTAATTAGGTGTGTGTGTATATATAATTTGTGTATATAGTTCGCAAGTGGCTAATCTTAGGTTGTGTGTGTGTGTGTGTTTTAACTCAGATTCTTCGTTCAAAGTTTAATGCTTTAGGCTTTGATCAGATTTTCCATTTAAAACTTGAATTTTAATATCTGTTCATCTTAAATGGGATTTCTTTGAGTTTTAAAAAGGTCTCTTTTCTATTCTGATTTTAGTTTTATTAAATCATAATTCTAAAATTAAATCAGAAGGCATATTAATCCTCAATAAAATTATTTACAATCAGTTTTAGTTCATATAAACATTCATTTCCTTTTAATATATGTCTTGGACCATAGTAGATTTCCGGGACTTGGTAGGAAAAGTTCTTCTTATGAGTAATAGGAAAACTCATTAACTTGGGTACAACTGACTTACTCATATTTCACTCTGGTACTTTAATTTACTTCTGAACTATTTCTGTATAGTGTGTTTGGGCTGTTTTTTCAACAATACTTTAAACAGGTTTTTTTTTTAATATGAGACTGTCTTAATTAGGAAGGAGTAATATAGTCTATAATATATTATTTGAAAAGTATTTATATATTTGAAATATAGTATTTGAAAAGTAGCTGTTTATCAGACTGCTGTATGGCCCTGAACATTTGACTTTTATATAATTTTTGTTGATGTGAATAAAGTATGGTTCATTTTATTGGAGCAGGTAGATTCTAAGATGGTCCCCAGTGATCCCTGCCTCCTGGCGTTTACACCCTTCTATAATCTCTTCCCCTTGAGTACAGGTACAACTTGCTTAGGTATACCTTTTATAGGTATAGAATATGCAAAGGGGATGTCCCTTGTGTGATTAGGTAACATAAGAGCATAACTTCCATGTTGCTAGCAAGTTTTCTCTATTGCCTTCTTGGATTACAAGCTTTGATGAGATAAGCAGCCATATTGGGGAGGTCCACTTTGTGAGGAACTAACATTGACCCCTTGCCAACAGCAAGCTAGGAACTGAGACCCTAAATCCAGTTCAGTTCATAAGGAACTGAATCCTGGCAACAACCACATGAGCTTGGCATCATATCCTTCCCCAGTTGAACCTTCAGATGAGACTCCAGCCATGGCTGGCAACTTGATTACAGCCTTATTAGAGACCCTGAAGCAGAGGACCCAGTACGTCTGACCCACAGAAACTATGAGATAATAAATGTGTGTTTTTAAAAATAAACAGCTACATATGTGGCAAGTTCTTATGTAGCAATAGATATCTAATTCAATTATGAAACAGATAATATTTTCCAAGACATACTAAACCCAGTATACTACTAGCCTCCTTTACTTTCATAGTGCTAGGTGATTTATGTGCAAGGCTGACAGTTGTTATTGGGAATTGAGCCAGTTAGGAAAGGAGTGAACTAGAAATGAGTAGCAATGTACTTAAAAAAGAGGGACTCAACCTAGGTGTGGAGGCTGACCCTCTCGGGCCAAGGTATCTAAAGAGCTTGGCAACTTGCTAAAATAAGAGCAGCGACCTCTACTGGGATAACCTACCTAAAGTCCTTTGCATTTGCTGTTTCTTCCATCTGAATCATTCTTTCCCCAGATATCCAGATGGGTCATATCCTTGCTTCACTTAGAGAGGCCCTCCCTGTCTGCAATAAATAGACTACGACTCCCTATCACTATCTGTTCTCTAACCTTGCTTTATTATTCTTTAAAGCACTTAACACTGCCTGACATTATGTTACATACTGATTTGTTTATTGTCTTTCTCCTTCACTAGAATATAAGCTCCTCATGGGTAGGAACTCTGCTTATTTTGTTCACTACTGCATATGCAACATTTACAACAGTACTTGTCATATAGTAAATGATCAGCAAATATTTTTTGAGCGGATAAATCTACCTTCCAGTTTTTACATTGACCAGAATTTGGTTGTCTGAAGGTTGGTGGGAGTTTTAAGGAGTGATGCCTATTCTTGGTCAGGACCCCAGTTAGTGGCTGAGAGATGAGGTATTCAGTCTTCACACAGGGAGATGCAGTGGCAGAAGCATATATACAGGCTGATATTTAGCACAACTGCTCAAGACTAAGGCAAGAGCTGTGAGTGCTGCAACTCTGGGATTAAGCAAACATCAGGGTTGAACCAGGGGGTCTGGGGGTAGTGAGGCAATTAAGTCTAAACTGTTAGAATCTGGAGAAATGATTTAATTCCATACCTAGACCCCTCTTCATTCTTTTTTCAGTTCGTTTGTTCATGCAGTAATTCAGTGCCTTGTGTTATTCTAGGTAAAGGAAATACAGAGACAGGTCAAATAATATCCTTGTTTTCATTAAACTTGCATTCTAAAGGAGGAACATGGTCAACACAAACTAATAAATAATTTCTTATAGTGTTCATTGCTATGGAGAAATCATCATAAAAGAAGGTACTGGAATAAAGATGAATTTCATCTCCATGTTAGTGCTATGTTGGAATCACTAGTTATTACTCAAAAAAAAGAGTTGCTCACACGGGGCATGCTCTGAGTAATGAATTACTAAGTAACTGGGAATTAGTAACTGTCATTTTCTATCTATAAATGATTTCTTAGATTATTAAGGTGTGCAGTGTGTGTTCTACATTTATCAAAAAAATAATTGATTATAATCAGGTTTATAGGTAATTGATGTGAATACTTGATAACCACTTATAAAAGAAAGTAAGGTAGAATTTAGCTTTGGGATTTACCACAATATTTATTTGTAAGCTTTAAATATGTTTGACTTAAGTATCTTTGAATTGATTAGTCAGTCACATTTACTGAGACAGTATAGTCAAAGTTCAGCTCTCTGAAACCCTCAACAGTGATTTGTTCTATACAGATAAGATTTCTGTGAAAGTAAGTATGCTGTCCATTAAAAAGCAAAACTTAGTTTATCATTAAGAAATATTTATTTAATTTCTACTATTTCAGGCACTGTGTTAAGTACCAAATATGCATTGAAGAAAACAAGTATTGTCCTTGTCCTCATGAGTTTGCGGTCAAGTAGGGGAAGCATACTTTAAACAAGTAAAATTAGAAATTGTGGTAAATGTAAAGAAGACAAAGAGCAGATTGTTATGAGAATATAACAAAAGGAATATGATTTAGATTAGAGGAGTTCAAGAACCATGAAGGATCTGAGGTTTTAACCCTACTTAAAAAGGCTAGCCTGCCGAAGTGTTCTGGATATTGTCAGAAGACATGAGACTCCTGGGTCAGAGCAGAACTTTATTACTCACAGCACAGCAAGCCGCGTGAGTATGGGCATATCTGTATGTTGGTTCCCTGTGCCTCCAGGCCTCCTGGGGAGACGCAGTTTGGGCCCATGTGAATGGTACGTATGCTGTGAGTTTGTGTCACAGGTGAGAACTTTAAGCTTGGAGAATGTACAGCTTTTGCCGTAAGCAGTAAGCAAGCCTGCTCTTTGTGTGCAGGGCAAAGTTACCTCATGTTTCAAGGTTGCTTGCTACAAATGCAAACCTGATAAATGGCCTGGATAAAGAGCAACCAGGGCCTCTCATTGGCATACCTTGCAAGAATGTGTGGGGACACTCAGGCCATGGTGAATGACCTCTTCATCAGCAAGGAGAGATTTCACAGAAGTCCTCTCCAAGATTTTTTTTTTAAACAGCTTTACTAGAGTATAATTGGTATACAGTAAACTGAACATAAAGTGTACAGTTTGGTAAGTTTTGACGTATGTGCACACCCATGAAAGCATCACAAGTCAAGATCAATGAATGTATTTCTCACCCGCAAAAGTTTCCATGTACCCCTTTGTAATTCCTCTCCCCGCCATCTCCTTTCTTCTTCCCCAGGCAAATTCTGACCAGCTTTTTGTCACTATCTATTGGTTTACCTTTCCTAGAGCTGTGTACAGATTGAATGATACAGCATGTATTGTGTATTCTTATTTGTCTTTCATGCTGCATGATTGTTTTTAGATTCATCCATATTGTATTATGTATTTACTTCTGTATAGTATTCCATTGTCCAGATATACTGTAGTTTGTGTATGCATTCACTTGTTGATGAACATTTGGGTTGTTTCCAGTTTTGGGCTATTACAAATAAAGGTGCTTTGACTGTTCATATAGAAGTCTGTATATGGACATATACTTTTTTTTCTGTTGGCTAAACATGTAGAAGAGGAATAGTTTGACCATATGGTGGGTATGTCTTTAACAGTTTAAGAAAATGCTAGGCTGTTTTGCAGAATGATAATACAATTTTTCCATTCTACCAACAGTATACAAGAGTTTCAGTTCCTCTATCCTCACCAACATTTGATTTTTTTTTTAATTTTTGCCATTCTAACAGGTATATGGTCATATCTCATTGTGATTTTCTTTTGAATTTGACTCCAAAAGCAAAGGCAACAAAAGGAAAAATAAACAAGTGGGACTATATCAAACAAAAAAGCTTCTGTACAGCAAAAGAAATCATCAACAAAATGGAAGGGCAGCCTACTGAATGGGAAAAAATATTTGCAAATCATATACCTGACAAAGGGTTTATATCTAAAATATACATAGAACCCATACAACTCATAGCAAAAAATCAAACTATCCCGTTAAAAAATGGGCAAAGGATCTGAGTAGACATTTTTCCAAAGACAACATATAGATGGCTAACAGGTATGTGAAAAGATGCTCAACATCACTAATCATCAGCAAAATGGAAATCAAAACCACAATGAGGTATAATCTCAAACCTGTTAGAATGGCTAGTATCAAAAAGACAAGAAATAACAAGTGTTGATGAGGTTGTGGAGAAAAGGGTGGGAATGTAAATTGATGCAGCCACTAGGAAAGAGTATGGAGGTTCCTCAAAAAAATTAAAAACAGAAATGATCCAGCAATTCCACTTCCAGGTATTTATCCAGAATTTAAAAAATATTTCTGTTACTGATTTCTAATCTAAAACTGTTTTGGTTTTCATACTTTGTATGACTTGGAACCTTTTAAATTTATTTAGACTGTTTCTTGGCATCAGAAATCGTTGATTTTGGTAAATGTTTCATGTGTACTTGAAAATAATGGCTACTTTGCTGTTCTGGATAATGTATTCTATAAATGTCAATTACTGATTTTCTGTGTACTTGTTTTATCATTTATTGAGAGAAAGAATTAAAATCTTCAACTGTAATTGTTGATTTGTCTATTTCCTTATAGATTAAGTTTCAAAATATATGGTCCACATATCACGTGCAGTAAATAGTCTGGGAGGAAAATTACTGTTACTGGCATTATTCTGAAAGACCTTATTAGAACACATCTTTGGTTTGTCCTATAGTATAGGCTATTTCTGGCACCATCTTCACATACAAAAGAAATTTTTATTTGCTACATTTTATTTTTTAATCATTTAATCTAATCCATTTTATTGTTTTGCTTGGCAGCTTCTATGTTTTTGAAACAGGCATTTGAAGGAGAATACCCTAAATTATTGTGTCTTTATAATGACTTATGGAAGCGTCTTCAACAATACAGCCAAAGTATTCAAGGAAATTTTAATTCAAGTGGAACTGCAGACCTCTATGCTGAATTACAACACATGGAAGATGATACACAAGACATATTCATACCAAAGAAGCCAGATTATGAGTATGTTTGTTTAATCAAACCTGTTTGTTGGCCTGTTAAGGATTTTGTCTTTTATTTTTATTATAAGTTAGAAAATGGGAAAATGCTAATCTTTGTGAATACTTGTAATGATTACTATTTATTTATTTACTTTAAAAGACTTCACAATACTTTTAACTGAAGAAGTCGAAATTTATCCTTAGTTGAGCAGCCTGGTTCCTGATTAAGATTCGTTTTAAAGTATATCACCAATTAAGGTGAATAGAAGCTAAGAGATGAGCATATGTGGTCATTATCATTTAATTGATATTATAAGATAACCTGTAATTACATCAGACAGCATCATTATTGATGGACCACTGGCATGAATGTGATATAAAAGGAAATGGTTAAAAAAAAATAAAAAAAAAAAAAAAAAGGAAATGGTGTGTTCAGGAACTATAGCGGAAATAAATCTTATTCTGGGATGGATTCTCCGTCTGGTGGGAAAAAACTAAGTACAGTCAAAATTAAACCTGAAAATCTCTTAGATTATTCATGAAATACAGTATATGTAGCCATATTTATAAGCCACATCGGAAAAATTGTACCATCTCAATAAGCTTAAACCAGCCAGCTTTCCTCCTAAATTGAAAAAGAGTATTGTTTTCAGATTTCTCTTTGAGCACCAAATCAATTGATTGGCTTGCACACCATCTTTAAACACTAGAATCATTTATTGTGATGAGACTGACTCAAGTAGCAGTAGATTCTGATCACTGACCTTGTAATAAAAAGGTTAGATTTATGAGTGCTATTTTAATGTTTATCTTAAAAAATTTTTCTCCTGAATACTTATCGCTGAATTGTATCCACTGTAGTAAGAAGTTCTGACTGGTAAAATAGAGGAAGTTTTGACTGGGAAAACAAGTGGCATAAGGGTAGGCTGGTATGATAGAAGGAGACGCTGTTGTTCTCTTCAGTTACTCTTTCATGCTAAACATGGAGATTAGGTGAGGACTAATGGAACGAGGGGACAAGAAGACTGAAAATTTATCTGTTGATATTCAAAGATCTTGTAATGTATTAAGGTTTTTTTAAGTATACAAAATAGCATATATAGTATCATTGTATTTCTGGCTTAGTTTTATTTTTAAATTCATATGTTGGCACTGAAAAGCTCTGGAAATGTACATAGCAAAAGGTAATAGTGTTTTATGTCCAAGAGGTAGAGTTTTTATTCTGTATTTTCTGCTTTTACTTGAAATGAGCATATGTTACTCGTGGGGATAGAGGAAAGGCAGTAAATGCAATGTAGAGAAAAAAATCAGAATTAAAAAAAAACCACTGTGTTTTGGGACATCATTATCACCTTTTGGAGACTGACTTCAGTAAGGTGGGGAAGAGGACTTATGACCTATATTCTTCTAAGAAACCAAAAAATAATGAGGATATAATAAGGAAACAATGACAATATGATTTATATGTTCTTTTGAGAAGTGAGGCAAGAAACAAACATAAATTTGACCATGGTAGCTGAGCCAAAGGAAAGGTTTTTTGTTGTTGTTTTTAATGATAGAGGGAAAGCTGAGAGTTTTTATAGATAGAAGTAACCAGTGGAGAGAGAAAGTGAAGAAAAGAGATAATGAATGGAACGAGACCTTAGAATAATCTGAATAGAATCAAGGCACAAATAACCAGGTTAACATAACATTTTTCATCATCGAGTATTCATGCTGAATTTTTGAGAGCTGTTCTTGCTATGAAGAAGACAAAACAAGATAATGTGACAGTGTTTTATATAGGGTGGTCAGAGAAGACCTCTATGGAAAGGTAACATTGGACCCAAGATCGAGATAATGTGAAGAAATCAACCATGGAAGATTTGGAGTAAGATTTTTGCAGGCAGAGAGAAGAGCAAATTTAGAGTCTGAGAAAATTAAGATGGGGAGGTTGAGAAATAGAAAGCTGAACACGAAGAATGAGGGAGAGTGTGGGGTAAAAAATTGGGTCAGAGAGGAGGGGAATGTAAGATCATGTAGGGCTTTACTCACCATGATATGGGGTTTAGAGTTTATTCAAAACACTGGAAACCTTTGCTTTTAAACAGAGGAATGATAGGAACTGATAAACATTTAAAAATTAGCATGCTGGCTTCTTTGTGGACAACTAAGGGGGAGCGTCACCACATTGAAAGAGAAGCTGTTTTGTTTATCCAGACAGGAAATGATAATGGCTTGAAGTAGGATGAGTGGATGAGATGGTGAGAACTGGTCAAATTGATTCGAGATGTAGTGTAGAGGGCAAGCCAGTAGAAATTGCTGGTAGCTCGCATTTGAGAGGAAAAGAAGAATCAAGGATATGTGTGGACAAGGTGGGAGAAGCCTAATGATTGGAAGACGTTGTTGCATCGAGTGGTGGTTTTTTGTTTTGTTTCGTTTTTGTTTGTTAGTAGGTTTTTTTTTTTTTTTTTTTTTTTTGGCCATGCCACACGGCTTGTGGGATTTTAGTTCCCTGACCAGGGATCGAACCCAGGCCCTCCACGTTGAGAGCGTGGAGTCCTAACCACTGTACTGCCAGGGAATTCCCCATCGAGTAGTGTTAAGGTTTTTCTTTTGAAACTGTTGAATCAAAGATGCAAATTGAGTTGTTACAGAGTTGTTGAAAATGTAGTTGAATGTGAATCAGGGCTAGAAATACATATTTGAGAGTCATCACTCTGCAGATCTTTAAAAATCATGGGACTGGAGGAGATTCCATAGGGAAGATACATATAAAGAGAAAAGGGAACTTTGGCCCAAGATATGCACTCCAAAATTTATAGATTGTGCAGAGGAGTGGCAGCCTGCAAGACTAAGAAGAAAAAAAATGGTGAGATACGAGGAAAACTGAAAGTTATGTGGAACTCCAAAGAATGAGTTCATTTCAGTCAGAGGAGGAATGGTTAACTGTGTCACATGCTGTTGAAAAGCTGAAGAAGCTTAGGACTGAGAAGTGACCTCCTGATATACCAAAATAAGGTTATTCAAGGCCTAGATGTGGAATGGTGGATCAAAAGCATTATTAGAATTGATGAAAGACAGAATGGGAGGAGATTGACTTCTGGGATGACAGCCGTCCCCACTCCGCTGACCCACCCCACAGTGAATCTGGTGAAAACTATTAAAAACCAAACAATTTGAAGTGTCTGGAAATGGTTTTAAAAGCAAACAGCAGGGCTTCCCTGGTGGCGCAGTGGTTAAGAATCCGTTTGCCAATGCAGGGGACGTGGGTTCGAGCCCTGGTCCGGGAAGATCCCACATGCCACGGAGCAACTAAGCCCGTGCGCCACAACTACTGAGCCTGCATTCTAGAGCCTGCAAGCCACAACTACTGAAGCCCACGCACCTAGAGCCCGTGCTCTGCAACAAGAGAAGCCACCGCAACGAGGAGCACAGCAACGAAGAGTAGCCCCCGCTCGCCGCAACCAGAGAAAGCCCACGCAGCAACGAAGACCCAACGCGGCCAAAAATAAAAAAAAAAAATTAAATAAATAAATTTATAAAAAAAAAAAGCAAACAGCAAATTAAAAATCATCGACTCAAGAAAGTCTATGAAAATTCGGTAGAAAGAATTCCGTAAGAGCCTGTGATATTAGAACCAAGACTGTTGTTCCTCCCTCCCTCTTCCCAGCTCAGCAAGGCATAGGCTCCACTCAGGACTGTGACAGCCAAGAACAAAGGGCTCCCTCCCCCGCCACTCCTAACTGGAGGGCTTTCTTTCTAAGAAGAGCAGAACTTCAGCATTTCTCATCCTGCCCTCAGTTGCCAGTTAGCTGAAGTGAAGCCTCAGACAGATGAGATCAATAGGTGGGTGCTTCCTTATTGTGCACAACACCCATGTGTTATGTATATGTTATCACGATAAAAACAAAGCATATTAAGCAAATTTTTAAAAATGTGTTCACACACAAATTTGTAATGAATGTTTATAGCAGCGTTCATAATCACCAAAAGATAGAAACACCCAATATGTCCATCAGCAGACAGATGGGTAACCACATGTGATATATCCACATATGAATGAAGGAATGAAGAACTGACATGTGTTACAACATGACTGAACCTTGAAAAAATTATGTTAAGTGAAAAAAGCCACATATAAAACCGATATATGCTGTATGATCCTATTCCTATGGAAGTTAAGAATAGGGAAATCTATCGAGATATAAAGCATATTAGTGGTTGCTTAGGGCTGGGGATGGGGTGAGGGGCGGTAAAGGGTTAAAGCTAAAGGATATGAGTTTTCTTTTGAAGGTGATAAAAATGTTCTAGGATTGAGCATGGTGATGGTTGCACATACCTGTGAATATACTGAAAACCATTGAATTATACACTTTAAATGGTTGAATTGAATGTAAATTAAATCTTGATAAAGCAGTTTTAAAAAAAAGAGAGAACGGGAAAGAAGGATGTAGGTAATTCTTCTGAGAGGTTTTGATATGAACAAAGGAATAAAGCTACTCTTTCTTTGGGATAAGAGGAAAATCGCCGAGGGTAGGTGAAGTTACAAAGGAAAAAATAAGCTAGCATCAGGTTGATGAAGGTCATTGCCAGTGGTTTTGGTCTTAGTGTAAAGTTGAGGCAGATGGTCAGCTGTGGAGAGTGAAGGGCTGCAGAAGTAGAATTTTAATACCTTGAGCTTCAGGTCTTCTTGGAATTAAGAGGTTTGCATAAACATTTAATACAAACAATTTACTTTTTCTCTGCAATACATGGAACGCTTAGCAGCAGATACAGAGACCATCTAAATGAGATTTTCTTCGTAAGAGCTTTGACAGGAAGGTAAATTAGAAAAATCAGGATGCTAATGAGAGCACCTTGAAGTGGTGGGCTGATGGAGGATGAGCGTAGGGTTCCATAGCGCTGATCACTGTAAGGTCAAAGAGCAAGGTCTTTTGAGTAAAATCTAGCACTTTTATTGATATACAAAGCCCAGCATGATTTGTTGCATCTGTTTTCTCTTAGACCTCATCTTGTACTGTTCTCCTGTCACTTAAGTGCTCTGCTTCTCTAACTTTTTGTCAAACGCAGCCAGGTCTAAGTCCCTTCTCAGGGCCTTTGCGCTTGTTCTCTCCCTATAGAAAGTGCCTACCCTGGAAATCTATATAATTTGCTCCCTCTTTTCCCTCGCATCTTCTCAGGAAGCTTTCCCTTGCCTCACCCTATGTAAAATTGGATTAAAAAAAAAAACAGTCTCTGGCTTCCTTACTTCCTTTTTCTCTTAGAATTTTTTACTCTCCATTGTATTCCGTAGTTAACTCATTTAAAAATTTTATTTCTTTTTTTGTGTGTTTCTCAGAAGCCTTTTTTTTTTTTTTATTAGTTTTTATTGCAGTAGAGTTGATTTACAATATTGTGTTCTCAGAAGTCTCTTTAAGGGGACAGGGAGTTTTTTTTAACTGACTTCATTGCTACATTTCCCGCATCTAGGAAGTACCTGGCAAATTGTAGACATTTGAGAGAATTTGTAGGCGGGAAGGAGATAGCGGCAAGTGGGGGCGTGGAAAGTTGTCTTCGAGCTTGGAGACGTCAGAGGTAGAGCAGTTCAAAACGATGACTCCAACATGGAAGCTCCATAGTAAAGCTAAAATGAACGTAGGCTTCTAGTACAGGACAGGTTTTAGAAAAGTTGTTTGTTTTGACATTGTAATCACCAAGGATCCTTTTTTGCCCGCCCCCCAGATTCTTCAGGTTTTCCAAAACTAACAGGGTGGAGTAAGGTAGGGAGCAGGGGAGGCCGGCAGCCGCTGGAGCAGGGCTGGGGTGAGGCTGTGCTTTGCCTCCACCTGCGGCCGGCCCCCTGCCATGTCGTTCTTCTGCTCCTCCTTCATCTCTGTGTCAGCAGGCTGGTCTCCGGCAGCGACCGCAGCCTTGGTCTTGCTCTCCTCTTCAGCCAGCCTCTCAAACATGTTGGCATAGAGCTGCTTCTCCCCTGCGAGCTGCTTGAGGATTGGCTGCTGGCAGATAGCCAGCTGGGCCTTGGCAGCTTTGGTGTTGGAGTAGAGCTGCAGGACCTTCTGGAAGGATCCTTGGAGAACAAGGAGAATGTTCGTACTTATAACTTAGTGCTGAAATTTCTGCAGAAGAGAGAAGAGGCTTCTTAAGGTCAGTAAATGACCGGAGCAAAAATAGGAAAGACATTTAAATAGCTGGCGTGGACTTCAGTAGAGGATTGCCTCAGACACATTTAGACACTAGTTCTTCCCTGTTCCCATTGTGGTCTTTCTCTCATCATGTTATGGAAGTTATTACAGTTCACACTTTACCTGCACATTTCTTCACTGGACTGTAAAGCAAATTTCATCTCTATCTTCCCAGCACTCAGTGAGGGCTGGCACATAGTATTCTCAGGAACTATGTGTTGAGTGAAATACTTACTGAATGAGAGAGTGTTACGAGATAAGTATGGAATTGTGCTGTAGGAGCCAAGAGCGTTCTGACCTCTAGGTCTTGTCAGTTGACCAGCGAAGGTGGAGAAGGAGAAAGCCAAGTTTCCTATACCTGAAGGAGCAGGTCAGATGTTTTAAAGATGAACATTTAGGGTGAAGGGGGATTTGTTTTTGTTTGTTTGTTTAAGATAATGGAAAGGCCAGTAGAAGGATCATAAACAGGGGTGATGTGAAAAGATAGAGTTAATTATATGGTTATAGGTATTTCATAGTAATTGTCAGAGGTAAAATATAAGATCCAATAGTTGGACAAGTAAATGAAAATCAACAGAAATAACTGAAGACATAGGAGGACTGAAGAGGAAAGAAGTGTTTAGTAGGCTAAATTTTAGTTTGTGAAGAATGTTGTAAAACAAATTACCTTAGAACTACAATTGGGAGTATTTGGGTGACTGTGGGACTTGCACAAGCACTTTTCATTTTGTCCTCATTCTTGTTAGTATCAGTTTTGGCATCAGAAGGCTGATAAAAACCTACACCTGTATACTTCCCTCTTAGGCACTGAGCTTGTGAGAGGGCAGCTGTTGTGTGTGAAAAGAGTTGAGCTGGTGGGAGCAGGTCTCTGCAGACTTGCCTCTCTTATATGCTCTATAGAAACATGCTAAGTGAAGGCATGGCCCCATTAGAATTAACAAGATTTTACAGTGTTACTCTTTTAGTTTCAAGCGACAAACTTACTACAGTAGGTACTGGTGCATATTATATAACATTTATGCCCAGGAATTATGTATAAATTAAAATGTTGAGTTCTTAATAAGCATTTAATTATGTAAATATATTTATACATTTTTAAACAAAATTTTTTCTTTTCTTCATATAGAGTTACATTTTATATAGGAGATATGTTTTTAAGAAAGGCATTTACAACCTGATACACTAGCACTTAGTTTTGTATAATTTAAGTTCATTTTTAATAAACTTTGTTCCCACAGTCCAGGAAAGGCTTTGAAAGACTCATTACGACCCTATGAGGCTGCTTATCTATCAAAATCCTTATCTCGACTCTTTGATCCTATCAACTTGGTTTTTCCCCCTGGTGGTCGTAATCCTCCTTCTGCCGATGAACTTGAAGGTATCATTAAAACTATAGCAAGGTATGTATTTTCATATAATGGCATGCCATAAAATGCCTGCTACATTTGTTAGTCATGTATAATGGCAGTACCTCTTTAATTTATCTCAAATTATTCAAATAATTAGTCTGGAAATTAAATCAAGAGTTTTGCATTGAGGGAGTGCACATGTAGTAAGTATCAATACTTGAGATTCCAATTAACAAAACCATTTAAATACAGTCTAAAAATAGTCAATTATCATTATTCTGTATTTTGTCAAGGATACAAAGTAAAACAACCTAATTCTTTATGCCATAGTAAATTTCTAATATTACATAGGAAAATTAACATAAAAATAATTTTACAAATTGAGAAGCTAAAGCATGGAGATCAACTTTTTTTTATCTTAAATCCAGAAAGTACTTCATGGTGTGCAAGGATTATAATCCTGATTAGTCTACTTGCGTTTGCTATTTTAAGCTTTCTAAGTGAATGTGACAGCTTTTAAAACTCTCAAAAGGGAAGATACGCTAGCAGAGGTGCCACCTGAATGGTTGTGGATGATGTATTATACTGTTGCTTTTAGACATTTTACTGACCCCCCAGGTTAATCTGCAGTTGAGACTATCTCAGTTCCGCTCATAATAACAAGTTGTCATAACAGTAGGTCTATACATTTATAGGTGAACATTTTGAGGAGTAAAATTAGTAGTTAGGCAATATAGAGCCAAGGTATAAAAGTCTAGATTCTTTTAGATGACAAATTTGAAGATGGTGATTCTGAGGCATGTGAGAGTACGACTAAAAAGCCACAGGTATAATATGCGTATCTATCTAAATACAGCGTCGAAATTGCCTAGCATCTTGATCCTAAATCTTTCCACAGTTATCTTGACTTTCCAAAGTCCTGACTATAGATGATTATACCCTAATGTCTCCGTTATTTGTTTCATATGGTAGTGGCAAAACTGGTGATGGATTGAACTTGATCTCTTTACCTGTTTATGGACATGTTAAAGAGGTATCTCTCCCATTCCCCGGTGCAGTTTGACAATGCTGTGATCGATTGTAAGGTGGGACTTGAAGAAGCATACTTATGCCGTTGTTTAATAGAATGTGAAAGTGAACTTTAATAAAATTATGTCTCACTGGTATATGAAAGGGCATTTTTGTCACACATAGTAAGCACTGATGTTGTTTTAAAGTCCTTCACTTTCTTCATAAAGGCAACCTGGTAAGTGCCAAGATTTATTCTGCTACTTGAGAGACAATAATTACTTTTCTTGCTTTCTACGTGTATATGCATTTTCATCCAATTTTTAACTCTTAATTAAAAATTAACTTTTAAAAAGTTAACTTCCCGTGGTCTTTGTAAATACTTTTTTTTTGCAATTACCTCAAATGTCCCAGTTAATCCAATGTTAAAGTTGAAAATAAGCATGACAAAGAAATACTTTAAGAATCCAAATTTTTAAAATTTCAAGTTAAATCCTTGTTATGCTTTTGATAATATTTAAAAAGCTATTTTATCAAAACAGCATGAATTGGCATAATTTCTACAGAAACTGAGTATCTTTATGTATCTTGTAATTTATATTTTTAGCCTTTGTCCTTCCAAGGTCACCATTTCCATTCAAGAGCTGTCACTTCCTTGCAGATGTCTGTGACATGCAGTGTCTCTAATTGCACTTATCAGTATTAACAAGAGTGCTACTTGAAAAATCTGCACACAATTTACTCTCTTAATCACAGCCTGAACTCACACATGACGTGCTTTTATTAATGAAAAACTGGTCATTAACCAGACAGTCTTAGAGCACTTTTTTCTAATGCTGTATTTAGGAGGGAAAATGAAACAGTGCAATCAGTTCTTGGAGGCAACCAGTGAAATCTATAAAAAAAATCACCACATTGTTTATTGGGATTAGGTTTATATGTTGCTCTTTACTTTGTTGATGAACTGTGTTGCTAATAATTAAAGTCTGTTTTTGTTTTCTCTAGTGAACTAAATGTAGCTGCTGTTGATGCAGACCTCACATTAGCTGTGTCAAAAAACGTCGCAAAGACCATCCAGTTGTATGGTGTAAAATCGGAGCAGCTGGTAAGTGATAATCCCTTCTGTAAGCTTTCATGATTTTGTTTAAAATTACTAATTACACAATACTTGACTAACTATAAATATTGAATTGACTGAATATTAATTTACTGGAAAATTTTATAGTGAATTTTTGAAACTTTCTTATGAATTTAAACCAGAAAAAAATGTTACCTCTTAAAAATTGACCCTCCTACCATTGCTATACTTACAAAATGCAGGCAGGTTTTATAAGACTTTTTAAAAAATGCATGTGCCACTTTATGGGCTAAATTATGTATATTTTTAAGTATAATTATTTCAAATTGATCAAATTTCCTGTCATGAGACCACTCACTCCAGATATCATTCATGTGCTGTTACCTAGTGTGAAATTGACTTGAACTATCAGAAAATGATTGGAGGAAGTGAAGTGCTTAAAACTGTAAAAGAAAAATGTTGATTTACTTTCTAAAGGTTCTAACCCTAGACTGTGGAAGTTTAGCTCCAAAATTACTCTTTTCGAAACAGCTGTTTGCATATATTTAAAATAATAGCTGCATGCCTGAATCATAATCTTAATTCTCTACATTAATGTTTTAAAGTTAAGCATACATATTTAACTAGTAGATATGTATGCTAACTGAAATCCAAGGAGTAAGGCTTTAGTACATCTTTAGCTGTCATTGATGGACTAATTTTAGAGAATGTGCCAAAATGTGGTATCTCTACTGTCATTATAGGGATAGCCAACCATGTTTTTTTGTTGTTGTTGTTTGGCTTCCCTGACTGCTCCAGTTGAAACATCATAAAATGAAGTACAGTTGACCCTTGAACAACTTGGGGGTTGGAGCACCTACCCTCCCTGCAGTCAAAAATCCATGTATAATTGATAGTCAGCTCTCCGTATTCGTGGATCTCCTTGTCATCCCTTCCGCGTCGGTGGATTCAACCAACTGTGGATCATGTAGTACTGTAGTATTTACTACTGAAAAAAATCCGCATGTAAGTGGACCCTCCCAGTTCAAACCCATGTTGTTCAAGGGTCAATTGTAATCTGGCTTTACCTATATCCTAGTAGTTCTACCTGGTTCTGGAATAATTTTTAGAGTAGGTTGGTAACAAATTGAACTTAAGGAATTTGCATAAAATGATCCTTGGTGCTAACAGTCATTTCATGAGACCTTCCTGCTTTCAGTTCCAATGGATGGCTCCATTGTGTTTGCATATTAATATGGTGCTATTTTCTACTCAATTATTCTTGCAGCCTTGACAAATAATTTAGAAGCATCTTTTTTTTTTAACTTTGTTTATTGAAAACTGGCCCTACAGAGACCATGGAAGCTCTTTGTAGGTAATTAGATGACTAATTTTTCTCTCAAACTTTTTTTATAGAAGCTTTATTATGATACTTATTACTTTTAAAAACATGGTTTATTGCTATAAATGAAATTCGGTATTATCTCCAGTAGAGTTCAGCGTAATTACTGAAAGTGTCAGGAAAAAAATATCCTTATGAGATAGTCCCACCTGAAAACAACATTATAAAGAAGAGCCAGCATATATATGGAAAAGATATCACTCTTCTGTGTCAGGCGGGGGCAGTGGTAAATGTAACATGTGACTTCAGTTAAGGCAGTGGCGACAAAAGGCTTTAACAAAATTAAAATATACCAAAAACATTGGATTGAATTGATGCTGTTGGTCAAATAGTCTGTGACCCTAAATTACTCAGGCCTATCATCCTACAGTGCTAAAGGATAACAGAAAGTCACTGACTTAAAATTTTTTTTTTTTTTTTAGACAGTAAACATGGTCTATTTTTGCTTCTTTCCAATAGAATACATTTGATCACATTTTTTTTTTTATACAGCAGGTTCTTATTAGTCATCCATTTTATACACATCAGTGTATACATGTCAATCCCAATCGCCCAATTAACACCACGACCACCACCCCCCGCCACTTTCCCCCCTTGGTGTCCATACGTTTGTTCTCTACATCTATGTCTCAATTTGTGCCCTGCAAACCGGTTCATCTGTACCATTTTTCTAGATTCCACATATATGCGTTAATATACGATATTTGTTTTTCTCTTTCTGACTTACTTCACTCTGTGTGACAGTCTCTAGATCCACTCACGTCTCAACAAATGACCCAATTTCGTTCCTTTTTATGGCTGAGTAATATTCCATTGTATATATGTACCACATCTTCTTTATCCATTCTTCTGTCGATTGGCATTTAGGTTGCTTCCATGACCTGGCTATTTTAAATAGTGCTGCAGTGAACATTGGGGTGCATGTGTCTTTTTGAATTGTGGTTTTCTGTGGGTATATGCCCAGTAGTGGGATTGCTGAATCATAGGGTAATTCTATTTTTAGTTTTTAAAGGAACCTCCATACTGTTCTTCATACTGGCTGTATCAGTTTACATGCCCACCAACAGTGCAAGAGGGTTCCCTTTTCTCCACACTCTCTCCAGTATTTGTTGTTTGTAGATTTTCTGATGATGCCCATTCTAACTGGTGTGAGGTGATACCTCATTGTAGTTTTGATTTGCATTTCCCTAATAATTAGTGATGTTGAAGCAGCTTTTCATGTGCTTCTTGGCCATCTGTATGTCTTCTTTGGAGAAATGTCTATTTAGGTCTTCTGCCCATTTTTGGATTGGGTTGTTTGTGTTTTTAATCTTGAGCTGCATGAGCTGTTTATATATTTTGGAGATTAATCGTTTGTCAGTTGATTCGTTTGCAAATATTTTCACCCATTCTGAGGGTTGTCTTTTGGTCTTGTTTATGGTTTCCTTTGCTGTGCAAAAGCTTTGAAGTTTCATTAGGTCCCATTTGTTTATTTTTGTTTTTATTTCCATTACTCTAGGAGGTGGATCAAAAAAGATCTTGCTGTGCTTTATGTCAAAGAGTGTTCTTCCTATGTTTTCCTCTAAGAGTTTTATAGTATCTGATCATACATTTAGGTCTCTAATCCATTTTGAGTTTATTTTTGTGTATGTTGTTAGGGAGTGTTCTAATTTCATTCTTTTACATGTAGCTGTCCAGTTTTCCCAGCACCACTTATTGAAGAGACTGTCTTTTCTCCATTGTATATCCTTGCCTCCTTTGTCATAGATTAGTTGACCATAGGTGAGTGGGTTTATCTCTGGGCTTTCTATCCTGTTCCATTGATCTATGTTTCTGTTTTTGTGCCAGTACCATATTGTCTTGATTACTGTAGCTTTGTAGTATAGTCTGAAGTCAGGGAGTCTGATTCCTCCAGCTCCGTTTTTTTCCCTCAAGACTGCTTTGGCTATTCGGGGTCTTTTGTGTCTCCATATAAATTTTAAGATTTTTTTTTCTACTTCCGTAAAAAATGCCATTGGTAATTTGATAGGGATTGCATTGAATCTGTAGATTGCTTTGGGTAGTAAGGTCATTTCCACAATATTGATTCTTCCAATCCAAGAACATGGTATATCTCTCCACCTGTTGGTATCATCTTTAATTTATTTCATCAGTGTCTTATAGTTCTCTGCGTACAGGTCTTTTGTCTCCCTCGGTAGGTTTATTCCTAGGTATTTTATTCTTCTTGTTGCACTGGTAAATGGGAGTGTTTCCTTAATTTCTCTTTCAGATTTTTCATCATTAGTGTATAGGAATGCAAGATATTTCTGTGCATTAATTTTGTATCCTGCAACTTTACCAAATTCACTGATTAGCTCTAGTAGTTTTCTGGTGGCATCTTTAGGATTCTCTATGTATAGTATCATGTCATCTGCAAACAGTGGCAGTTTTACTTTTTCTTTTCTAATTTGTATTCCTTTTATTTCTTTTTCTTCTCTGATTGCTGAGGCTAGGACTTCCAAAACTGTGTTGAATAATAGAGGTGAGAATGGACATCCTTGTCTTGTTCCTGATCTTAGGGGAAATGCTTTCAGTTTTTCACCATTGAGAATGATGTTTGCTGTGGGTTTGTCATATATGACCTTTATTATGTTGAGGTAAGTTCCCTCTATGTCTAGTTTCTGGAGGGTTTTTATCATAAATCGGTGTTGAATTTTGTCAAAAGCTTTTTCTGCATCTACTGAGATGATCATATGGTTTTTCTCCTTCAATCTGTGAATATGGTGTAGCACATTGATTGATCTGCGTATACTGAAGAATCCTTGCATCCCTGGGATAAATCCCACTTGATCGTGGTGTATGATCCTTTTAATGTGTTGTTGGATTCTGTTTGCTAGTATTTTGTTGAGGATTTTTGCATCTATATTCATCAGTGATATTGGTCTGTAATTTTCTCTTTTTGTAGTATCTTTGTCTGGTTTTGTTATCAGGGTGATGGTGGCCTCATAGAATGAGTTTGGGAGTGTTCGTTCCTCTGCAATTTTTTGGAAGAGTTTGAGAAGGATGGGTGTTAGCTCTTCTCTAAATGTTTGATAGAATTCACCTGTGAAGCCATCTGGTCCTGGACTTTTGTTTGTTGGAAGATTTTTAATCACAGTTTCAATTTCACTACTTGTGATTGGTCTGTTCATATTTTCTATTTCTTCCTGGTTCAGTCTTGGAAGGTTATACCTTTCTAAGAATTTGTCCATTCCTTCCAGGTTGTCCATTTTATTGGCATAGAGTTGCTTGTAGTATTGTAGTAGTCTCTTAGGATGCTTTGTATTTCTGCGGTGTCTGTTGTAACTTCTCCTTTTTCACTTCTGATTTTTTTGATTTGAGTCCTCTCCCTCTTTTTCTTGATGAGTCTTGCTAACAGTTTATCAATTTTGTTTATCTTCTCAAAGAACCTGCTTTTAGTTTTATTGATCTTTGCTATTGTTTTCTTTGTTTCTATTTCAGTTATTTCTGCTCTGATCTTTGTGATTTCTTCCCTTCTGCTAACTTTGGGTTTTGTTTGTTCTTCTTTCTCTAGTTCCTTTAGGTGTAAGGTTAGATTATTTATTTGAGATTTTTCTTGTTTTTTGAGGTAGGCTTGTATAGCTATAAACTTCCCTCTTAGAACTGCTTTTGCTGTATCCCATAGGTTTTGGATTGTCGTGTTTTCATTGTCATTTGTCTCTAGGTATTTTTTGATTTCCTCTTTGATTTCTTCAGTGATCTCTTGGTTATTTAGTAACGTAGTGTTTAGCCTCCATGTGTTTGTGTTTTTTACGTTTTTTTCCCTGTAATTCATTTCTAATCTCATAGCGCTGTGGTCAGAAAAGATGCTTGATATGATTTCAATTTTCTTAAATTTACTGAGGCTTGATCTGTGACCCAAGATGTGATCCATCCTGGGGAATGTTCCATGCGCACTTGAGAAGAAAGTGTAATCTGCTGCTTTTGGAGGGAATGTCCTATAAATATCAATTAAATCTGTCTGGTCTATTGTGACATTTAAAGCTTCTGTTTCCTTATTTATTTTCATTTTGGATGATCTGTCCATTGGTGTAAGTGAGGTGTTAAAAGTCCCCCGCTATTATTGTGTTACTGTCGATTTCCTGTTTTACAGCTGTTAGCAGTTGCCTTATGTATTGAGATGCTCCTATGTTGGGTGCATACATATTTATAATTGTTATATCTTCTTCTTGGATTGATCCCTTGATCATTATGTAGTGTCCTTCCTTGTCTCTTGTAACATTCTTTATTTTAAAGTCTATTTTATCTGATATGAGTATTGCTACTCCAGCTTTCTTTTGATTTCCATTTGCATGGAGTATCTTTTTCCATCCCCTCACTTTCAGTCTGTATGTGTCCCTAGGTCTGAAGTGGGTCTCTTGTAGACAACATATATATGGGTCTTGTTTTTGTATCCATTCAGCAAGCCTGTGTCTTTTGGTTGGAGCATTTAATCCATTCACATTTAAGGTAATTATCGAGATGTATGTTCCTATTACCATTTTCTTAATTGCCTTGGGTTTGTTTTTGTAGGTCCTTTTCTTCTCTTGTGTTTCCCACTTAGAGAAGTTCCTTTAGCATTTGTTGTAGAGCTGGTGTGGTGGTGCTGAATTCTCTTAGCTTTTGCTTGTCTGTAAAGCATTTGATTTCTCCATCGAATCTGAATGAGATCCTTGCCGGGTAGAGTAATCTTGGCTGTAGCTTCTTCCCTTTCATCACTTTAAGTATATCATGCCACTCCCTTCTGGCTTGTAGAGTTTCTGCTGAGAAATCAGCTGTTAACCTTATGGGAGTTCCCTTGTATGTTATTTGTCATTTTTCCTTGCTGCTTTCAATAATTTTTCTTTGTCTTTAATTTTTGCCAATTTGATTACCATGTGTCTCGGCATGTTTCTCCTTGGGTTTATCCTGTATGGGACTCGCTGTGCTTCCTGAACTTGGGTGACTATTTCCTTTCCCATGTTAGGGAAGTTTTCGACTATAATCTCTTCAAATATTTTCTCTGGTCCTTTCTCTCTCTCTTCTCCTTCTGGGTCCCCTATAATGTGAATGTTGTTGCGTTTAATGTTGTCCCAGAGGTCTCTTAGGCTGTCTTCATTTCCTTTCATTCTTTTTTCTTTATTCTGTTCCACAGCAGTGAATTCCACCATTCTGTCTTGCAGGTCACTTATCCGTTCTTCTGCCTCAACTATTCTGCTATTGATTCCTTCTAGTCTAGTTTTCATTTCAGTTTTTGTATTGTTCATCTCTGTTTGTTTGTACTTTAATTCTTCTAGGTCTTTGTTAAACATTTCTTGCATCTTCTAGATCTTTGCCTCCATTCTTTTTCCGAGGTCCTGGATCATCTTCACTATCGTTATTCTGAATTCTTTTTCTGGAAGGTTGCCTATCTGCACTTCCTTTAGTGCTTCTTCTGGGTTTTTATCTTGTTCCTTCATCTGGTACATAGCCCTCTGCCTTTTCATCTTGTCTATCTTTCTGTGAATGTGGTTTTTGTTCCACAGGCTGCAGGATTGTAGTTCTCCTTGCTTCTGCTGTCTGCCCTCTGGTGGATGAGGCTATCTAAGAGGCTTGTGCGGTTTCCTGATGGGAGGGACTGGTGGTGGGTAGAGCTTGGTGTTGCTCTGGTGGGCAGAGCTCAGTAAAACTTTAATCCACTTGACTGCTGATGGGTGGGGCTGGGTTCCCTCCCTGTTGGTTGTTTGGCCTGAGGCAACCCAACAGTGGAGCCTACCTGGGCTCTTTGGTGAGGCTAATGGCAGACTCAGGGAGGGCTCACGCCAAGGAGTACTTCCCAGAACTTCTGCTGCCAGTGTCCTTGTCCCCACGGTGAGCCACAGCCACCCCCTGCCTCTGCAGGAGACCCTCCAACACTAGCAGGTAGGTCTGGTTCAGTCTTCCCTGGGGTCATTGCTCCTTCCCCTGGGTCCCGATGCGCACACTACTTTTTGTGTGCCCTCCAAGAGTGGAGTCTGTGTTTCCCCCAGTCCTGTTGAAGTCCTGCAGTCAAATCCCACTAGCCTTCAAAGTCTGATTCTCTAGGAATTCCTCCTCCCGTTGCCAGAGCCCCAGGTTGGGAAGCCTGACATGGGGCTCAGAACCTTCACTCCAGTGGGTGGATTTCTGTGGTATAAGTGTTCTCCAGTCTGTGAGTCACCCACCCCGCAGTTATGGGATTTGATTTTGCTGTGATTGCACCCCTCCTACCGTCTCATTGTGGCTTCTCCTTTGTCTTTGGATGTGGGGTATCTTTTTTGCTGAGTTCCAGTGTCTTCCTGTGAATGATTGTCCAGCAGCTAGTTGTGATTCTGGTATTCTCACAAGAGGGCGTGAGAGCACGTCCTTCTACTCCGCCATCTTGTTCACAGTTTATTAAAATGTTTTTAAGTGAATTTTTTTTAAGGTAGTTTTACTCTTCTACTTTCATTTTAGCGTTTAAAGAAAGCCTAAGCATTAAATAACAGTTCAAAGAGCGTCATATCTTTATTAAATATTATTGAGTAATGACAAGTAACGTTTTAATGTTCATCTCTTGTTTTTTGGCTATTAATAACACTATTTCTGCCACTCCTCTCTGTTTTTAAATTTGACAAGTTTTGTTCTTTGATCTTGCCATATTCCTCTTCCTTTATAATTATCTCACTGAAAACATTTAGAAGAAAATAGCCAAGTGTTAAATCTTTAGTGAGAGCAAGATTGAAACACGTTTTAAAGTAGAATAGCTACTCTACCTGTAAGTGGAAATGTTGACTTGAAATTTGGTATGTCTGTAAAGGGAGAATTCTTTTTATAGGTGAGATGTTTAAGTCTCAAGTCCACAAGGCTGAAAAGTGACAGAAATCAGATCATTAATGAATGTTTAAGCTGTGAAATAAAGGAAAGCTAGAATTTTAACAACAGTGTGTTTTTTAAAAGGGCGACTTGAAAATACAAAACTTGAAATGTAGAATGAGCAGCTTTCCAGAATCCTAAATTTGTTTTCCTAAAGGTTAGTTGTGGAAGTTTCTTTGCTCTCAGAACATTTTAGCATGCTTAACTATAGCTTTAGTTCACATCAGGAGAAAGGATGGTAAAAGGATTTCTCAAGTTGATCCTTTGTGTGGACCATCTTTATGGCCATCGAAACTCACTATGTGTTTTTGGATATATTCTTTCATATGCCTAAAAAAGCTATATGTTTTTCTTTTCAACCTTATTATTTGAATGTCTTAGGATTTAGTAGAATATAACATATATGAGTTATATACATAGTACGTATATTTGCTTATAATAATCTGAAATTATTTTATCATTACACATGTATTTTTTTTTCTAAGTCTTCTTTGTTATTAATCAGCAGAGTTATGTGTCATAAAAACCTAAAGCTCTATAGGGACAAATCCTTACATCCTTCTTTCTGACTCTTAAATGGTACCAGAGAATTCATTTTTTAAGGTTAGGATAGGGCCATAAAAATAACTACCATTATTAAACATCTATAGTGGCTTGGATTGTGCCAAGGCATTAAAATGTGTTATCTCATTTATCTCACAACAACCCTTGAAATGGAAGTATCAATCCGCCACTACAAAATGTGGAAATTGAGGCTGAGAGAGCTTAGTAGCCTGGCCGATGTAGACTGCTAAAAGTGCAATGCCGGCAGGCAAGTCTCGAAACTAGCATTCAAACTCCAATTTGAGTCTAGACCAAGCTTTAAAACTCTCTTGTACCACAATACAAATACGTCTTTCTTTTTTACTTAAGTAGTATTGTTTTGTGATTTACTTACCGACTTTACAATATAACATAGAGATCTATATCTGCTATTTTAATACATGCATAGTATATTTACTTCTTTATTCTTAACAGATAGTGTCTTAGTCCATTCGGGCTACTGTAACAAAATGCCCTAAACTGGGTGACTCACAAACAGCAGCAATTTATTTCTCACAGTTCTGGAGGCTGGCAAGTCCAAGATCAGGGCATCAGCAGATTTGGTATTTGGTGAGGGCCCCTTTCTTGGTTCATAGATGGCTGTCTTTATTCTGTAAGCTCACAGTGTAGAAGGGGCAAGGGGGCCTTCTCAAGCCTCTCTTATAAGGGCACTAGTCCCATCCATGAGTGCTCTGCCCTCACAACTTAATCAGCTGCCAAAGACTCCCACCACCTGGGGCGTTAGGTTTCAACATATGAATTGGTGGGCGGAGGGTACGAACATTCAGATGGTAGCAGATATTTAGATGGTTTAGTGATTGAATTTAGAAGTAACAGGGATTTAGCCTTGAATTCGCACATGTGAGTTATAAGTCTTAGGGTTTACTTCCTTTAACATGTATTTAATTTAGTATGTTTCCAAGGTGCTCTTTTGTGAAAATGAGGTCAGTGTTTTTTTAGACTGTCTTCATTTAAGAATTCTTACTCATTTGTCTTGACAGCAACTGTGAAGTTATAATCAATTTACTAAGTAGAATTTTATGTTCCAAATACACAGGCACACCTATAGATGTATATATCATAATATTTTATGATTGAACGAATTGATTATATAATGGTGGTATATTGGTAATTTGTATAGTTCTGAAATGTGAACTTTAGTAGAAAATGTCACTAGACCTTGCTATCACAAATTTGAATCAGTGTTTTCCTTGTTCTCTATGTGTTAAAAGAAAATTAAAGTATTATTGTCTAAGGGAATTATTGTGATACCTTGGTAATATATAGGCTTACAAAGTGTTGTGATAACAAAATTGTAGGCAAATAATACTAGTAAGTATTCCTTTTAAAAGGTAAATTGTTAGGGCATTTTCCTAATAATAACTGTTATCTGCTGCTTTCTGGGCATGCCACATAGAATGCCAGTGTAAATGTCAAGTGTTACAAATTGTGAAAGAGCAGATGGGCATTTCATTAGGTTGCAGACCATTTGAAACAATAAGAAGGATGACCTTTAAGGGGAGCTTTCAGCTTCAGTGCAGGCCAGTAGCTGTGTACGATGAGGTCAGTAGCTCTAGACGACCGCAGGGCTTCTTTAAAAGCTTTGTAAATATACACTTTATTCTCTGTATAACGAACAAGTAGTTTAGAGACTCGGCGTTCCCATAGTGGAAGAAAACCTGCGTGTGTGACATTTAGATGACGATATAGAAACATGGGAGTGGAGTTTAACTTTTTCAGTTTTAAAAGGATTGTTTTACCGCAGCTTTAAATGTCGTCTACCTGGATACTGCTCCATGTAATATCACGTGGGAATAGCCTGTGTTATTAACATTCACGGAGAAGAGTTTGTTAAAAGCATGAAATCGCTTGGAAGAGTTTTGAGGTCAGGCGCCAGCAGAGGAAACGTTATCAGCAGACTCTCTTGAACCAAACGGACCTCAGCTGCAATACAAATACACAGATCCCTTGGGTTACCTACCCTCTTGATTCCTCCAGACAGCTTTCCACCCTTTCCTACCTCTCTTCTTACGCTGCTGTATTTTAGGATCACTCCTTCTTTTCGTTAAGACAGCTCTCTGACTCGCTTCCCAGGCTCGTTAAGAGCTCGATTGACTTTCTGGGGGCTGTCTCAGGTCAGCAGTAAGCAGTCATGCTGTCTGAGATTCAGTAGGCCATAGTGAAGACACAGAGACATGTCAAATAGTGATGTTGTAACTAGGAAATATTTTCCGCAGAAAGTTAAAAACGCAGTCGTCAGTTGAAGTCTGTGAAAGTCTGTTTAACTGTGGCCACAAAATTGCTGTATAACAGCTACAAAATCTGAGCTGCATGCAATAAGCAGTTACTGCTTATACGTCTTGGGGCCCGTGAGGGGCAGCTAGGTGACTTTGCTGACTTCGGCTGGGTTTACTCCATACCAGGCTAGCTGCTGGTCTACGCTGCCTTTAACCATAGTTAATACTCTGTTCTTCATGCCTCTAATCCTGCAGCAGGCTATTCTGACCTTGATCCCACTGTGAAGGCAGAGGCACAAGAGAGAAAATAGCCCCGTAAGTCTGGCTCACCAAAGCATCCCAGCCGCTGTGCAATATTAAGTAGCAAAGGACATGGCTGCAGAAAGAGATGAAGGATTGGGGCCAATTGTGCCATCTGTCACAAAGCCAGGTTGGGAACTTGGCAACAGAAAAAGAGAGTTAATGAGCTTTTCTTTTTAATTCCCAATGGCCTAATCTCCCTACTTGAATCCTAATAGTGTGTATTAAATTTTTTAAATATTTGTTTGTGTATATGTATCGGGATATAATTGATACATAACATTATATTAGTTTCAGGTGAACAACCTAACTTCTTTTTTTCTTGTGATGAGAACTCTTAAGATTTTCTCTTTTAGCAACTTTCAAATATACAATACGGTATTGTTAGCTGTAGTCCCCCTGCTGTACATTACATCCCTGGACTCACTGTCTTAATAACTGGAATTTTGTACCTTTTGACCATCTTCACCCACTTCCCCCACCCCTTACCCCTCACCTCTAGCAGCCGCCAGTCTGCTCTCTCGTATCTACGAGTTTGTTTTGTTTTGTTTTGTTTTAGATTCTACATGTAAGTGAAATCAAGGGGCTTTTGTTTTCCTCTGTCTGACTTATTTTACGTAGCATGATGCCATCAAGGTCCATCCATGTTGTCACAAATGGCAGGATTTCCTTCTTTTTTGTGGCTGAATAATATTCCATTATACATATACACCACATTTTCTTTATCCGTTCATTTGCCATGGACCCTTAGGTTGTTTCCACGTCTTGGCTAGTGTAAATAATGCTTCAGTGAACATAGGGGTGCGTATATCTTTTCCAGATAGTGATTGCATTTTCTTCAGATTGCTGAATCATATGGTAGCTCTGTTTCTGATTTCTTGAGGAACCTCCATACTGTTTTCCACAGTGGCTGTACCAGTTTACATTCTCACCATCAGTGCACAGGGTTCCCTCTTCTCCACATCCTCACCGGTGCTTGTTATTTCTTATCTTTTTCTTACCAGCCGCTTTAGCAGATGCGAAGTGATACCTCTTTATGGTTTTGATTTGCATTTCCCTGATGATTAGTGATGTTGAGCACTTTTTTATGTACCTGTTTGCCATCTGGGTATCTTCTTTGAAAAATGTCTTTTCAGATCCTCTGCCCATCTTTCAGTCAGACTGGTTTTTGGCTGTTGAGTTGTATGGATACATGATTTGCAAATATTTACTCCTAAGGGTGTATGAAATTTTTATGGCATATGACTATCAGCTTCATAGCCCAAAGGAATTAGAAATTCATTACTATGATAATTTACTTAATGATTTTAATTAATGTTAATTTACTTTTAAAAATTATGAGCCTTTTTCTGTATGGCCTTATTTGATGACATATATTTTGTTCCCTTATCATATATTGTATTCTTGAATCTTTGTTGTCCTAAACTTGTTTACATTACCACAAGCATATAATATTAATTTTTCCCCTCTCCTATTTTTCCTTATGTCTTTCATTACAAAATATACCTTCATTTATCTCTTCCTTTATTTCAGAATGTGAACAAATAAAACAAATAGAATTTTCCATGTCAACTCCAGAAAGTACAAGAAGTAATTAGAGACTTGAAAAGAAACTGGGCATTTGGATCAGGCCCCCATGAGTTTTCACTGCCATGTTAGCACTTCGATACCATGAAGGTTTTTTAAATATATAATTCAGCTTTTCTAGATGTTGCCATTGACAGGATTAGTCTGAATTACCTGGTCCATTTTTACTGGAATTGGAAGTGATCTTAAAACTATAGAGCTTTTATATATTTTCAAGCATCTCAG
Organism: Eschrichtius robustus; assembly: GCF_028021215.1. Classification (NCBI taxonomy): domain Eukaryota; kingdom Metazoa; phylum Chordata; class Mammalia; order Artiodactyla; family Eschrichtiidae; genus Eschrichtius; species Eschrichtius robustus. The sequence goes on from NC_090831.1 coordinate 17,189,763, forward strand.
TGATCAAGAAGGTATAATCTTATCCCTGTTTCAAGGTATAGGAATATAATTTAATTCTCTAATGTATACTTAAAAATTATACTATTTTAAAGTATGTTTCTGGGAGAGAAAGTTGGCAGCATTTAGTCAGGGTTAGGCTATGGTTCACTCAGAGTACCCTGTTCCCTAGTACGCACAGTCATACAGATACGTAAAATGACAAAGATATAGCTACACTTACAAATAAAAGAGAAAGAAAACCTATATTTACCTCCTAGGGCTGCCATAGGTATCAGCCTAGTGTGACACAAGGCAAGATGGCCTTGCAAATGGAACCAAAGCCAAAACACGCTCAGGGATTGGCTCTTGCAATATCCAGCGTGATGGGATCTCTGAGCCACCAGCATTAGACGTGATTTTGAATTGCAGAACTGTGGTGGTAGTGGTCGGGAGGGAGGCATGGTTGAAAGGGCAACTATAAAACCCCCAGGCAATGGGGACAAACGGAGTAACCATAGAGGAAGAGAATTTTCACAGAGGAGCCTCTGAGAGCTTTCAAGGTACTAGGCTAGCTCTCGTATTTCTTCTGAATTTTATGACATATTTGTAACTTCAAGGTGCTGAAAAGCTGAAAATGCATTGCTGTCTACCTGTAGATTGTATGCTCCTGCTCTCTCTTATCAGCAGAAAAACAGCAGTCTTGATTTGAAAAAAAATGACAAACAAAAAGACACTTTCTTTTAAAAATTAGGATGCAAACTAAAATTCACTGCATTTGAGTATAAAAGAACTCATTTGCATCTTAGAAATTATTGATTGTCTTTTCCCTTTACTATATCAAGCGCATAGCAGCTAACTTTTTGGCAGCCAACTTTTACTAAACTCACTAGTATGAACTTGTGCCAATTCAGATGATTTTCTGAGGCATACCTAAAAAAATGGTACGTATGGAAAGTGTTCTCTCTGTGATAGGGCTCCAGAGAATCTTCTTTCTCCTTTGTGGACAACCTTTTTTAAAAATCGTTTTTCAATGTCTTAGGGTAGGAATTGCTAATCTAGGAGTTCTGTGAAGGGTTTTCAGGGGATCTGTGAACCCCAGGAAATTATAAAATGTTATTTTATATGAGTTTTTTCTGGAAAAATGTTGTAACAGGTTTCAAAGAGGTCTGTGACTCCTCCCCTCAAAGTAACTGAAAAATATCTGGAAAAATCTCTCAAATATTTGGAAATTAAATAACATACTTTCAGATAATCTCTGGGTCAAAAGGGAAATGTAAAAATATATTTTGAATTAAATAAACATGAGAATATACCATAGCAAACTTCCTGGGATGCAGTTAATTTAGGGAAATACATAGCATTAAATGCTTATATAGGGGGCAAAAAAAAAAAAAAAGGTCCCAAACTACTGTTCAGATATTCCACCTCAAGAAACTAGGGCAAAAGAAGACAAATTAAATCCATAGCAGTTTAATTTTCTTTTTTAATTTTCTTTATAATTTTTTTTGGCTGTGTTGGGTCTTCGTTGCTGCACGTGAGCTTTTTCTAGTAGTTGCGTTGAGCGGGGGCTACTCTTTGTTGCAGTGCACAGGCTTCTCATTGTGGTGGCTTCTCTTGTTGTGGAACACGGGCTCTAGGCGCGTGGGTTCAGTAGTTGTGGTGCGTGGGCTCAGGCAGTTGAGGCTCGGGGGCTCTGGAGCACAGGTTCAGTAGTTGTGGCGCACGGGCTTAGTTGCTCCACGGCATGTGGGATCTTCCCGGACCAGGGCTTGAACCTGTGTCCCCTGCATCGGCAGGCGGATTCTTTTTGTTTTCCCCTAATTTAATGAATTACTTAATTAATTAGTTAATTTATGGCTGCATTGGGTCTTTGTTGCGGTGCGCGGGCTTCTCACTGTGGTGGCTTCTCTTGTTGCAGAGCACGGGCTCTAGGCACGTGGGCTTCAGTAGTTGTGGCACACAGGCTCAGTAGTTTGACTCGCAGGCTCTAGAGCTCTGGCTCAATATTTGTGGCACACGGGCTTAGTTGCTCCGTGGCATGTGGCATCTTCCCAGACCAGGGCTCGAACACGTGCCCTCTGCATTGGCCGGCAAACTCTTAAGCACTGTGCCACTAGGGAAGCCCCCCACCCCCGCCGCAAAGCAGTTTACAGAAGGAAATAATAAAGGTGAGAGCAGAAATCACTCAAGTTGAAAACAAAACCAATAGAGAAAAATCAGTGAAGCCAAAAGCCTGTTCTAGAATTATATGCGACTTTTGTAAAATCAGTGTACATGTAGGGGAAGAAAGACTTTCCCTCCACCCTTCTAGGTTTGATGGCTGGGTCTATGAAATAAACTGACAATAGGCAAGTTAACAGGAGAAAAAGAATACAAATTTATTAATTTTTTAATATTGTGTATGTGCTTTAGGGCATCACAGGATAAAAAAAGTGAATTCCCACAAAGGGATGAAATTTGAGAGCTTCTATATACCCTCATAATAAGGAAGCCTATTCCCCATGTTGTACAATATATCCTTGTAGATTATTTTATACCTTATAGTTTGTACCTCCTAACCCCCTACACCTATATTTCCCCTCACGCCCACTGGTAACTATTAATTTGTTCTCTGTATCTGTGAGTCTGCTTCTTTTTTGTTACATTCACTAGTTTGCTGTATTTTTGAGATTCCACATGTAAATTATATCATACAGTATTTGTCTTTGATTTATTTCACTTCGCATATAGATGTTTCACTTCTGTTAATTCAAAACGTATATAAACCCTCTCTTTGCCAAGAACCCTATTTAGTTGGGAAATCTAATTTCTAACTGTATTCATTCTAATGACCTTCAACGAGTAACAGTAATGACAAGGAATATTGCACTCCGGGGAGTTTAGATCCTCTTCCTTCCTTTCTTAAGCACACAAATAAAACACTTCAAGAAAATATTAATAGTTTGGAGTTTAGTTACAAATCAGTGAGAGAAATACTTTGTAGTCTTGTGAAGATTTCTGTGTGCTCATTTGGAAAAGTCTCAAGGTATATTATTAGGCTAGAAAAAGAAGGTGAAAGTATTACATTTAGTAGTCCCACCTGTAAATAAGATAGATATATAAAATGAATGCTGTTTTATAAAGACTTTTCTATTTCCTTTTCCTTTTTTAAATAGAAGACCACAAGAAAGTGTTAGTGTATGACCCTGGAGGATTGGACTAAGGATGTGCAGGGAGAGCTTTTGTTTTTCAGTTTATACTTTCCAGTTAGCTCTGTTTCACTTTTTACGATACGCGTTTTTAAACAGAAGAAAGAATTTAATTAGCAGCCAGAGGGATTGATCACAATCAGTGGGGCTGAGGAGGCAGGTACAAGTGGCTTAAAAGCCAACAGAAGTCTGGTAGATGTTTGAAGCAGTTTTAGTTGTAGACTTTGGTAATATCACCGGGAAGTGGCACCTTCTGCCCAGGGCCTCAAGTTCTAAGCACTCTGCCTTTTCAGCCTTGCTTATATGCCCGGATTCCTGGATACTGGGAGACTAGAGACTGACTAAATGCTCTGGCTTTCCTAGAATTCCTGTGAGCCCCTCTAATATCCTTGAAACTCTAACCTCAACTCTAGATCATGCCAGCCCTTGCAGGATGGTAGTGAGGGCTTTGGCCTTCACTCTGAGTGAGAGGGAAGCCCTTTCATGGTTGAACACTGAAGGAGGAAATCTAACTCTAAAGGAAGGATTGAAATGCAAAAAGGAATAGTAAGCACAAACAATTGGTAAATATGTTGGTAATTCTAAGCCTTAGTTGCATAAAATAAGAAATAATAGTGACTAGTTTGGGACATGCAAACAAAAAAATAACCCTAAAATACAAGTCCACATTAAAGCTTACAATGAGGAAGGGATAAGGAATTTGAAACCATTCTAAAATGCTTGTGTTATTCAGGAGGACTGTAAAGCCATAGATACTTTGACTTAAGTTGAGTGTGAATTTTAACAATTTAATTATGGCCACTGAAAGAATAGAAATAGAATGTATAAATTCTAAGTTAATTGATGGGGCTAATGGGTTAAAAAAAAAAAAAAGGTACCAGTTCAGTAAAAAGTTGAAAGGTAAACAGAATAAAAAGAAGCAAAAAAAAAATCATATAAAAAGTTCATAGTAAGGTGGATTCCAAATATATCATTGATCACAGTAAATGTAAATAGACTAAACTGGCCAGTGACATTTCTCAAGTTGGATAGAACTAATAATTAAATGTAGCTTTGTGTGATATACCTAGAACATAAGGACATATAAAGAATGAAAGTAAAAGACTGGAGAAAAAATATTTCAGGCAAATAGTAATTAGACAAAAGCTGATATAACTATATTTAACAGCAGGCAAAATAGACTCTAAAGCAAAAAAGTATTATTAGGGATTGGGAAGAGGGTGGTCATAAAATGAGAACAAGGACAAGTTACTAGGAAGGTATAAGAATTATGATACACCTTACGACGTAGCCTCAGACCAATAAGACAAAGTGGATGGAATTTCACAGAGAAATTGACAAATCCACTATCAGAATGGGAAGTTATGGGGTTAAGGAGGTCAATCAGGCCACCGCAGAATGGCAGAACTACTTCCTTAAGACTTCTCAAGACGCAGGAGGGAGGAGGTATGGGGATGAATGTATATGTATCGCTGATTCACTTTGTGATACAGCAGAAACTAACACGCCATTGTAAAGCAATTATACTCCAATAAAGATGTTAAAAAAAGAAAAAGACTTCTCAGACAATCATAGTCATTTGTGGCAAACACAAACATAGAATGACATTGCCAGATTTTGCAAAATAAATTTGTAGTTTAGATAATCATTGCTCTCAATCAGGTAATTAACCTTTTTTTTTTTTTTTTTTTTCTTTCTGGTTTGACATTATAAACAATGCTATTAAGATTAATATTTAGAGAGAGCCTCATTAGCTTGGAGATCAATAATATATTGGGTTGGCCAAAAAGTTCGTTCGGGTTTTTCTATAAGGTGTTACAGAAAAACCCAAACGAACTTTTTGCCCAACCCAATAATTTTATATTATTAAGACTAGTTAAATTGAAAGTTACCTTTAGACTATATATAAAGAACTTCTTTGCTATGAAAATTAATAATGCATACAAGATTATAGGTTTAATTGCATTAGAATTTATATCTCAAAAACTGTGAAAGTACTAGTCTATATACAAATGTATAAACTACTAATTATTTTTTAAAATTTTATTGACTAGTTAGTTAGGCCTTTATAGTGGGATTCTGAGATTTTAGTTTGTCTATATCCCTAAGGGTAATAAACTTATTTCTTTTGGAAATTCTGTGGTTTGAAATTCAGTCTGTACGAAACCTAAATTACCTTGAGTCAAAGGGGTCTTATTCTCTATAATATATGTATATGCAAAGAGTTTTCCTGTTGATTAATAAATTAGTCTTAGTATTCATTATTGGAAAATGGGAAAAGGTCAGTATACCTGACAATGAACCGTTCTCTCTCCTTCAAAGAATTAATATACAGACTTATGACTCTAAATTAAATTAACAAGGCCAGTGTTTTAGGAGCCAGTGATCAGTCATGGGTAGGTGGAAACTCCATCTGTTGTTCAAAAGCGTAAGGTTCTTTGAAGAAAAAAAAAGTAAAAACTCCAAGTGATCCATTCCTAGCAAATTGTGTTTGCCTTCCCTACCCACTGTAGTTACCAAATCCCATGTGCCAGGTGGAGTTTTTGACATAAAGGACAGGAGCTTGGGAAAAGATCTAGAGGAGGTTGATGAGAAAGGTAGGTTGATAAAAGGGTCTTCTAGCAGTAATACAGGGTGTCTCAGCAATACAGCTTTGAATTACAAAGCTATATTTGATTCCCGTGTGCTGGTTTTACTCACCTCTTGTCTGTAAACAAGATTTGCTTTCAAGCTTTTTAGTTATATGTTAATTGTCCAAAAGGGAACCCATCTCAAGTTGTCATCTCTTTGATATCAGATCTGTGTGAAGGTTTAGTCTGATGTCAAGATGTAACTTTACCATTGAATCTATTCTGTAGTTGAATGTACCTGTCCTTATTTTTAGTTAGACAAATATGTAGTAACACCTCTTTTTTTTTTACCAAGTAGTCAAATATTTGACAAATTCAACAGTCTGAAATATAAATAAGAACCAGGAAAGAACTAAAAACATCCTTTGAACTTCTAGAATTGATGTCACAGTGTCCACGCACTAAAGTATAAACTTAATTTATGGGGAAGTCTCCTAGCTTGCATGTGGTTAGTCCTCTAGCTTCCCACTTAGCAGCAAGTTAGACCAAGATGAGGGGAGATAAGATCGAAAAGAGGAGACTGACACCTTAAGAATAAGATTAGGATTCTTAAAATCATCAAAATTTAAAGAAAAAGGAAAAGGAAACACAAAATTTCAAAAGATATGGTAACCTAAAGCTGTTTAATGAGTGAAGGGGCAAGCAGCGATATATACCCTACGAAGCTCTGATAGAATTACTTTTAAAATAAAGATGTGTAATAGCACAAAAGCACCACTCACTAGTGAACCATATACAAAGGTTAAGTAGAATTTTACTTCTTAAGGTATAAGTTCAGTGTGTCTTATTTATGAAACCAGAAAAGTATTGACATACAGTGTAGCAAGATTTTCGTGAAAATATTTTCTGATAGTTTTAGCACCTAAGAATATTAATTTTATTTGTCAGGGAAGTTTAGTTAGGTTGACATGCCAGGAAAATGAAGAACCGCTGTGTAAACCTGTGGATTTGTCCTCTGCTATATACATTTGCAGAAACATCCCTATGTCTGAATTTCAAATACAATTCAATTTCTAATGTATTACAAACTGTATTTAGTATCAGGGATGTTAGATAGTAATTTAATTGTGAATGTGTGTGTGTATATATTTTTAATGCGATTAATTGGCATGTTATAATAAGCTAAGTGATATTTAATTATAATTCTTTTATTCTTTACTCTAAACCAGGTAACCTATGATGAAAGCATTTGATAAGTAAATATAAATAAAAATCAGTTATTTTAATCTGTGTCACAGATTAGTAGATAAAAAGAGATTATCTTTTCCAAAAATCTTCTTTTGGGGAAGTAAACAGTTACCAAAGCAGTTTATTTTCTCATATTATCTTAAATCTTTCAGGGATGGAATTGTACATCTTTCATTTTTATAATGGAGGAAATTATCTTGTATAACAATTTCTAAGTGTGTTCTACAAATGAACCTTTTAGATTGTGTGGAATTCTACAGTGCTTTTTACTAGTATTCTGGTAATTTTGCATATTATGTAATGCTTCACACTATTTTTTAATATTTTTGCTTTATTTCTTTCCAGTTTTTTTTCTGAGCCAAAACTGCTGCACAGACAAATCTGCTTTCTTTTGTTTGTTTTTTTTACAGTTAACACTATAATGTAAGCACCTCCCATTGTTGTTTGTTCCAGCACGTGACTTGTTTCATATACCCAACTATTCTCTTATTCTTAGACGTGTGGTATTTTCCAATTTCTCTGTTTTATAAGTAACATTATCCTTGTGCATATAGCTTTACTATTTTCTTAGGATGCATTTCTGATAGTGGGTTATGAAAGGATACAGCAGTTTTGAGGCTCTTGGAATATATTGCGTATCAGCGTCTCTTGACTTATAAAGCGTTTAGGTGAACCATAGAATACACTTAAGAATCATTAGCCCAGATGTCCAGGAAAACTCATATGACATCACTCAGGGATTACAAATAGATTTCATCTCCTGTGTCTAAGAGATTTGTAGTCACTACCTGGAGCACTGTGTTACGAGGCCATAACAGGGCCACAGTTGATTACTGATGTCGTCTGTGTGTGTGGGTGGCCGGGGCGGGGGGGGGGGGGTGGGGGTGACGATCGGAGAGTTAGCTATTTGCCCTTTATACACTCCATTAGAATAACAACATTGATAATACTTTGCCTTTTGCGTGTAATTTTTTTTTTTTCGCTGTGAACTCCAAAATTGGATAAGAAGCATGCATGAGATCAAAAGAATTTGTTCTAATATAAATTTGACATTACATTTTAAAATTTGGTAATTGTGATCCAAATACACTCACCACTTTCAGAAAAATAGGCATAGATATAACCATAACTGAAGGTTCATCAGAGCTTATTTCAAAGTTTTTGTTAAAATATCTGATTTCATATAAAAACGTTTTGACTTGTTTTTATTCAGGAAGCATTGTAGATTAGTATACATTTCGCATTGTTCTGTTTTAAGCCGATGAAATTCTAATACATACTTTTTTCCTCGTTTGTTTTACATATGATTGCAAAGAAATATTTAGAAGAATTGTGACCAAATCCATATAGAAAGGAGTTATCCTGTACCCTTGACATTTCCTTAGCAGTAATGGAAACTACGGATAAATAGAACACTAGTGGTATTTCAGTAATATCTGGAAAGTAACTTAACCGTATGTAACTCATAACTAATCCATAACATATTTTCTTGTTCTTTTTAGACATTCTTCTAAATCACCAACTTTATAATTTCCCCAAAAGTAATTTTCAGTAGATTATCTGAATAGAAATTTAAAGCTCTCATCCAACTCATCTCTTGAATCATCAGTTTTATTTCTTTTACTTGTAGCCCTCAGCTGTGATGTTAGGGCGATCTTGGGGTCATTTCATCTACAAATTAAAAATTATATAAAAACATTCTTCATGTTAACAGTATAACTTATCATCGTTTCAGGACTTTAATCTCAGTCGTTTCTCATGCATTGAATTCACACAAAGTTCCTAGTGAGCAGATGTACAGAATTAGAATTTGTGAAAGATACTTTCTTCAGATAATTAAACTTAAAAAGGAATAGTTAAGTCTTGTTGTTTGCACATAGGAACCATTTTAATTATTAAGGATTCCTTTAGCCTTTGGAGTTCCTTTCTTTTTGTGTGTGTGTGTGTGTGTGTGTGTGTGTGTGTGTGTTTTAAAACTCAAATGCTGCTCTTTTGCTTTCTGACATCTTTCCAGGCTGTATTAAATAGTGTAACGTGATGCACCAGTATATACATTTCTCATAGTTTAGAATATTGAATCTCTTACTGCTTTTACCTTTCTAGTTCCCTAGTTCCTAATGCTTCACAGCCAAAACTGTGTTTTTGCACCTCCATACAATTTTATTCATCTCAAATAAGGTGGACTTTGAAAAAGCAGCAATGAGAAACCATTATTCTGGCCCTTCAGTCATTCAACAGATACCTAATGAGCATCCTCTACTTGCTGAACGTGCACGTGAATTCGTGAAAAGTAAGTTTTAAGGAGATCAAATGAAGGAAATAGCTTGAAACAGTAAAAGTTTGTAACAGTAAAATAGCTTGTAACGGTAAAATGGCTGAAGATGGGTGGAGGCTTCTGAAATAGAGAATGCCTACTCTGTGCAAGATGCTTTGTTACCATAACCAAAAAGGAGCCAAAATAATTCAGCCTGTACCTCTAGATAGTTTCAGTGGCTTTTGGTTCCAATTCCTCGGTCCTAGTCTGTGCTTGTAGTCCCTCGCCAGTACTGAGATAGGTGGAGCTTGGAGGAGTGGGTTGTAGGGGAGAGGACGAAGCAAAGGAGAAGTGAGAAGAAAATGAGAACCAGACATAGAATTGTCTGGAGATAAAAGTGGTAATGCCTTGGGGCTTTCCTGGTGGTCCAGTGATTAAGACTCTGCACTTCCACTGCAGGGGGCACAGGTTCCATCCTTGGTCGGGGAATTAAGGTCCTGCAAGCCGTGCAGCCAAAAAAAAAAAGGTAATGCCTTACATTGCTAAGGCATTTTACAGTTTACAAAGCATACTTTGGTATTGACTATATTGTTAGTTTCATGTTACAGATAAAGAAATCGAAGCCACAAGTTACTCAGCTAGCAAGTGGTAGAGAAAAGTCTAGATTCCTAAGTCTAGTGTTCATTTTATTGCAGACATTCTAGGAACAATAGGAGAATGGGTAAAACGAACTCAGATAAATTCATACAATGGAATATCACACAGCAATCAAAAGGAACAAACATGGGTGAAAACCAGTAACCTTATGCTGAGTGAAGAAAGCTTTACATTCATATACCCAAAAAAACTTTATGTAAAGATATAGAATAGACAAAACTAATCAGTGAGATGAAGTCATTGGTAACAAAGCGATGTCTTCAAGTTATTTTGAGATGCATCAAAAATATAAAATGGGGGCTTCCCTGGTGGCGCAGTGGTTGAGAATCCACCTGCCAATGCAGGGGACACGGGTTCGATCCCTGGTCTGGGAAGATCCCACATGCCGCGGAGCAGCTAAGCCCGTGCGCCACAACTACTGAGCCTGTGCTCTAGAGCCTGTGAGCCACAACTACTAAGCCCACCTGCCACAACTACTGAAGCCCCTGTGCCTAGAGCCCATGCTCCGCAACAGGAGAAGCCACTGCAATGAGAAGCTCGTGCACCGCAACGAAAAGTAGCCCCTGCTCACCACAACTAGAGAAAGCCCGCGCACAGCAATGAAGACCCAACACAGCCAAAAATAAATAAATAAAATAAATTATATATAAAAAAAAAATAAAATGGATAGAGGGATGGATAACATAAGCAAGTGTTATAAAATGTTATTATAGAATCTAGGTGGTCAGTATATGGGTGTTCACTGTACAAGTCTTTAAGTGTTCATAATAAAATGTTAGAAAAAATAAATTGTGCCTTACTTTTAGTGGTTTTGAAAATATGTGTGAGCAAAAATAAAAATTTTTTCCCAAGAAGAACACAGCAGGAGGCAGCAGGAGCTGGTAAAAGACTGAATAATATGTGAAATACTGTCTTTGGAACTCGTTAAAAATATCTTTCCATATTGTCTGTGAATGTAGCCCCACTTAAAAGCCAAGACTTATCAAACCAGAAGAGTGGGGTTGAGTGGGAAGTGGGATGGAGGACCTTTCTGGAGTGATGTGGTTAGCGTTACACAAGTAAAGCAGTTTACCAAATCTCAGTGAATTGTACACTTCATGTCTGCATTTCATCACATATAAATTTTACCTTAAAAGTAAAAAAAAAAAAAAACAAACCAGAAGTAAATATTGAATTCCAGTTAATTATACACTGCTGAAGTGTTTTGGGGTTAGGTATACTGATGTCTAAAACTTATTTTGAAATGAATCAAAAATATAAGATGAGTTGAAGATAGGTGATAGGTATGTGATATAAAACAAATTGTAGAGTGTTAATTGTGAAGTCTGGGTTATCAGTATATGGGAATTCACTATATAGTTTTTATAACTTGAAGGGGAAGAAGACAAGGAGCTAAGTAAGAGTCCAGGGTATTGAAGCAATCATCTACATAAATATTGAATTGATTAAGAGTTTTTACAGGAGTAAGTAGCAGTGAGCACACCTAGGGCCCAGATCTTGGTCTCTAATACCACTTCCCACTAAAAGAAACCAGAACTTTTTGGAAACATGGCAGATGCCAGATAAAAGTATTGTTAACAATGTAAATTTATGAAGTCGATGACTGAACTGAGGTTTCGTAAAAGAGTAGTGCTATGCTTAGGAAATATCCACTGAAATGGGACAAAGGGCCATAATGTATGTATGATTCAGAAAAAAAAATATGCATATACGTGTGTGTGTGTGTGTGTGTGTGTGTGTGTGTGTGAAAGAGAAGGAAAGACTACGAATAATAAAGCAGATGAGATAAAATGTTAACAATAGGTAAATCTGAGTAAAGCATAAATGGGTGTTCCTTGCACTATTTTTATTTTTGTAACATTTTGTAAGTTTGAAATTATTTTCCCCAAAAAGTTTATGACAGGAGTGGTGCTGGAGAGAAACAGGGTGATCCAACTTAGCTGAGGTGTTGGACAGATTCTATTCTGTGCTGTCAGGCCAAGATGAGCAGCATATTATTTTTGTTCCCAGTCTTCTAGTGTTTTATTTTCACTTTGATGTTTAAATTTTGTTCTTTGTTTTTGGCACAGTGATATTTCATTTTTAGTTCTTTTATATTATCATTGTTTTGCTCCTGTAACTGTAGTATTTTCTTCATTGAACTTTGTAGAGCTATTTAACTGAGCCATCTAATCTTTTTTTTTTTTTTTAACATCTTTATTGGAGTATAATTGCTTTACAAGAGCCATCTAATCTTAACCTTAGTTTTCACTAGGCTCTCAAGGTATTCACTGATAACCTTTGTAGTGTGGGAATTTTTATTTCTATACTTTTTAAAATCAGCTGTATTAAAATATAATTCACCCATTTCAAGTGTAGAAATCATTGTTTTTTAGTATATTCACGATCAACTTTAGAACATTTCATCACCCCAAAAAGAAACCTCCTACCCATTAGCAATCACCCCCCATTTACCCCTCTTCCAATTACTAATCTACTTTTTGTCTCTGTGGATTTGCTTATTCTGGATATTTCATGTAAATGTAATCATTTAATATGTGGCCTTTTGTAAATGGCTTCTTTTTACTTTCAAGGTACTTCCATGTTGTAGCATGTATCAGAACTGCATTCCTTTCTTTTTGCTGAGGAACATTCCATTGTATGGATATGCTACATCTTATTTTTATTTATCCATCTATCAGTTGGTTGACATTTGGGTTGTTTCCATTTTGAGGCTCTTATGCTATGGAATAATGCTTCTGTGAATAGTTGTATACATGTTTTTATTTCTTTTGTGTATATATCTAAGAGTCGAATTGCTGGGTGTATTTTCACTCTGTTTACCTTTGAGGAACTGCCAGGCTCTTTTCCAGAGCGTCTACTCCATTTTAAAATCCCACCAGCAGCGCACAAGAGTTCCAGTTACTCTACATCATGGCCAACATTTGTTATTATCTGTCTTTTTTATTATAGCATCCTAATAGGTGTAAAATGGGCCTTTCTATACTTTTAAACCCTAAAACTATGATCAGTTATTATCAATAAAATGATCTCCATCCTTTTCTAGCAGTGAGCCTGTCTCCTTATTAAATATGGAATACGTAAAATAAGTGGAAATAAGATAGTATCAGAAAAATTCTTTTCTTTTCCCATTTCTTTGTTAGCACTTCAAAATTATTTGGAGAGAATCTCAAGAGAAGTAAAAGAGATTGGAGTTTTAAAAATTGTACAGCTAGAACTCATAGTTTTTAAATGCCTGTTATAGACAGGTACATATTTAGCATCTAACCCCTGAGTCTACCATAACCGTTGATGCCACTCACCATTGCCACTGAAGTCTCCAAAGTGGCTTCAGGAGCTTTTCCCCACCTTCACCATAGCTCGGAGCCCATCATCTGCTGTCTCCTGGGAGCTCAGAGCTTCTATTAGTATTAGTTTACCACATTATAGATTAAACTGGGCTATACGGGCTCATCTGAGGTCTAACCATTGATTTTTAACATAGTTTCTACAGGAAAAATAACGACTTCTTTTTTCTCAGCCTACTAACTTACAAATGACCATTTAGGACACAACCTGATTGTAATTTGGTAACTATCTGCCCATGAGGAAAGGCAAAATAAGTTGGAGTTATTTAACCTAATGTCAGAAAGCTTTATGTTGACTTAAAGCCATCATCATGGATTATAACTTCAGTGAAGGATTATTCTCTTTATTTTAATTGCAGTTTTTTATGTTTTTAAATTGTATTTTGTTGCCATAAGTAGGAATTGATAAAGTGGGAATTGAATTTAATTTTGAATATTTCTGTGTGTGTATCAAAGGAGAGTAGAAAGAAAAACAGTATTTCTTTCTCTCATATTTTATTTTTATCACTATATCAAAGGGAAGATGCTCTTATTTTCATCTCTTCCCTAAGAGGCCCATTTTTCATGTTTGAGATGTGCATCCATATATATAGTTACTTGCCTCATGTTTTGTTTTCCTGATCAAGTTTAATTGACCTTTAAATAATAATTGTTATAGAGGATTGGATTAAAACCTGATTAATATGAGAATCGTTTATAGGTGGATTTTTTTCTTAAATGGAACTATAATAGTTTTAGATTAATTCAGTAAAAATTCCATGTCCTTTTCCCTAAAATGCATGCATTAATACCACTCCTACTGATCATCCATACACGGTATAATCCTAAGCAACTTCCTTTTTAATTTACGAAAAAATGAGTGTAATACCCTCTTTTTACCACTCATTTCATTAGGCTATTATGATGGCTGTCAAATGTACATAGGATGTAGGTTTACTTTTATTCCTTCCTCCCTCCCTTCCTTCTTTTTTCCTTCCTTCTCTGCTTTCTTTTTTTGGATGGCTTATTTCTCAGTTTTTTAATAGAAAAACTGTTGGCAGAAGGTATTCCCTAGAAATACTATGCTGATGTATCAAAATAACAGCACATCCTGGGCTTTTAGGTCGCACTTGCCTCAGGAGTCCACCAGCTATGAAGTACTGATGAAGGATGTTCTTCCTGTGCAAGACTAATTAGGCTTCCAGGTCCATGGTGTTAAATCTACAGAGGTACCTGGCTATGCCTAAAGTGCAAAGCTTGACTTGAATATTTCCAATTAACACTTTCTTTTTCAGGGGACCATGAACTTCCCCCCAGTAAATATGAACTATCATTTTGGTAATTTCTTTTTGTGTTGAATTCTTACAGCTCTCCACCCAAGGAGATGCAAGTCAGGTGATTGGACCTCTTACCGAAGGGCAGAGAAGAAATGTGGCAGTAGTGAATTCACTATATAAGTTGCACCAATCGGTAACAAAGGTAACCTTTATTTTTATTAAGTTTTTTTTGACTTAATTTCAAGTTCTTCTTTCTTCTTGCCTTAAATTTAGACAATAATGAATTATTATTTAATTTTTTGCAGAAGAATACAATGAAAATGTGATTGTAAAATAAGCTGAGGCATGAACTTTTTCTAAACAGTTTTTGATCCTGGCCTCTATTGTTTGTATGACTTTTTGTCTGTACAGGTAGTTTAAAACACATGAACTGTAGATCCTCAAGGTTGCTTGGTATAGTCAAGTTTATTGAACAGATGATTTAAAGGTAAATTATTTGTGTTTTATACCCATTAAACCACATAATTTGGTATCATATGGGTGGTAGTAAATTATAGCAAAGCTAGTAATAGTAAGAACTCGTAAGCCCTCTAACATGTCAGAAAGGTTCTACCTGTGTACAAAAAAGTGGGGGAGGAGATGCATTAAAAACAGTGAACTCGTATGATATAATCGTTGAAGACTATTTAAAGTAAAAAATAGTTTTTTTGCTATTGATCTACTAATACTTCTTAAAAAAATGACTGAATTTTAACTTGTTTGCCTTTATATATTATGTCTAAGATGAACTGTAAACATAATTATTAGGAAAGCAACACTTTCAACCCCTTCTTTGATTCTTGAGTTGCTTGTGTTTACTCTCTATTAATGATTTTCAAAATATTTGGTAAGTAGAGAGATAGTTAGAAGACCTGAAAAAGCCAAAGGTTAGATGATGTTCTTAAAACCTTGACCTCTAATATGAGCTTTTATATGCTAGATTGTATTTTAGGATAATTATAAGTGACAGTTTTTCATTTACTTAAATTTTTTAACATGTCCTTTTATCAATTAGGGGTTTTCCAAAATTTGTATTTTGCACACTAAACAAAATATATTTAAAGGGTTATTAACAGGTAAATCTCAGAAAAGTAAATAACAAAAGTAAGTGAAAAGAATATATGATATATTTTCCATTTCCTTTAATTATTACTCTAAAGAACCACAAGCAATGCAAAGTTGTATTTATATAGCCTGATTTAAACGTCTTTATTGATCATTTCAGAATTTTCATAATGTTGGTATTGATTTGTAAAAAGGGAAACGTTTGACATTTACTTGTTAAAAATTATAGTCAGCCTACAAAGGGCGATTTTTTTTTTTTTTAAGAAGTAAGTAAATATGGCTTTAAACTGACTTTTTCAAGTTAAAGCTTTATAATTAAGGAAAGCTAGCTTTTAGAAGTCTTAATGTTTCAGTTATTTGAAGTAGATATTTGCTTTATACGGGAAAACATTTTTAAACCTATCCTAACTACTAAATACTAATGGATTTTTAAAACATGTATGAGATACTACTCTAAAGTAATGATAATATTTTATATGTGGCTTGTGGAAACAGTTTTATCATGTGATGATCAAAATTAGTATTTATAAAAATAAATAACTTAAGCAAAACTATAACTGGATTTGTTCTAGGTGGTTTCCAGTCAGAGCTCATTCCCACCAGCAGCTGAGCAAACTATAATTTCAGCCCTAGAGGTAAAAGAATGTAATTTAATCTTTGACTCTGTAGATCGGAATAGGTTTTAGAATTATTTGTTTGGATGAGTGGGAGATGTCACATTTTAAAAATAATTCAGAATCTTCTCCATATGCCAGAAGTAGCATGTTGATGATTATCCTAAAGAGAGAGGCTACATGTGTGTTTATATTTTTCTAGAATTTAAAAATAGACCCTGTTGGTGTCTACAGATTGTGTTGCACTTATAATAATTGTATCATAAGCAAGAGAAGCAAGAGAGTTATAAGTATTCACTGTGTCTTAGGGCAGTGCAGCCCAGTATTATCCCAGTAAAGCAGTGGTTCTCCACCAGGGCGATTTTTGTCGCCTATGGGACATTTAACAATATCTGGAAACATTTTTGATTGTCATGACCTGGAGTGGGGTGCTCCTGGCATCTAGTGCCAGGGATCCTGTCAAGCATCCTGCATTGTACAAGCCAGCTCCTCACAACACAGAATTATCAGGCCCTAAAATGTCAGTTATGCCAAGGCCTGGAAACTCTACTAAGGCCACATAGTAAAATAAAGACTCTGGAGCTCAACTGCCTGTGTATGAATCCCATCGCAGCTATTTAACTAGCTGTATGACCTCAGACAAGTTAATAAGTTTTCTCTTGCCTTAGTTTCTGCATCTATTGATATAAAATGGTACAGTATACCTACACAAAGGTAGTAAATGTCAACTATTAGATTGAATTTAGATCACTTGGGTAGAGTTAAGAGAGAGAAAGAGGGAAGGAGAAAGAGAGATGGTCTACCACCAGTAAACTCCAAGGAGAAATATTTAGAGAGTAAAGAGGATACAAAGAAAGAACAATCATTGAGGAAGAAAATCGGGAGAGGACAGTGTCACAAGTCCTGAAGGAGAAGGGAAATTCCGAGGTCAAGTGCTGTCCATGGGTGACATGGATGGGGATTTAACAGGCTGCAAAACTTAAGGACACTAAATTCATATATGAGGTAGGAGGAGACAGTCTGTTTTCCTCCAACATAGAAAAAGTGCACTTGGATGTTTTCTCTGAATCCTTTTCTTTTTCCCAGTGTGCTTATCTCATTATGATGAAGTGGTATTAGAGCTACCATAATAAAAATAATTGTTTTTAGTTAAGAGTTGTCCAGTTTATTGACAAAAAATACTGTAAAATCGGGCCAATAAGACAAACCAAAAGGTTTGTTTTATTATTGCTTCCAGGCAGGGAATACATGTAGTCTTTTTTTTTCAATATATAGTTACTCATTTGTCTTTATCTTCTGGCCATAGCTGTCAAACATTTTTTGATCACTACCCAAGATAAATAACATTTTACATTGTACCCCATACATACTATATAAGCATTTATAAATATTTACACATATATAATTGTGTATGTATAAAATATGCATCTATACACATGGTTTGAGAAAGTCCATTCTGTAGGTTCAGAAAGAGTTGCCTACACTTTGCCTGATGATAAACGTCTCCTGGACAAGTCAAAAATAGAGGTTCTTCAGACACTAATTCAGTGTTGGGTAGACTTTCTGAATTTGTATTTTTAACTTACAATAAAGGTTATTCCTCATATTAGTCACTTTAGGCCGGGGGTTGAGGCCAGTGCAGGGGAAATTGCCCTCATCTTGAGCTGTGGCCTTCACTCTGAGGTTTGCTCACCAGGACCGGTGTCTGATGTTGCTGGGCACCGCAGTTTGCTGAGGCGTCGCCAGTTTTGCCTTTGAGAACTGGGTAAGAGAAGACTACCGGTCTGTTCACGGCCCTCTTGCAGTGACCCTGTCAACTTGAGACCGAATTTCTTATGTTAACAGACCTCAGTGAAACAGTTTTAGCCTTGCTTTTTAATTAAGTTTCATTAAAAATCTTTATGGCGTAAGTGAAGAACAAACAGAATCCTCTGACTCAAAGAAAAAAAAGAGAATCTTGAATTTTCATAAAATTGTAGGAAACTTAGTGCATCACTTTGAACTAGGATGTTACAGTGCATAAGTGCAACCCAAGAACCAAAAATCTGTATGCTTTTATTATTTGATGGAAAAGATATTAAACATACTTCTTTACTTACTAAAAAATACAGGTAGACACATAATAGTCTCCTCTACCTTGTTGAGATTTTATCCAAAATTAAGTGTTACTTTAGGTTCAAAGTTCATCATCTCATATTACAAGCATTATCTCCTGTCATGGATGACATAATTAATATTAATGATTTTACATTTAGAGTCATTTCATTATAACCACCTCAGCTATAAGTAGCATTTAAACACTTTAGCCCAATAATTCTGATCCATTTGTTACTGAGATCATCTTGTGCAGATAGTATATTATGAAGTTTATATATGACAGTTCTCCCTTATTGTGTGGGTTTGATGTTCTATATATGGGAATAGTCTGCATTGTTGAGGCTTCAGTATTTTTGTAATCTTTGCGATTTTAGGCAAGCACTTCCCTGCTTTGTAAAGAGCTTATGAAATATAATCTAGTATCCTCTCTCAGTTTCCTCTGGTAGTTATTAATCCTCTACCCATCCTTTACATGAAGGCATTCCCCCCAATGCTCTCTTCTCTGTTTTATATTTTCCATAAGTGGGAAACCTCACCCAGCTGTAAAGTTCTCTGTGTACACCATCATATCATAATACAGATAGAGGCAGTTTTATTTCTTCCTTTCTGGTCTTTATGCCTGTTTACCATGCCTTGTTTCACCTGCTAGGACCTCCAGTACTATGTTGCCTAGAGCAGGTGAGAGTGGACTTGTCTACTTGTTCTTGACCTGGGGGAAAGCACTCAGTGTTTATTTTACTACTTAAAGGAGGATATTTTAAACAAGTTCTTTTCTATTCCTGGTTTACTGAGACTTTTTAAAATTGTAAATGGTGGTGTTTCATCAAATAGCTTTTTCTCTATAAAATGATCATATGGTTTTACCTCTTTATTCTGTTAATACAATACAGGAATTTATTTTCAAATATCAAACCAGCCTTGATCATGATGTATTAGCCTTTTTATGTGTTCTTGGATTTGATTTACTTAATTTTTGTTAAAGTTGTCATAAGGATATTGGTATATAGTTTTCTCTTTTGTAATTCTTTGTCTGGTTTTGGAAGTGTTTCCTCCTTTTCTATTTTCTGAAAGAATCTGTGTAGAATTTGTATTGTTTTCTCCTTAAATGCTTAGTAGAATTCACCAGTGAAGCCATCTGGGCCTGTATTTTTTTGTAGGAAGTTTATAACTACAAATTTAATTTGTTTGATAGATGCAGGACTATTCAGGTTATTTTTTTTCTGGAGTGAGCTTTGATACTTTGTGACTTAAGGTATTTTTCTATTCATCTAAGTTATCTAATTTGTCAGAATAAGGTACATAATATTCTCTGTCCATTTAATGTCTATAGGACCTATAGTGATAACCTCTTCTTCATTTTTTATACTGATGATTTGTGTTCTCTTACCTGTTTTTTTTCTTTATCAGTCTAGCTGTGGGTTTATCAATTTCATTGCTCTTTTCAGAGAACCAACTTTTGGCTTTATTAATTTTCTCTACTGTTTGTCTTTCTGTTTCACTCATTTCTGCTTTTGTCTTTTTTTTACTTCTTTATTTATTTATTTATTTTATTTATTTATTTATTTATTTATTTATTTCTGGCTGTGTTGGGTCTTCATTTCTGTGCGAGGGCTTTCCCTAGTTGCGGCGAGCGGGGGCCACTCCTCATCGCGGTGCGCGGGCCCCTCACCATCGCGGCCCCTATTGCTGCGGAGCACAGGCTCCAGACGCGCAGGCTCAGTAATTGTGGCTCACGGGCCCAGCCGCTCCACGGCACGTGGGATCCCCCCAGACCAGGGCTCGAACCCGTGTCCCCTGCATCGGCAGGCAGACTCTCAACCACTGCGCCACCAGGGAAGCCCTTTTTTTACTTCTTATTTTGGATTTTCTTTGCCTTTTTTTGTTTCTTTTTTTGAGACCTTATACCATTGATTTTTAGACGACCCCCCCCCCCCCAAAATTTAAAGTTGTAAATTTCCCTCTAATTTTGTTATGTTGTGCTTTTATCTTAATTCAGTTTGAAATATTTTCTATTTCCTTTGTGATTTCTTCTTTGATTCATGGTTTTTTCTTTTAATTTCTAATTTTTTGTGGTATTTCTAGATACCTTATTGTGTTCTTTTTTTTAATCACTTTTTTTATTGAAGTATAGTTGATTTACAATGTTGTGACATTAATTTCTAATTTAATTCTGTTACCATCAGAAAACATATTCTGTATGATTTCAGTCCTTTTTATTGAGTATTATGGCCTAGCATGTGGTCTGTCTTGATGAATGAACCATGTGTGCTTGACAAAAACATGTAATCTTCAGTTGTTTAGTATCATTCTGTAAATATCAGTTAAGTTGTAGTGATGTGTTCAGATTTTATATGCCTCTACTGGTATTTTATGTAGTTCTATCAATTGCTGAAAGATGGGAATTAGAATTTTCTATGATTGTGAACTTGCTTATATCTCCTTTTCATTCCATTGATTCTTGACTCCTCCGTTTTGAAGCTCTATTACTAGTTGTGTTGAAGCTCTGTTATATAAGTATTTATCATTTTTATGCCTTCTGATGAACACCCTTTGTCATTTTGACATATCCTTCTTTAGCTTTAATACTTACTGTCATGCATTGTTTTATCTGATATTAATTTAACTACTCTATCTTCTTCTGAACATTTACTTTCAACTCCTCTGTGTCTTTATTTTTTTCAATACATCTCTTGAAGACAGTATACAGTGGGTCTTGCCTTTTTTCTGTTCTGATAATCTCTGCCTCTTAATTGGAGTGTTTAATCCATTAACATAGTATAATTATCAATAAGGTTTTATTTAGGTATATAGTTTTATTATTTGTTTTTCGTTTGTCCCCTCTGTTTTATTTCCTCTTTTCCACCTTTGCTGCCACCTTTTGGATTATTTGATTATTAATTATTTTTTTAAATTTCATTTTAATTTATTTCTTAGATTTTCACCTATACCTCTTCTTCATTTTCTTTTTAGTTGTTCTTGTGTGGATATATGCATCCTTAACTTTCCACAGTCTTTTAGAGTTAATATTGTACCGTGTCACATAAAATATAGAAACTTTGCATTTACTGAAGTACATTTACATCTAATTGCATGTAGTGTAATTTTTTCAGTTTAACATTTCCATTTTGGTTCTTCTTTACATTTTCGGTCACTCTGCTGAGATTTCCTATTACTTTATTTATTATGGGCATTTTTTTCTCTACCTCACTGAGGTTCTTGCCTGATAATTGTAGAGTCTGGATCATTTCACAGTTGGCAGCTATTGATTGTCTTTTCTCTTTACAATTGACATCTCCTAGCTTTTTGTATGAGTCATTTTAATATATCCTAGACAATGTGAGCGTTGTGTTGTATAGACTCAGTATTTTTATATATTGCTCCTAAAAATGTTGACCATTGCTTTAGCAGTTAATTAGCTTGTTTAGACTCAAATTGTGTACTGTCAAACCTGCAGTTGGCTGTGTCTCAGATCTCAGCATAGTTCTTTAAGCCTTAGTTGCAAGCCATTTGTAGTTTGCCTTGCACACGCATGGTCAAGCCAGCTGAAGACTAGTGCTGAGTTCACACATAGAAAAATAGGCTTTCTTCTTCTCTGGCTCTCTCCTTTCTGAGGTTCCCCTCTCACTCTCCAGCAGCCCTGGTTGAACCAGGGCTCCTTCCCCTTGTTCCTTTGACCTGAAAGAATGCAGGATTGGTTTGGTTTGGTTTGGTTTGGTTTGGTTTGGTTTTTCTCTCAAGAGTTTTAGCCACCCAGCCTTGCCACTACCATGACTATAGTCACTCTCAGGGCAGAATCACAAAAAAGGGAAGACTCAGTCTCTTCTGGTTGCTATATATTTATACACCCCTCTAAAACTAATTGCATTTTTCTATCTCCAGAAGCCTCCAGTAGGTTTTTTTGTTTTGTTTTTGGTATTTTTCCATGATTATTTGTAGGAGGATCTGTAGTTAGGTACTCACTCCTTCATACTAGCGTAGAAAAGTTGCCCTTCCTTCTTGAAATCTCCTATTTATTTTCACCGTATTCCAGGATCTCTTCCTACTTCTCTGCCCAGTGGCAACGTATTGATATAACCAAAAGCTCATTGGAGTCGAATGCACCTAGAAAATCCCAGCTCTTCTACTTGATGGCTTTGGACAACCTCCTTAACTTGACTTTAGTTTCCCTATCTACAAATTACTTTAGGTTCCACATCTGTAAGTTAGAGATTTTTGTAATTCTTAGAGGAAGGAATAATTGAGTTTTCAGTGGGATGATTACTTGCGAAGCCCATAGCACAGTATCCAGCACATGACCTATACTAAATACGTGCTATTACCCCTCTTAATCCGTCAAAGGTTCCTCTTCTGGATGACCTTAAAATAGCATTTGGCCTTATTCTACAAATCATCCTCTGGGATCTCATTGACTCTTTTGGCTTCATCTCCCTTCTTAAAAGTCAAAGACAACCATATCTAGGCAAAACTTGCCAGAAACTACAGCTGTAAAGATCTCAGCACCTACTGGATAGCCCATGTGGATTTCCTCATAAGTCCTTCAAACTCGTGTCCAAAACTGAACTCATTATTTTCTCCCTCCGTCCCTAAATCAGCCAGCAGCTTCCGCATTTACACATTCAGTTGATAATGCCACCAAGTCATTAAAGAAAAAAAAATCTGAGTGTACCCTTCAGTCTTTACATTCCGTATTTCTCACATCTGATTCCCAAGTCCTCTGTTTCCTTTCCCAGTGTCTCCACCCTGTCTCCTCATCTCTGTTCCTGCTGCCTCTGATTTGGTTCAGGCACTCACCACTCACCACTTTGCATCTATACTCCTACTGTATCCTCCTGACTTTAGTCTAATTTATCTACTCTGCCGTCCAGCATGATTTTTCCCCAATTCAAAGCTTTAACCACGTTTTTTTTTTTCATTGCTTAAAACCCATTGTTGGTTTCCTAGTCCCTTCAGGATATATTCCCATCTCCTTAGCAGCCTGCGCGGAGTACGTCTGCTCTCTGTCTCTGTTCCACATAGGCAGCCACCTCATACTCTGTCTGTGTTGAACACCTGCAGTTCCCCAAATGCGTCAACTTCCCCAGGCTCCTGTGCCTTTGACATATGGCCCCCACCAGCCTCCCACCCTCCCCCAACACACACACTTGGTTCTTAACCCATTTTGATCTTTGAAATTCAGTTCACGCAACACCTTTTGTTTTTTAAATCCTTTCAGTATAAGTTGGGTGTCTCTCCCATAGCACTCTGTAGAGCACTGATATCACTACAACTTGTTACCTTTTGTCACTAGACTGTGAGCTCCCTGAGGGCAAACTGTAAGTGCATACACACACACACACACACACACACACACACACACACACACTCCTTCTCTCTTTTTTTTTTTTTTGTTTGTTTTTGTTTGTTTGTTTTCATCCTTTATTTCAGTAAGGAGAGCCAAGGGATTGAGGGGAGAGGGCTTAGAGAGAAAATGCGGAGCGCATGTCTCCCTCAATCCTGTATGCATGTTTATTTTTATCGGAGATTAAGGGCTGGAGATGATGTTTAGGAATTTAATGAATAAGGGTCCTATTTAACCTTTTCTCACTGATTTCAGTCATTTGTATGAGCCAGAGTCATCCATCTTCATTGTATGTAATCATGACTGAAGCACATATAATATACTTAAAATTTAGATTTTGAATGTTTACTGAGGCCCAGTCATGTTTTCACACTAAAAACTTATAACTAAGGCCTAGGGTCTTATATAACCTAATTGATAATTATACCTCACAGGAGAACAGTTTCTCAACCTTAGCACTATTGATGTTTTAGGCTGGGTAGTTCTCTGTCGTGGGGGACTCTCTTGTGCACTGCAGGATGTTTAGCAGTGTCTCTGTGCTCTGTCCACTAGATGCTAGCAGCAAACCCTTACCCCACCCCGGTCGTGACAATCAGAAGTGTCTTGAAACATTGCCAGATGTCCTCTGGGGAGCAAAACTGCCCCCAGTTGAGACTCACCGCTGTAGAACTCTAAATAGAAATCTAATCCATGAAAAGGCTAACTGTTTTGCCCTCTAAGAATCACTGATATATTTATTATATTCAGTCTGGTCAAAAGCATATGATGTTGTTCCAATTTTGAAGAATTACTTTTGGTCTTGCCTCAGTCTTTTCAGAAACTTTAAAAAATGTGTTCCGCAAGAGGGAGGGGATGTGGGGATATATGTATACGTATAGCTGATTCAGTTTGTTATACAGCAGAAACTAACACAACGTTGTAAAGCAACTATACTCCAATAAGGATGTTAAAAAAAATAATATAAAGAATAAATGAATGGAAATTAGAAAAAAAAAAAGTGTGTTCATGTGATCTTTGCTTTATAAGTGGCACTACCCCTCTCTTCTTCTTTCTCCAGGGGTTCATTTGAGCATTAAACTTTTTGAAAATATGAGAAAAGTGGTGGAGTTGAAATTTTTCAGTGCCATGTTCTACATATTTTAAGCTTTAAAAATCATTACTGACAGCAGTTAGGAGAAGAGCAGACTTCTGTTGGGTATTATAGTTAAACTGTATATAGTTTGAATTTGATATAATGTGAAAACTTTTAGTCAAAATGCTTCTCATATTTCAGATTCTTTTGTGTTTGATCTATTTAAAGTTTGCCTCTCCTTAATTTAATCTTCTTTTCAGGAGGTCCATGTTCTTACGGGAAATGCCGTGCAACCCTTGCTGACTTCCGTGGGAGATGCTATAGAGGCCATCATCATCACTATGCATCAAGAAGATTTTTCTGGGTAATGACTTCCAACCAAAGTTTTCACTAACCTTCAGTACATTTGTTTTTCATTCCCACCTCCACCTCTACTCCCTAAGTCTCTACCAATCTAGAACCTTGTTCCTCTTGTGATGGGGTTGGCCTCCATCCTTATCCTACTTTATTCGTTGAGCACCATTAGCAGATTAAATTTTTTCAGTTCTTCTTGTCATCATTTCTCTCCTGTCATTGAAACATGGAACCATTAACATCTGCGGGACACTCAGCTTGGCACTTCAGGACATTTGGTACCATCTCCTCTTTGCAATTATATCTTTTTCCTTACTTCTCACAAATAGGCTGTACTTGAGCCTCTGGTATTGGCACGGTATTCCTTGTATAAAATGTCCTGCCTCTGTCACTCTGCTAGTCCGATTCCTGCTCTGGGTTTGAGGGCAAGGTCCTGCCCAACCCCCTGCAAAGATGATTTTCCTTTGTCAGAGTCTTGTGGCAGTCTAATCTGGTCATGTCACTCCTAGCCATAAGCACTTTGGTATTATACCACAGTTCTTTCATATGTGTACTGCTTATCCATATCATGTGTGTCTTGAGAATAAGAATCATAGTTCCTAGCTTAGTGTTTACTGAAATCTTTTTAAGTAAAGTAAAATGGTTTTGACTTAGTGTATTAGAAAACTGTGGAGAATTTGAAATAGTTATTTGCACATGCTTAGTGTGATTTTTTTTAAAAAACTTAACCATACTCTAGAGCTAAATATTCATATATTAGTGTAGATATGTGTTTTTTATTCCTAGTTCATAGTTAGTTACTATTTTTTAACTGCCCTGTTTCTTTATGTTCATGTTGTTTAATAGTGTATCTACTTTATTAAATTTCTAGCCACTAGTCTAGCTGTTCGTAGAAAAATTATGTGATTATTACACTGTCTTTTAATTTTTCAAATCATTTATTATTTCATTTACAAAGTATCTTTTGAAAGGTGAAAAGGTCAGTCTCTATTTTTAATAATGGTATGAAGCACAGAAGGGTAAAGTGGATTCTACACAAAAATGCTGTAGTATTTGGAGACAGGAATATAAAACTGCTGATTACCAGTATTTGGGAGGAAATGAATTGTGTTCAGAAATGATCCGAAATGTCCCAGTTAGACCAATCATCAGTGCCTCTGAGAAGGAAGCATAACTGGAGTGATTTTTGAAGGCTTGTTCTAATGAGTGGTCAGGTACTTACTTGAGTAATTGTATTGATGAGCCACAGCTGGTGCCTGCAGCTGACACATTAGACATTAAAAGTTGGTTTCCCAAGTAGATATGTTTTTATTAGTTTGCTTAAATACTAGTGAGCCAGATTGGTTCTTTAACTGACAGGTTGCCACAGGTATGCGGCATTATTTTAAGAGGTACAACATTGTCCTCAATTTTTTTCCCCAGATGGCCATTAATGGCTCCACTTCAGCTCAGTCTCTCTGTACAGCAGACATTTGAGGTTCCACTGAAAGTTATTTTCCATGCATGGCAGTACAGGAGTGTGGAGCATTCATGGCAGGAATTTTCCCACTTTCTAGAACCTTGTTATTAGTAATTCTGTCATGTCATTTCATATATGTATGGCTTATATGAAATATAAGGTGACATTGGATGAAACTATTCAGCAAGTGGAATCACTTTTATAGTAGGGCCATCTTCCGGGATCACACTTGGAAAAATAATAATGAATACCTGCCCCTCCAAGCCCTTCACACCTATTCATGGTAAAAGGAATAAATCAGGTTTACCTTCTAGGCCAACCTTATTTGTAGTATGATTACAGAATCCCCTGCTAATTAAAAAGTAATCCTCAACACACTTTCCTGGTATTTTAAATGTATTTAGTGGGACCTGTGTGTTTCTTTCCAAATTAGATAAAGCTTAAATTGTAAATGTCTGACATAGTACATTGATTGAAATTCTGTTATTTAATGTAAAATGACTCGTGTCTGATATCAGCTTTGCATGGGAGAGGGAAGTCAGTAACAGTAGGAGGACCCTAGATCCTTGAAGTGGTGGATGAGCACCTCTGAGGAGGGGAGAACACACACTGACCCCAGAACGACTGGTGCCACTTCTCAGGCGTGTGTTTGTTTAGTCCTTCTGCCTTCTGCCTCTGTATGCGGGCTCTCATGACAAAGACCGTGACATTTCTGCGCACTTTATCAGTTGAGAACCTCTTACTAAAAGGTTTGACATAACTGGGAAAACTGAGCTTTAGCAATTGCCAAGCAAGGTTTATATTCTAGTAAATTTAAGTCAAACTTCTAATCCATGCTGAGAATTGATAATACATATTTCAGAATTTTTCTAATAGATCATTTTAGTATATCATTTTCTAATCCTCAAGGAAATCATACCTCCTAACCAGATTAGAATTCTTGAAACAATCCTCCAGAGTAGTACCAAGATAATGACAGTGCTTTTGATAAAGCGTAAGATTAGAAAGGGATTGGTACCTTTTTTTTTTTTTTTTTTTAACCTAGCCTTTTGGACTGACAAAACCTGAATAAAGATAGGCCATGATGGTCTGAATCTGGCAAAACCAAACCCCACGTGAAGATTGCCATCTCTTACTAAGGCTGTCCCTGTACTCTGTACCAAGCAGCATTCCACCCTATGATATTGCAAACAGCAGTGTTCCACCATGCCCCCCTCAGTGGCCTTGCCATAGTTAGGACATTCTTTCTTACACCTGAACAAAGTCTCTTCCTGCTGGAACGTAGCATGCTTTCCCTATTTCTATCTGCTCTCTGGATGTGGAAGACCTTTGGTTAGCGTCCCATTTATAATAACCATTGCTGTATTTTAAAATAATTAAGTTCACCTCATTCTCTTGCTCTAGGCATTTGAATCATATCTGTTGTTCTTCCCTAGACCATTGCCAATTTCTCTGCCTCATTCTCAGAAGTATGATTTATTTTTTGAAAAAAGATTCAGCATTATATAGCCAGTGATCTCACTGGCTCGCTAATTAATATCAGGTGATTTCTAATTTTGGCATAACTCTTCTTTCCTATAAATATTGCACATTCTTTTCATATATTCTTTAAAGAGCAATTATAAACACTTATAAATTATAAATAGTATTTCATGGAACATCAGCTGGCATCATCTGTTGATCCAAATTAAAGCCTTTCCAAACATCATCTGGGAGGAAAAAATTGCATACCATGTGTATTGTTACATAACCAGTTCCACAGTCAGAATTCTACTATTGGACTGATTGGATTAAATAGCACAAGAGCAGAGATATCTTTGCCAAGAATCTGTTTGGGGAAGGCAGCATTTTCTGTTGCTACAAAGTGTAAGATCCTATTTCAGTATCTAATATTGATTTATTCACTAACCAGGCAAACCACGTGAGTGGATGGAGAGGCGTAAAGCTGGAAGAGACCTTGAGAGGTCAGAGTGCATAAGGCACTTCTGCAAATCATCCAAGACAGATGGTTGTCTGTTTCACTTTTAATAGTCTTTTGGTACATGGATTCCAAGATTCTTTCAGTCATCTTCCTAGCATCCTAAAACAGTCTTTAGAATATAATCTAAACATTGTTTTATGCTCTTTAACTTTTAGCAAAAATAAACAATGCCTCTCTTACCTTTAAAGTAAAAAATTGCTTAGGAGTGAAATAGCAGGCAGAGGGGGAGACAAATATCAAATAGTGCCTTTTAGTGTACTGGCTGATTTTTTCTTTTGCAGATCATTACCCGGTTCAGGAAAGCCTGATGTTCCCTGTTCTCTCTACATGAAGGAGCTTCAAGGTTTTATTGCCAGAGTTATGAGTGACTACTTTAGACATTTCGAATGCTTGGATTTTGTCTTTGACAACACTGAAGCTATTGCCCAAAGAGCCATTGAACTTTTTATCCGAAATGCCAGTCTCATAAGACCTCTTGGTGAAGGTGGGAAAATGCGTCTTGCTGCTGATTTTGCACAGGTAAATTGATGCATAGCTACAAAGGGGAAAATGTTTCAGCCTCAGTATTATCCATTAAATAAAAGACCATCTATGGTCTTCAGTTTTTTAACTGAAGAAACTTTTTAACATGAAAAAAGTAAATCTAAACCTAATTGGTAAAAAAGGAAAGAATTTAAAGATACTTTCATACCAGCTTTTTTTACTTTGTCTTTAACAAAAGGATCATCAGTCATCTTTGATATTTCAAGGTTAAGCCAAGTAGTTTGTTCCACAGTAGAGCAGCATTTCCCATTTTTACATAACATGGGGCTTTCTCACTATTTTATTATCCCACCAGCTCAGTACTGATAAGAATAATTGATTAACCTTGTTGGAAAATAATATAGACAATGAAATTTATCCTTCAAACAGTAGAAAGGGGCTGTCTGTTGTCATGTAAAGAGAAAGATCTCTGACACATGCATGGTCCTCCAGGGCGGTGTTCTAATTCATTTAGAAGCACAGAGGACCAGGTGAATTATTTGATCCCCCTCTGTTAAATAAGAGTACCTTTCTTGTGCATGGCCACCTTGAAGTCATTCCACGCTATCTGATGTGAATGAGGTAGAGTCACATTAAAATAGCAGAACCATAATCAGCTCTTATAGAAAGGTTTTTTTCTTTGTCCTTTAGACAGACTTTTTAAAAGCCTTATAAATATAGTATCAGAGGCAGAGAATAAACACCTCATACATCCACTTTCATTAAAAAAAGATTCAGAAACAATTCATATTTACATAGCATGTCAAAGGTGAACTTATTTTTTAAGCCTTTGAAAGCTGTTAGCTTTACTAGTCTAAATAGTTATTCGAATGGATTATTCCGAGCGGTGTGCCAGATCCTTCCTGTTTGTAAAGATAGACAAATTGTAGTGTCCCTCTTTATTCCTGTGTGTATCTGGGAGCAAGTCTTGGTTCATTATTCCTACTCCGAGGAAAGGATGTGGCGGGCTGCTTGTACCAGGCGGTGGTTGTAAGCGCTCCCTCATACCTGACAGTTACAATGAGGAACAGGTACATATCATAATGTTTCAAGAGCCAGGCTCTTTGCATATTAACTGGTCTCGAATTAGTCATTTTCATCCCCAAATGATATGCCTGAGACCGCTCGGTCAGAGTAAAGAGCCTTCCTTTGTGAAATATGCCTTTAGTAACCTCAGCATGAAAATTGAAAGTAAATGTTGCCATTCGTGTGGCTCCTTTTACCCTTCCCGTTTTTATCAACTTAGTTTTCAGGCACCTGTACGTTCTGTTGTTACAGGTGAATTCTGTATATTGTCGTACTTGTCCCTTTCTGGGATTACAGGCTGCTTATCAAAGCGAAAACACAGTGATGTACCAAGACCTGCTCTTACTTGTTAAAAACACTGTGAGCTGAACTCAAATGGGTGTCTGTTCTTCTTTCCCCCTTTCCTCCTTCATTTTGTTTTTCTTTTCCTATCCTCTTCTTTCCCTGGGCTCCCTCCCCCACCCGTTTATTTGCATTCTGCTCCAGCTGGTTCTTGAGTCACTTTCCTGGAGGCAGCACTTCAAGTCCAATTAGAGTGGCAGCCGAGCAGGAGATGGCCAAAATGAGAGTGCTGTGGGAAGAAGGCTTTTTGTTTTTGTTTTTATTTTAATGCTATGTGACCTTGTGAGTTTTGAAAGCTGGAGAGCATTGTCCTGTGACCCTTGCTACCACAGCTGGCACCTGTTCAAAATAAGTAGCATCCAGGGGCAGGGTTGAGCTCCCACCTTCCTTAAAACGGCACATTCAGGATTTTATTTGGCATTCCTTCTTTCTGAAGACATGTTGCCTATAAACCAAACCTTTCCCCAGGTCCCTTCCCTTAAGGTAAATGAAACTCATCAGTCAATATCACTAACTTATGCTCCAGGGCAGCCTCCGTTTTCCATTTCTTACTCGGTGTTAAGAGTATCCTTTGCAGGCCGGCAGTGACACTGGTTGCTGCAGCCTCCGTGGGGCTGATTCCTTGGTTCACTTCGGGATAGTGTCCCTGTTTCAGAACCTCGTGCCACTCACTCTGCGGCTGCTTCCCCGGCCCTGTGGGTCGTGGGCGCAGGAAAGACAGGTGCCAGCACTTCTGAAGTTAGTCATGGTCGTGACCAGTAGCTTTGGCAAGTATTATCCAGCTGTTATATCTTCCCCCCATATTTTAAAAACATTAAAGTGAATTGAGGGCTTTTGTTTCATTTGATGTGGTTTCTTCCCGCAACTGCAGTTATGTGGCCTTGTACCTCGGGATTCGTACTTGGTTGCATTTTTCTGGGGTGAATCAAAACCCTGAGATGGCATTGCCCTGACGTTTATATTCATGACGGGCATCACCTGGGACTAGAAAGCCTTTTGGCTGCCTCATTACTGAAAGTTCTACCGATTTGTATTCAAAATTAAACAGAGCCATTGAGGCCATTGGAATCAAGACCACACAAATCCTCTATGGGTTTAAAAAGAGTTCTTGTGATAAAAGTGCCTGCTTTTGTGGCATAAATAACAGAAAGAGAAAGAGCTCAGAAGATTCCAGTAGGGTAGGTTTGGGAATACTGATTATTTGGCATAAAGTCCAGTTGCAAAGACAGATGATGATATGTTTTAAAGATATCTGTAGGAATCCTAACTTCTCCCCAGTGGCGGCGTTGCACAGGTGAAAGAGTATGTATTTGCAGGGAGCCATCTGGGGGGGCTCACGATGAGGGAAGTGCCCAACGCACACCCCCTAGGAATCAGGTCACAGGCATGAGGCGCTTTCCTCCTGGTAATTAATTCCCTACTGTGACCACATGGTCTCTGTGTTTACACTAATCACACAGCACTTCTAAAGCACTAAGCTGGTCCAAGGCCACTGGGGTTCTGCTGATTCAGAGTCTCTCTGGGGACTTGTCCATACTGCCCTCTGAGCCACACATTGCCCTCTGCCCCTCAACTGTGTTTCTTTCCTGAGGGGCAGGATGGCTTTTGACGTTGGCATTAAATCATTTACTCAGTGGCACTCTGAGCAGTTTCTCTTTATTTCTGGTGCCCTTTAAATACTATACATTTATATCTATTTTGCTTTTTGCCTGGAAGTATAAATTTAGGGAAGAACCCCAAATAATCAAGATTCTAATTCCTATTGCCTTTTCTCCTGAACAGTATCAGGGCAGGAATGCCCTGGGAGTATCCAAAGATGCCCTGTGGTTAACCAAATGTCTGCGGTGGGCACGGAGCAGCTGTGTAATTAGTTCACCACGCCTGCAGCTGACTGTTCGTTCCCTCCAAACAGGAGAGCTGGAGAGAGGCAGTTGCAGATGCCATTTTTGTATCTACAGCTAATGGCAGAGTCACCTCCTCTAAAAGGAACATTCCTGCCCTTCAGAAACATGGCCTTTATTGTTTAATGGAACTCTGGCAGAGGAAGATGGTTTTTAGTACCCTAGAGGTCCTTGATGGATGAAAAATTTATTTTGAACATTTAACGTTTTGAAATTGTCCTATGGCATAGAAATCTGCAGTCATTTCTAGGTGACCCAGCCATTCAAGGTCATATTTTCTCATACCGTAATTTTTTCCTAGCCACTTATTTGTCTTAACATTCAATCCTGCTCAAGTGCTAAGGCAAAGGTTGTTTGGTTTAATCTTTGAAAATGATGAAGCCCACTAGGGTAACTGAAAAAAAAACTGACAGAAACATTTCATGAAAAATACTTCACATAATTTCAGTGTGTAAGAAACCGTTATATGCACACGTGCGCAGAGACACACACACAGTCATAGGTACGTGATAGCACATTTGTACTCTGCGCTGACTATAAAATAAATGCCACATTCTGTAGGAAACCAGAAGCTCCCATTGGGTGAATCAACAGGTCCCAGGGAACAGCCCATCACCCAGTGCCTTCGAGAACACTGGGTCGAGGCCGCTCTCTTCTGCATTGTTGGCAAGAGTCTGACTTTTCTTCCTCAGATTTCTCTTTTTATTTACTTATTCTTTTGTATTTTAGAGACTTTGCTAATCATGTGAGGTTGGTTTCCCTCTAGAACCTACAGGGTATGTACTGTGTCCTCTGTATGCTAGGAGAGAAATTCACCAGTCACGACTCACCCTTGAGAGCATCTGAAGAAAGAAAGCTGCCCTGCAATTCTCCCCGACACTCAGTTCGTACATTTGATTTCACACTTGTCATTTCTTTTAATAGTAATCAGTATGTGTGTATGTGTGTCTATGTACCTCTCTTAAAATTTAGATGAATAAAAATTATATTGTTTAAATAAATATATATCCCCTTCTTTGATAAATTTGAGAGAGCTCCTCAGAGGCAAGACCATCTAATTCATCTTCTTATCCCCATGTCTAGCTTGGTGCCTGGAGTCAAAAATGTTTCTCAGATGAGTGAGTGATTAGGTCGCCATGGTCTTCCAATGTCAAGGAGATTTGAACAGTTTTTCAGAAAGATGGCCAGCAAGACAGAAACCCCATTTTTCTTTCATATATTTTTCCTGAAGAAAGATGTTGATTTACCAGGGAGCAGCCTTTTCTCAGTCATTTTCTAAATTATTCTTTACCAGGGTCCTGTTTATAGCGAGTATAGAGAGATGGTTTATCATCTGAGTACCACATATGCAAAAATTTTGCATATGCGCTTGGTGGATAAAGAACAGGTAGCCTAAAACTCCAATTAATGACAAAATTTCCAGTCAAAGGAGGGAAATAAAGAGAAGTGAAAGTAGTAGTTGCTAAATTCTTCAGTCAGGAAACAAATTAATTCACTAACATTTAAAAGGGGGAAGTTTTTAAAATACGATAATAAGTGCTGACATTTAACAGACACCTACTATATGCCGTGCACATAGTGCTTTGTGAAATTATCTATTTCACTTGCATAATTTTATGATAGGCATTACCTTCATTTCACAGATGAGGAAGTTGGAACGTAAAGAGGTTAAGTCCAGGGCCACACAACTAGTCGTTGTAGAGCAGAAATTCTGACACAAGTGTGCTGCCTCCAGAGTCAGTGCTTTTAACCCCCTGAGCCAGCCTGGTGAAAACGGTCATCATTTATGTTAATGTACAAAGGCTTGTGATGTCTGCTTAAAGTATAGCCACACAGGCAGGCTTGAAAACCTTCCTTTTTCTGATTTTTCAGTGGAGCAAAACAATCTAAACTTTCTCCTCTTACATAACAAAAAATGCTTTTCTCTTCTTGAAGGGAATTATCTTATGCCTCTTTAGTAAATAAATGCAGAAGTTATCTAAGCTCTTGCCTTTCAATAAGTTTGACTTTCAAAACCTGCCTCACAGTGAAGATAAAATTTAAGTTTACTGCAAGCTACAACCTTCTGTGATCCAAGTGTGTCCCCAGTTCACTTCAAGATTCTGATGTAAAAAGCTGGGGATATCTTTTAATATTTCAGATGGAGTTGGCTGTGGGTCCGTTCTGCAGAAGAGTATCTGATTTAGGAAAGTCCTATCGAATGCTGAGGTCATTCAGGTGAGACATAGTTCTGTTATCGCTGTTAATATAGCCATATCCCATTAGCAGATAAATCCTCTCCTATTCATGTCGATCTGTATGAAATTGCCATTATTCAACCATTTTGTGATGTACAAAAGTGGCATTTGAAAGTTATTCTTCAAACCAGAAATTTATATAGTGTTATATGCGATGACTAGTGTATGTATGTATGTCTGTGTATGTGTTAGTTTTGAGTTGCAGTTCATAAGATTGAGCTGGTAAATTTTTTATTATGCTCTTTCTAGGGGGATTTTTTTTTTTTTTTTATTCTCCATTCTTACAGAAATATATTGAGTAGTAATATTAGGCAGTTCATAATTTATAGATGTCTTTTTCTGAAAGTATTATTGGTTCATTTATCATTTCCAATCCAGTCTACTTCTGAAAAGGTCACAAGTTGCATTCCCTAACAAAACTATTAAATAGAGTATTAGAAGAACTGAGTTTAGTGGTGAAATGCAGGGAATGACTGTAAATGTAGTAGATAATTTAGGCTAAAGATGGCTAATGCAACTGAGCACAAAATTTGGGATTGAGCTTACTAGAAACCAGTTCAAAAAGAAAAACAATGAGTTAATTCAAACTCATGATCTAAGAATATACCAATTTAACAGGAAAATCCTTTTCAGTGCTGAATACTTAGATAGACCTTTTACCAACTCAAATTTTAAAGACTTGAATAGCTTAATGACTAGGTCTTAAGTATCAGATTTTAGAAGATAAAAGGATGTTGTTCATACGGCTGTTTATTCAGTAAGCCAAACTTCCCAAACTTTTTCACATCATGGCACACATAGAAAATATATACATATAAAACGATGACCAACCCTGAGGGCCAAGGGGATCAACATAATACTTATAACCATTTTCTGACCACAGCATACCAGATGGGAAACCTTGATATCAGCTCTCCATAATATCCAAAAGCATAATGGTTTTTGAATGTTTCTTTATAAAGATAGGTAAGAGAGTCCAGGCATGTGGCTTTCTATAAACTGACTCAGTACTAGAAACTAGAGTAATCAAGAAGCAGTGTGTTCTTTAAAAGATTGCTTCACTCTCTTATGTCATCCAAGATTTTGGTAGAAAATTCAAGTGTAATGAACCCAAGGTTGTTGATTGAAAGGGAAGACTTATCCTTTACTTTGCCTGTGAGTAACTGGCAGTGATTTTTTTTAATGCCAACACAGGAGTCTGAAATATTTTTCTCAGATGCCCATCTGAGTTGGATTTCAAAAAAACTTAAGTGGGATCACAAGTGTTTTCAGATACCTTCTTTGGATTAGCTCAAACCTTTTATAAAGTATTTAAATATTTTGGAAGCCTTAGGGTTTGGCACTACCAAATATGGACAAGTCAAAAGATTAAGAGGTACTGAGTAACCGATCCACCAGTCATCTGTATGTACCATAAAAATAACCTTAATAAAACTCTTGTAAAGTCACTTACTTTGAGTATGATGGTAACACGGCAATCCCGGTTGGATGATCAAATACTGCCCTGAGTAACAGAATCTTAGCATGTTGAGGGATATCAACCAACTAGTTATTTTAAAAGGCATGGGAAAAGCTGTGATTAGGGATTTGCTATTTTAAGATTAGACTATTATTTTTGATAGTGCTGGCTCCCATGTTTAGTTGTTTATTCCACGTGTATGTATTAAAATAGTGCTTATCTTATTTGCTGAGGCAAGACGGCCTTTATCCAAGTGCTTTTTTTTTTTTTTTTTTTCCCCCAAGTGCTTTTAAAGTTGTGTCACAGTATGGAGATACACATTCTAAGGTTTCACATAAGAACAGTTCTATTTTAATTCATTTAAGATTTTCTGTCAACCCTCCCAGTTTTCACATGAAAGAAGGACTCTTTAAAGGAGCGTTTAAAGTTTGAATAGTGACACCTTCTAGTATCTATTTATGGAATAAAAAATTAATGATTGGTTAGTGTATAATTTTTTTAAATCCTTTGTTTTTTATAGCTAGCTTCTCTCATGGGGCAATGGTCAATCTTAGATGTGTTTCCAGAGTTTCACCCTGACTCACATTAAGAGAGATTTTATGTTACCATCTGGCATATACTTGCATGCAAGTACACTCAAACCCAGGCACACACACTTGTACACACACGTGTGCCATGAAACACTAATTACTCTCACTTCCTGTGATATTCTCTGACATTTCTTTTTCATTTGGTTGGTTATTTTAACCCATTTAATTGGTTTCATGACCCGCTAATGTTTTGCATCCCATGGTTTCTCACCTTTTTCACAGGGCCCTCTATTGTTGAACGTCAGCTGCTCTAGTGATAGGGGCAGAGTTTTGTCCCTTTCTCCATCTATAAAGATTTATGCCCTTTTCTCCTGGGATTCTGGTAACCCTGAGCTTCCTCCCGCACACCCCTCAGCTCCTAAGGCCTTGGCACATACGTAATAAGAGTAATTGTGCTTTGCCTATGAAGACTTCTCCATATCTTGAATTCAGTGAAAAATTCTAACAGAGATTTATATCTATCAGCATATTCCTAAAGATATATTGAATGTACAGAAATCTCTCTGATTGATCCTAGAGCTTTCTCAGTTGTTTGAGAGGTCTTGGACACGATTTGATAAAGATTTTAAGATTAAGTGGATCAGGAAATAAAATGAAAGTGTAGTATATTCTGGGGTTCAAATCTAGCCCTAGTCTGAAAAGAAGGTTTCAGGTCCCATCTTTGGAGAAAAGGGATGTCAGTGCCCCCTGCCTCTGCCTGTATACGTGGCCGGGAAAGGCCCCGGCTCCGCCAGCTTCTCTGCAGTTGTCGTGATTGACTTAGGACAGCTTCCCCATGTGGAGGTCCTACAGAGTCCCTTCCTAGAGAGGAGTGAGTCAATACAGAGTTGTCTTTATTCTCGTAACCCAGTTCTAGGCACTTTATTTGCTACCTGCAAAAACTTGTTAAGACATCTGTCTCTTCTCTAAAATTAGTCCTGAGCAGTTGCAGCGGCAGGGCCCATTCTTGTTAACCCTGCCGTCTGTGCTGTGTGCTGTGACAAGGAAAAGGTGTCGTCCAGTGGTCGTGTACGTAATTGACCTGGGCTCTTGTTCATGGGTCTCCTCCCTAAAGGTTCCGAGTCACATCAGCACCAGCTCAGTGGCAGTCAGTAGGAGATTGGCTAAATAAAATATGCCACATTCATAGGATCAAATATATGCAGCCGTTAACAAGTTATGTTGTTAGTTAATATCTAAGAATATGAAAAGTACTTCCTAATGCATTGCGAAATGAAAAAGGCTACTAAAGAGTATATATGGTATGGATCCCTACTATTTTTAAAATAATAGCATGTGTGTTTGGAGAGGAAAAATCAAGGATAAACGTCAAAATGTTACCTTGGGAGAGTAGCATTGTTACTAGTGATTTTTCCTTTAGAGGTTTCCTATATTTTTGAAGTTCTTTGCTTTGGTTGTTTTATATTTGTACTTAGAAAAGTCAACAAATATATTTAACAATCCCTCTTGCAGTGTTTCATCCATTTAAAAATAACAAGGGAGCCTAAAAATAATATAAAATATACTAAAACGTTATACAGTAAGGGTCGGGGGGCAAGAAAAACAGGCAGCCAAACAACCAAAAGCCCAGCAGGTTTAGAGGCAGGGGCTGCAGGAGGGGGCAGCAGGCCCAGTGCAAGGGAGGGTGACGGTGCCAGGCAGGGCGTCTCCAGCCCAGACCCCGGTGCAGCCTCCCCTCCCCCCTCCCCAGACGCCCCGGCCTTGGCAGGCGCACCCTCCCCTCATCAGGCCGCCACCCGCCACAGGGCACTTCTCTTGGACGTAATGTCAGTGGATTCTTTAATTAGGCTGGCAAGCCTCTTGCAGGCATTTACCTTTTACTGTCTACATGAGAGTTTCTCAGGCAGTGGGAATCTTTTACCCCGGAGAGAATGCTGCCTCAGAAAGCTGCCGACATTAGGGACTTGCCCCTGGGTGGTTTGTATTTGTACACAAGACCCACGAGGCCCTGTCCCTGTCCAGCCCTCCGCAGCATGACGGTGTCCCCCAAGAGGTGTCCGTGAGGGAGGTTACCTTCGCTCCACCTGGCCAGGGGCCTGTCAGCGCAGATCGTTGGGAGACAAAGGACAGAGAGAGCCACGGGCCCCTCACCGCCCGGGACACAGACCCTGCCTTCAGGCAGGCCCGCTCCCAGGGAACAGCCTGGTCCCTGAGTTATATCCACAGCCTGCTCTGCTGGAAGCTTCCTTGGGTTTAGTGGAAGAGCACTGAGAGCTGTCAGGAGATAGGGGCTGTTCGGATGGATCTGTTAGCGTGAGGGGCCCGGAGAAGGAAGACCATTAGTAACTATAGAGCGTAGTGTTCACATCAGCAGTTTTCAGTTGGAGGAGTGGTGAGGGTTCCCGTGTCTACAGTTACCTCCGTGATCAACTGCCACTTGAGGTTCCGTGCAGGTCCCTGCCTGCAGGTCTGCAGACCTGACGGTGGCCGTCTCTGCAGCCTCCGTGACGAGCACTTCCAGCCCCAGGACCCCCAGATGTGTTCTGTTCCTTCTTTCCACTCAGTCCATCCTCTGCAATCACGATTTCCCCAAGGTTTCTGGATTCTTAATTCCAAGTTTCTGACGTCAGCGTTGAAGACAGAAGGCAGCCACATCTGGGGCTTGGTTCGCTTTGCTGTCTGCCAATACTTTGGTAGTGCTGGGAGCACCCGGGTAAATGTGGAGGGCTGGATAGTTCATTTATTGTCGTTTTTATTCTAACAGTCATTATTTGATTATTATAAGCTAAGCCTGTGCTGAGCGTTGTCCTGGTACTTTCTCCTTCCGCCCTCCCACGATAGATGAGAGTTAGGGATGACCGCCAGGCAGCAGTCAAGGCTGAGGGGTGTAAGCTTTCGGGGCTGCACATGTGAGAACTGTGTGTGAGCTGCAGGGCTGCATTTCAGACCCAGCACTGCCTGTGCTCGCAACCACCGAGCCCCGCGTCTTATCCCAGAAGTCCCCGCTTGTTTGCACTCCAAAGGGTCCTAGAGCAACATGTGCACGCTTATATGATTCATCCAGGAGAAGTCAGAGAGTGTTAAAGAGAATCTAAACTCCCCACTTGGGCGGTGACCTCCTGCTCTGAAATGCCGCATCTCCCATCTTCCGCTGCAGACAGCCTTCCAGGAGATGCTGCAGGAACCTTGAACCAAATGTGTGCTTTTATTCTCAGAGAACGTCTGCCTGAAACCCCTGCCTCCTTTCTGTCCTGGTCCCCTGAGACTGACAGCCTTAGACTCCAAGGCAGGAACCCGGGGGGGCCTCTCACCTCTCTGCTCTGAGCCCGGACTCACCCCCAGTCATCGGCCTCCTGCTCCGTTCTCTCCTGGGACACACACAGTCCCTCCTGCCACCGTATCTGGGCCTCTTCCCATCTCTCCGAAGCCCTCACTATGTCCAGTGCAGGGAGGAGTCCCGTGTCCTCCCCTCCTGCCCCGCTCATTTCTCTGCTGATTCCGTGTCTCAGTGCACATTCTCAGTGGTCTGGGCTGCCCTCACCAAAAGGAGCTTTGCAGTGCAGGAGGCGGCAGGCAGCCCAGGACCCCCGGATGCTGGCTGTGGACGCGGGACAGCAGGACTCGAGTCTTGTTCCGCTCCGTAATTGGCCTTAACAGAAGACTGACAGCGACACAGCTATGGATCACTTAAGTGTGGAGATCTTCTACTAGAAGTATAATTTTTTTCTAATGGGACCTAATACTTGATTAATTAAGACTACCAGCTGGGGACTTCCCTGGTGGCACGGTGGTTAAGAATCCACCTGCTAATGCATGGGACACGGGTTCGAGCCCTGGTCCGGGAAGATCCCACATGCCGCGGAGCAACTAAGCCCCGTGCGCCACAACTACTGAGCCTGCGCTTAGAGCCCGCGAGCCACAACTACTGAAGCCGCGCCTAGAGCCTGTGCTCCGCAACAAGAGAAGCCACCGCAATGAGAAGCCCGCAAACTGCAACGAAGAGTAGCCCCTGTTCGCCGCAACTAGAGAAAGCCCGGGCGTACCAACGAAGACCCATCGCAGCAAAAAATTAATTAATTAATTAATTAGATTTAAAAAAAAATACCGGCTGCCTGTAAAGTTTAACCTTGAAAACACTGCTACTTAGAGTGTTTTCTCTAAGAGTGATTTTGTGGCATTTGGGGAATCTGCGTTTTATACCACCTTAATTAATTTCCTTTTGTTCCTTTCATCACCTCAGATGGTGATGTATTTTTTGAACTTGGCGGTATTTCAGATTCCACCTGGAATCAGGGAGAAGGGAGGTTCTCATTCTGTGTTCTTTCAGCTTCTTAAAACAAGCACCAGAAACAAAATGTCTGCATTCAGCGTTTACAGGTAGTTATGTCAGTGATGCATAGTACGGAATCAAATCCAGTTGTGCTTTCCATGGCTTTTTTGGCAGTCCTGTTAGTGGCTAGAGCGGAAGATTTGGTCTTGGCAGAAAAATAACAGCTGTGACTCAGAGCTCCAAAGGGACAGGTGATTGACCAGAAGATGCTGTTTCAAAATGAGCTGGTTTCTCTCAGGCCTGCCCTGTGCAGGTGTTGCAGTCAGCAGCCTCGTGTGTGGCTCGGCTGGGCTGCCGGCTGTGGCATGTTACCGATCGTTCCTCCCTCTCCGTCTCCCTCCCTCTCCCCTTCCCATCCTTCTTCCCTTCCTACCCTTGGATTGTTTGCAGTTTGCATCAAGAATATAGAAGGAAAACAAAGAAAAACACAAATAATCAAACCATAAAACTAATTTAATTGTGGTAGATAAGTTTCAAATTTGACTTTAAACTTCCTGAAGCCAAAGATAAAAGAGGAACAGAATCAGCTATGTAATTCTCACTTTCGGGAGGAAGGAAGTATATCAATTCTTAGGAAAAAGTCCAGTGTTTCTTAGTACTTAATTCTAAAGCATTTGTACGTGGGACTTCATATAGGGAGCACTGAGAGAGAGTGGGGACCGAAATTCTTGGTCATCTTTTTGTCATAGAGGCAGAAAGGATTCCATGTGGCTGCCCTTCAGGAAGTGGAGGACTGTCA
This sequence comes from Eschrichtius robustus, assembly GCF_028021215.1. Taxonomy (NCBI): domain Eukaryota; kingdom Metazoa; phylum Chordata; class Mammalia; order Artiodactyla; family Eschrichtiidae; genus Eschrichtius; species Eschrichtius robustus. Next base: position 17,231,367 of record NC_090831.1, read on the forward strand.
TACAGGACTGGCCTCTCCCCCCGCCCCCCCCCCCACCACCCTCATGTCATGAGCTAGGGTTCAGGATGAAGCCTACCATGTCACATGCTGTAGGCAAAGATTGGGCTTTGCTGGGGCAGGGGAGGACTCTCACCAGACCAGGGGCAGCCGGGAGAGAAGTGAAGGCACAAGCTCCCCTGTCTGACCACATCCTCAGGGTGGCCTTTCAGGAGCGCCAGACCTGCAAGATGAGCCCGTGACCCAGTGGAGGAGCCGCCTCTCCACTGGCTCTTTGCCCTGTTACAGCTCAAACACGCGCTTGGCCCCAGGCTGACTTTGAGTCTGGGAATGTCAGCTGCTCAGCACCCGGTGACCTTGGGCTGTGAGATGTTTCAGCTTCCCCTGCCGGGACAAGGGTTCTCCAGGCTACGGGAAGTGGAGCTGGGGCGCAGTTTCCTCCCCTCCCACCCAGAGTCAGCTTCCAGAGGCCTCTGAGACCGAAGCACTCATCGCCGCCCCCGCCACCCCTCAAGAACTTCAGGTCATGCCAGGTGAAAATAATTCCAAGAGAGACTGTGATGATATGGTTCAATTATGTGGGTGACTGGAGGTCCTTGACCCATGGAGAGAATTTGGGGATACCTAAAGAGATAATAACTGCATGGCCTTCAAACGGTGTCCTGGAAACATTACTTTGCTCAGGTTACCATATAGGAGTAGTTAACAGTTTGAAGTTGTACTTTCTCCAGGGGTCTTTGTTTCTCTCTGAGAATAAGTCTATCTGTTCTAAAAACATGATGAGTAGTTGCCACAGTTGATATCCTGAAAGAGGCTGCCTGGCAAAATGAAGAGCCAGGCTGCACAGGTTTGAGTCCATGTTCTGCCCTTTCCTAGCTTTTACTTGATTTCTCTTCCTCTCAGTTTACCTATCTGTAAAATGGGGATGTAACAGTGCCTACCTCATAGGGTTGTTTGGAGGAATAAATGAGTTCACGTTTCTAAAGCTTTAAATAAGTGTTCTGTGTGGTAGCTATTGCTGCTGCTGTTAAAACTAGGAGCTTCGCCTAGATGGAGACAGGGTCTTCGACACACAGAGAAGGACTTAAACAGGGATGCCTCCAGGAAAACCAGAATTCCCTCAGCAACGTTTTCATACCCGCGTAGGTGCTGGACTCATTGCCTAAAGCTCTGCAGTGTGGAGCTCTGTGAGATGAGTGCCCTTGAAAGTGTTCAAGGCAAGTGTACCGCCCACAGCTGTGGGAAGACCCTAGCCCTGCTCCCGCGGAGGACCTGGTTCAGAGCTTCGTGGAAGTCTGGTGACAGGCAACACAGATGAACTAAAAAGTTTCCACAGTAGTTAAAGACAACAAATTATAGAATAATGTTGTTTTACAAAACAGTTGAAATTAGAAAAATCCCTACCAGGGATAAATTTTATAGAATAGTTAATATAAAGACATTTTTTCCAATATATTCTGGATCCAACCAGAACCAACTGTCTTTTGAGAGCACTGCTGACTCTTGAGTGTATCATCAGTGTGGTGAAGAAGCTCGTGTCTCTGGTTCGTTCAGGCCTTCAGCTGTAGATTGGAGTAAATAACGTGGGGTGAAGAAAGAGCCCAGGTACAGAGCTATTTTACATACTTCAGAATCGCTGCTCAGTCAGGAGATGTTGCTGCCATCTTTCCTCTTGAGATTCAGCCTCTACAGCTTGGCCTTTAATTAACTCTTATCCATCAGAGCCCAAAGGCAAGGAAGAGTCAATACAAGTTTCAAATTATTTTTGCCAGCCTTTGACAAGGGGGTAGGTGGTTGGTAACGGGATAGATTTTCCTGCAGGCTCCCGTAAAATGCAGGTGTACCCCGGAGATATTACAGGTTCGGTTCCAAACAACTGCCATAAAGCAACTCTCACAGTAAAGCCAGTCACACAAATTGTTTGGTTTCCCAGTGCATATAAAAGTCATGTTTATACTATAGTTTATTAAGTATGTAGTAGCATTATGTCTAAAAAAATTGTACCTATCTTAATTAAAAATACTTTATTGCTAAAAAATGCTAACCATCATCTAACAACACAGGGTTGCCACAAACCTTCAGTTTGTTAAAAAAAAAAAACACCAAATCTGTGAAGCACAGTAAAATGAGGGAGGCCTTTCGTGGATGGTGACGCCCAGACACACAGTGTGTCAGAAGGGAGGAGGGATGGTCGGTGAGGTAATAATTTCGTATATGCAAGGACATAATTGCCCTTTGAAAAGCTGTATAGAAAATGGTTGAATTTACCCACATTAGACTATAGCCCAAGGAAGGATTTTATATAAAATCTGAAAATTTTGACCAAACCTATTAGTTATAGCTGCTTGACAGCTTCAACTAAGTGCTTTGATTTTAGCCTGTTCATCAGATGAGCTCTAAGAGGGGATTTTGCTGAGTCACCTGGAAGTAAAGTCAGACCCAAAGGCAGTGAGCTGGGGGTCAAGGAAGGAGCTGAAGGGCAGGTCCACCTGCCAGAGTGTGTGGGTGTGTGTGTGTGTCTCCGGGCTAAATAGGGGGTTAAGAAATGGTTAGGAATTAGCCAGTGTAGGAAGACTGCTGTTATTCATTCTTCTACTGCATATTATGCTATTACGCTACTGTGCAGTTATATTCTACTAATACGCTGTCATGATTCTTCTACCAAGTCACCTCTTTCTGTATCAAATAGCATTAAATAACTTCTGCGTTTCCCTCTTTTAGACCACTGCTCTTCCAGACAAGTGAACACGTAGCCAGTAGCCCTGCACTGGGGGACATTATTCCATTCAGCATCATTATTCAGTTTTTGTTCACAAGAGCACCCCCTGAGCTGAGATCCCCCTTCCAGGTAAGGAAGTGAAGAATGCGCCGCTGCCGCCCCTTCCCCCAACTGAAGGTGCCCGGCCTTCTCCTACCTTACGTAATCACGGATTCCTGTCTTGGCAGCAAATGCCTAAGGAAGGAAGAAAGATTCCCACTGCCCAGCCCCTACTTTCTCAGCAGTGTAAAAATTGCCTGCTGCATCTAGAATTAGCCCTTTAAATAATAGTGACACAAGTAATTTATGTTCATAAAGCTTTTTTGACGGAGGCCCCATTTACTTTTCTGACCCACCTTCAATTGGCAAACCCAAAAGGCTCTTTGGGAGTCAGGAAGGTGCACCGAGGGCTGTGCCGCCTGCCTTTGGGCAGGTGTTTGACCCCGGGAATCCCTGCGATCCTCCTGAACCTGCACGTGCTGTCGCAGGACGGGATTCACCCTCTCTCCTCTGATCGTGTTTCCACCCTGCAGAGAGCCGAGTGGTCCCACGCACGCTTCTCCCAGTGGCTGGATGACCATCCCTCTGAAAAGGACAGGCTCCTCCTCATCAGGTAGGGCCGTGCGCACCCAGGGCCTGGGGGATGCGGGGAGGAGGAAGGAGAGGGCCCGGGCGGGCGTGTCCGCGTTGTGCTCCCCGGGGCAGGCCCCCACCTGCTGGAGTGCCGCCAGGGCGGGCGCGTTGCTGGGGGGCACGTCAGGTTTTGCTTTTCGTGTCCTTCACATCCCCTCTTGTGCTGTCCCGTGCCTGATGCAGCCCTAAGAACCATGCACTTCTGTTTTGAAAACCAACCTCAACTATGAACGACTCCTTGCCTTGGCTCCATTTTCTGCTTCATTTCCACGTGGGGCAGTTACTGAAGTCGTGGAACACAGATGGGAGTAAACGTGATACTGTTATTAGTAGAAAACAAGGACACCCAGCAGCCTAATGCCTCTCAGGTGTATTTATGCACGTGTGCGCACACGTGCAGACACACCCCGCCCCGCGTACACCCCTGCCATGCCCAGGGTGGGATGCTCGCACTGTCACATATGGCTTACTAAGCATCTCTCTTCCATCAGCACTCGCCTTTGAAATTTCCCTCTTTATCACTCTGCAGCTTTAGCTAGAAGTGACCACCACTTCCTTCTTGACACTGCTCATCAACTGACCGATTCCACTTATTTTTATTGATACTCACCATGTGCCAGGCCCTGAGGACACAAAGCAAACCAAGACAGGCCCTGCCTTCTTGGATCTTCCATGACACCTCAGTCATCTGTTTCTGTTCTCACCTCTGTGGCCATATTTTCCCTCAGTCTCATTTGCTGAACTGTCTTCTTCTATCCACTCCTTAAAGGCCATCATTTCCCACAGTGTGTTCCTGGCTCTTTTCCCTTCACGTTCGATCTGTACTTTGGTTCCCAGGTGAGCTCACCCAGACCCGTGACTCTAGTGACCTCTTCTGTCCTGTGGCTTCGGGTCTGTGGTTCATCTTGGTTGCCCAGGGCCTCAGGCCAGCAAACTTGCTGTCACATGTCATCACTCAAAGTCCCACAGAAATCTCAACCCCAAAATGCTGAGAGTAAATCATCTTTCCTTTCAAACGTGCTCATTCTCTTAGACTCACTGTCTTTTTCTTTTTTTTTTGTAAACTTTTTATTTTATATTGGAGTATAACCTATTAACAACGTTGTGATAGTTTCAGGTGCATAGCAAAGGGACTCAGCCATACATATACATGTATCCATTCTCCCCCAAACTCCCCTCCCATCCAGGCTGCCACATAACATTGAGCAGAGTTCCCTGTGCTATACAGTAGGTCCTTGTTGGTTATCCATTTTGAATATAGCAGTGTGTACATGTCGATCCCAAACTCCCTAACTATCTATCCCTTCCCCCCATCCTTCCCCTGCCAGCCCTGTAACCATAAGTTCATTCTCTAAGTCTGTGAGTCTGCTTCTGTTTTGTAAATAAGTTCATTTGTATCATTTTTTTTTTTTTTAGATTCTGCATATAAGGGATATCATACGATATTTCTCTTTCTCTGTCTGATTTACTTCACTCAGTATGACAATCTCTGGGTCCATCCATGTTGCTGTAAATTGCGTTATTTCATTCTTTTTAATGGCTGAGTGATATTCCATTGTATATACGTACCACATCTTCTTTATCCATTCCTCTGTCGATGTAGACTCCCTGTCTTGGTTGGGGTGTCCCTGTCACCTATATCCAGCCAAGCTAGAAAACCTTGAAGCCATCATTCAACTCCTCTGTCACCCTCATTCTCCAAAGCCAGGCAGTTGTACCTCTTAAATCATTTTGGAAGCCATTCTCAGCTCTTCCAGGGGACCCTAATGCTCTTAGCCTGGGGACCAGGGCACCAAACCAGCCTTCGCTTGAGCCTAAGAGCAGGGGATGAGTTGGGTTCTCCAGAGCCAGCCTGGGGCTCGTGTGCTGAAGTGGTTCTCCGCTGTGTTTGCACCCAAGAGTCATTTACGGAGCTTTGAAAAATCCAGGTGTCAAGGCCACACCCTGACTGCCTCGGAATCTCCAGGGCTGGGAGCCAGCATCCGGGTTTCTTAAAGCGGCCCGGGCGGCGCCGCAGCACAGCCGGGGCCGAGGCTAGTCGCCCAGGGCGAGCCACCCTCCTCCACGCCCCCTGCCGCCGAGAAAGGAGGCCGTGGGGGTCGTGGAGGAGACCTCAGCCCGCCAGATCCGGGAGCGGCGCCGAGTCCTCAAGTGTGGCGACCGGCGCCCAGGGGAGCGCCCGGCCCTGCCAGTGGATAAAGAGGAGGGTGGCCCACGCCCCTGCTCTTCTTCCGTGCTGGCCGCTTGTCCTCTCAGCTCTGAGTATCTGAGCGAGGAGCGGGGCGGGACGCGCGGTGAAGCTGTCAGCGTCAGTGCGGCGTCTGGTGAAACTGCCCTCAGAAGAGGCCCCAGGTGTGGACGGGGGACTCTGCCGGGGCGGCGTGGGGCTTTGCGGTGCCCTCCCCGAGTCCCGTCAGCTCGCTCAGCTGCAGCCCACTGGCTAGTGCCAGAGCGCGCAGGGCTCAGTTGATGGGACAGGGTGCATCTTCGTCCTCTTAACGAGTTGGACTGAGCTCATCTACGACAGTTGTCCTGCTGTGGGCACATCACAAATCTGCTTCCTTTTGCTTCTTTTTAAAAATGTCTCCCGAGTGATTTCATCAGCAATGCTGTTGCTGAGCCTGTATTTAGCAACCGAAAACCATGCTCAGAAATGCTGTCAAGCTTTTTGAATAAGGCCTGCCCATCACGCCACACATGGCTGATACCAGAGCCTTCGGTGCTGAGCAGGGCATGGAGCCCTCCTCGGGGGACTCCAAAACACCGTGCCCCTGCTCCAGCCCAGGCTGCTGGCAAAGCAGGAAGCTTTGTGCTAGAGAACGTTCTTTCTTACCTGTTACTGCAAAACTGATTTCCTCCCTGCATACTGAAGCACCACTGGATGAATTTCTTGCGCCTGTAGATAAACAAACCCAGGGTGAGTATTGCCCTTTAAATGTCAGTAAATTTGTTTTAGCTTTGGGGGCAAACCTTGTTGTAGACTCATCTCCTCCCGGCGCAGTGTGTTAAGTTGTCAGAAGTAGGGCAGATCGAGGGTATAGCAGCCACTGCTGCGGAACAAATGGCAAGCAATGACCTCTCTTCTGCCTTCCTTTCTGCTTCCTTTTGACACCAGACATTTCTCTAGAGCTTGAATGGATCCTAGTCAAGTTAATTTTAAAAGTGGAGTGATCAGTGACTCCTGGGGCCGAGTGGGGTAAGTGGGGAAGACGGTACCTCCCGGCCCCTGCCAGGCAGGCATGTGCACCCTCGGGGGCGGGGCGGCAGCCTGGGGAGCTCCTGGGGGTCTGCAGGTATTGAATACGTTCTCGGCAAAGATGACGACTCAGGTTGTGATGGAAGGGTTCCTCAAGTTCTGCAGAAGAGGTAGGATTGGCCGCGTACGCACCAACTCTTGATATTGGCAGTGGGACAGCAACTCTTCTTGACTGTGGCCGCTTCTCCTTTGTTTTTCCTGAGTCTCAGTAGGGGAACACCTTCATGGTGTCAAAACTGTTCACAGACTTTATTTGCTTATTGGTACTTTTCATCTATACCGTCGTCAGACAGTTCTCAGTGCCCCGTGCATCCTTGGACCCCTTGCCCTCCTCTGGGCGTCCGGGGCCCACAGGCTGGGAGCCATTCCCTCAGCTCCTCCACTTCTGCGGAACCACGGGATCCCTGTTGTTGGAGGGTGAAGTTTGGTCTCATAGGAGCTAGTGTTCCTATGGCGCGAGATCCCTTCCAGTTCTGGGAACTGGGTGCCTGAGGTGAGACCCAGGGGAGGATGGAGTCAGGGGAAGGCCTGCAAAGGCACATGGTAGTTTTTTAAGTCATTTAGGTATCTCAGTACTAAGCACACTGATGGGTCCTGCCTGACAAAAATCAATTTTGTGTGTTCCGTAAAATCCTCCACTTGGTTAGTTCATATCACGTTGGGCGGTGTTGCCATGTTACCACAAACCCTCCCTCTACTAATTGCACAATTCCTATACTAATTTCTTTTTTCAATAAGGGTAACTTTTAATAATCTTCCTATTTTGGATGCAAACCAGAGTTGAGACTCTTACATAATGCTTGGCCCGACTTCCAAGAGGCTGATGTTTTGCTCAAGCAAATGAAGTAATGTAATAATTGCTTGAAAATCTTGCTCTGATTTTACGTGGGAGGGCAGCTTTAATCTTTTTTCTCTCCGTAGTTCCGATGGTGTTTTTGATGAAGACCAAAAACACGAACCAAACTCATTTCTGAACTTTCTTCCACATATTGTCTAGTTTTATGTAATATCTTATCCTTTTGTAAAGCAGATGAAACTGCTAAGTGGATTTTTGTCCATTGATTAGATAAAAATGACTCTAACCCATTCATTGCAGAACAATTACAGTTTCTGTGAATTTCAGTGCATTAATTTCTTAGACTGATACATCACCATTGTCTTGAAGACAGTTGGAGCCTTTGGGGGTTTCTCTACTGTGTGTGAATCTGCAGGGACTACATGTTGGGAGTGGGGCGTTTGCCCAGGATGCCATAGCAACTTGAATAGCATTACTAAAAGAAACAAGTTTTTTCACAGAGAAACAGCTTCATCTAAGGCTCAGCCCTGACACGAATAAGGCATCTCACAGGACATTGTTCTTTAAGGGCATTAAATTCCATTTTGCTTGCCTGTACTTTTGAGGATCCCTGCACTCGTGCTTCTCTTTTATTTACTTGCTTCATTGCTTTTGTCTTTTTCATTACAGTTTTCTGTCTTCCTGTATCTAATTCACTTTTTTTAATTCGTTCACCCTGCATTTGGCAAGCACTTAGGTCCTGGGGCTACATAAATGCAGAAAACAGCCCCAAGCCTCAAAGTTGTTACATATTAAGAGGGAAACTAACCAACACACAGATCCTTACATGGCAATGTGGTCATGCACGGTAGAAGTGTAAACAACTTGCTCCTTACATGGAGAATCTGAGGCCATCAGAAGCGCGGTGGGGAAAACCGTATTTGAGTGCTTCATAGGTTCATAGATGTACTTGGAAGAGAGCCAGGTTCTTCACAGTACGATCCTTTAACTCTCATAACTAAATCATGTAGGTATTCTTCCCACTTTGCGGATGAGCAAATAGGCTCAAAATGTAGCCCAGATCACACAGCTAGGTCGGGGCGGGGGTGGGGAGCGGTGGGCAGAGCCTGAGGTACCAGCGGCGCTTCTGAACTAAGAGCCTGCCAGGCCCCTGCAGAGCTGGTTTCTAGTTTGATTACTTTAGCGTGAGTAGTAAAGTATTACTTCACTTGAAGCCAGCCTTCAGGGATCCGTCCCCAAATGCTGGGGTCCGGCTAAGCCACGCTACTGGTGCAGAAGCCCCAGACCTGTCCACAACTTTATGTGACTCCACGGTGGTTTCAGCTTTGTGCTGCCTAGAGTTAGGAAAGGCTTTATCAAAAACAAGGCATTTGGGCTGGTCCTATGTTAAAGCTCTACAAGGAAGAAATCGGGGAGGGGCGTTCCAAAGATAAGGACGGTTAACGAGGAAGCTTTGTCTCACTAACAATGAGACAAGCCAGTGTGGTTGAAGGGAAACAAGCCCTTTCTGGAGCCCGACCTTGTTAGGCAGAGACGTCTTTCTTTCAGAGTGGTATTTGCACAAGCACCCAGGTCTCAGGGTTGGGCTGAGAGTCACCAGTGAGCTGCATGGAGCTGCTCTGCCTGTGTCGGTAACGCAAACAACGGAAACTAATGATTTGAGGGTCTTTTTAGGGCACAGCAAATGGTCTGGAACCCAGCAGTCGCACCGCGCTGGGGGAGGTTGTTGATGAAGCTGGTGTTCGGTGGGGTCGTGAGTGGAGACATTGTCCCGATGGCGAGAGGGCACGGCAGGTCACGGACCTCAGGCGGCCGTCTCTGGCTGCAGTGTGGCAGGTCCTTTAGTGCAGGGCTGACGGCACCAGGGTGACCACCACCTACGAGGTTACAGCAGCAATTAGGGCACAAGATGGCAGGGTTCAGACTGAAGCTAAGGGGAGAGGAGGGACCGGATGTGGTTAACGTGTGGGGTGAGTTAAAAGGACTTGAGAACTGGTTAGGTGTAGGACTAAAAGAATTTTAGATACAGACTTTGGGGAGACGATGGTGTCCTTTGCTGAAATAGGGGAAGGGGCAGAACGCTACCCTTCGCTTGGGTTTTTTTACCCTAGGTTTGTTTTTTCCTTTTTTTGATATTTTTTAGAGCAGGTTTAGGTTCACAGCAGATTTGAGAAGGCACAGATTTTTCCCTATGTCCCCTGCCCCCATTGCACAGCCGCCCCCATTATCAACACCCCCTCCTCCACAGTGGCCCATTTGTTACAGCTGGGGAACCCACACAGACATCAGGGCCACCCAGCGTCCATAGCTTACACTAGGGCTCACTCTCGGTGTTGTACATTCCATGGCTTTAGACGGCCCTAGGTTTTTGACAGGTGAGTTTGAGGGAGACCTGGAAGGAATCAGATAAAGATGTCCAGAACACAGAGATCGGGAGGGAGGTCAGGGCTGGAAATGAGAGATTGGAGATTCAGTTGTGTATGAAACCATGACAGTGGATAGCAGGGTTGAAGGGTGCTGTGGTGTGAGCACTGAGCTGGACACGCTCCTGGCAAGTATATCCCCTGTAGTTAAATGAAAATAGGGACCAAACCTGACAGAGGATTAATATTTTTCAGTGTTTGGGAGCAAACAGTTAAGAATTACATATTAGATGGGATTTGAGACAGTATGTGAGCTGAGTTATGGTATTAACTTACATCTTCATGGAAATGCTCTACTCTCAAGAGTGTGAAACTTCATGATTATGACAAAAAATTGTTTTACTTGGAACTGAAATAGACCAATAATGAAAAATACGCATAAACGAACAAGCACAGGGCTGGACTTGACCTGTGGGGTGGTTTGCTGACCCCCGGGTCTAATTCATGAGAACATCATAATCATACCCTTGGCTAAATTCAGACTGCCTTCTTATCGCCTAATAGGCCAACAATTGGAGCCTAAGAACAATTTATCCCACTTGTGGTAACAGGAATACAAAGCCCTGCCAGTGTCAGTGTGTGCTGAGCGAGGGCCCTGCCTCCGGCAGTGCCGTGCAGGCTCCACGGTGCAGGGCGCCCCCTTGTGAGCTCTGTGCGTCGACACAGGCTGCACTTGGCTCCGCAGAAGTCTCTTCAGGAGAGACGACGAAAGGGAAACTGGGAACCTTAGCCGCCAGAGAGCCTCCGATTGGGTGATGAGACCACGAAGTGCGACGCAGGCTGAAAACCGTGCACAGCTCTGCGCCTTAACCACAGGAACACCACTACCAAGTGTTTGAGGGCTGGTCGACTGGGCACAGCGGTTCCAGAAATGGGCTGCTTTTAGGTGTTGGCGGCATCCTCCAAGCTCTTTTTATTTCCTTTGTATCGTCTTCTGATCCTTGTTTTCTTTTGGTTTTCAGGGGCGCCCTGGAAGCTTACGTTCAATCAGTTAAAAGCAGAGAAGGCAAAGAATTTGCACCAGTTTATCCCATAATGGTCCAACTGCTTCAAAAAGCTATGTCTGCTCTTCAGTAATAATGTGAAGTATATCTTAATCTCCATTTTGTGCTAACCCATCCAAGGTGTGCAATTAAACTAACACATACTCTAAAGGACAGCTACCATCTACTATTTTAAGAATGTAATTGAGTTTTTTGTATTTCCTGTTGATCTTTTCCTGTTTACACCTCTGAAGCCCTTCTACCTTAAGTAGCATAAAATGTCAAAACTGATTCATCATCACCACCTTCCGTGTGGACCTGATTTTTTCCAGACACATACCAAAAACTCTTGTCTCTCCTCTCAGGCTTTTCTGTGAGGCTATCTAAAAAACTTCTTTCCCATCACAGAGTCCCCACTGCTTCTTAAGGGATTCGACCAACTTATAGTAAGTACACTGCTTCTCCCCAGCTGGCATCCTTCCTCACTGGCTAAGTAGGTAGCCCAGTGGTTTCCATATTTGGCTGCATATTAGACTCACTGGTAGAAGCTTTAAAAAACCCTGATGCCCAATTTGTACCCCTTATTGACACGTATGGGGGTAGGAGCCAGGCATTAGTATTTAAAAAAAAATCCTGAAGTGTTTCCAACGTGCAACAAAGTTTGGGAACCACTGGCATATCCCAAAGCTAAGATGTAGGGCTAAATGCTGTTTAACTGTGTCTTACTGTATCTTTAATAAAGATAGAGCAAGGCTGTCTTTACAGTCTTGTGTGTCATTTTATTAAATAAAAACAGACTTTTGGGGCTGTTCAACTTTGTAACAGAGATGCCAAGTTAAAAATAACGTTTACTCTACAAGGTTTCTTATAAATAAATAGTAGGTAATCTAGGTCCTTAGTTTTCTATTGCCCTTGCCCTGTCATTAACATTTTATTTTACATTTAATGTTTAAAATCCCATAAGCCACTTCTAAAGTATTTTCCATCTCCTGAACCTGTTTTTCTGATGACTCATTCGTAAAGTTCGGTCAGGATCAATCAGCGGAAGTCAGAGATAAACAATTTTTTTTCATTTTATTTGAAATAATATACAAGAATATAGTGTGCAAAATTTAGGGGCAACATCATGAAGAAGTGTAATGAACTGAAATTCAGTTTTACAGCTGTGATTCCTAACCAGAAACACCACTTGGTGAGTAACAAGAAAAGCCATGATTGTAGCTCAGAGCATAAGCAGCTGTATTGCCAACGTGTTTGCTCTCACTGTAGACAGCTGGAGGAAAGTAAAGTGCACGTGTTGCACTGCGTAAGTGCAAAGTCTGCCCCCACCATAGAGATACGATGACAAATACGATATTAAGATATGTGGCTGAGGAGATACAGGACACAAAGTTAAAAATACAATGGTGTCAACCGTTAACAGCACCATTAACAGTGACTATACCCCAATGCTACTCACTAACTTTACCTTGGCCTGGGCTGTCGCCATCGAGCAAGGGGTGGGTGCTGCCACCTGGCGTGTCCACTCAGCGTGCTCCGGGAGCCGCGGCAGGTGGCTCTCAGGCTGTGACACTGACACCATCCACCTGCCCCCCGTTCCGGCAACCTCTTGGCACTGGCCAGACCAGGAGCCCCCGTGTTTGGCACAGATGCTGAGCCATATGGTGGTTGCTCAAGGAAAGGCCAACTCCCGGCTTCTGCTTCACTCCGTTATGTATACAATACAGATTAATAAGCAGTAAGGAGCCAATGTATAAACAGCAGTTACATATTTTTAAATTCCCCCTTTGTACAATTTAAAATAAAACATGTATACACTTCTCCTCGCTTTCTACTGTACTTTAGCACCACAGGATATCAATTTTCAAGCCTATATTACCTGATAGACATATATGAAGTTTGGAAGAAAATAAGGCAATTTGGTTTACAATGTTGATAGTTTTAGCTTACTTAATGCTCTAATGGAGAAAGCAAATCCTCACTCATATTATTAAATCATTTCAAGACTCAATGCTATCAGTATCTTACGGTCACACGGATTCGGGACAAATGGTGAGACCTTGATCTTCTTAAGTCTTTCCATCAACAGTCAATGTTTATGCGAATACAGACTTAAGAACATAAGCATCCTGGTTTAATGTTGTTGTGAGCCCTGTGGAGATAAAATTAATAACTCAGTGAATGTTTACCAATCAATACATAGTAATTCTACAAATGAAAGCTAAGATGGATAATATAATGTTAATAACCATACTATTAAAAACAGATTGCTTTCTCAAAGGTGGTGATTTTTTAAAGTCTGATAATACCTGATGGTCCAAGCATCCAGAAAATTTATGAAAATGCTGAGACAAGAGAGATCGACTAGGATGAGCAGACATGAAAGGGGATCCAGGCAAAGTCCTACCACATGGAATCCTAAAGAACTTCAAAAATCTAGTTGTCACCCTCATACTGGAATCTGACTGCTGACTGCTTCTTTGTAAGAAACTCTTATGCGGATGAGAACCGCATGTTACTATACAGAAATAGACAAATACAGAGAATGAATTAGAACGTCCTCGGCCAGCCGTCCTGCTGCGAAGTACTGATGCTGTCCCTTTGTCTTTAAATGATATTTCAAATTGAGCTCATTCTGTTCTATCAATCAGTCATGTGACGTTTTCTTGTAATTAATCGAAAACACTTACTTAAAAGATGCTAGTCTAGTAACGGAAAAGTTTTAAGAATCAGGTCTATCCAATACAGCATTATTATGGTGCAAACTTGTTTACTAGCCTTCCCGGGCCTTTCTATTTCTTCTCCTTGCTGAGATATTTAACCTAGAAATTCTGTGCAAATGTCACAAAGTCCCCATGAAGGCTGGTTATTTACCCCCACCTCCACAGCCCATCACCAGTTAAGAAAAGAAAGGCTGTTGAGACATACCACCCCAAATTAGAAAATTCTTCTCCTGTGATAGTAATGAGTTAATGACCCCCATCTTTCAACCCAACCAGAAATACTCATTCCAGATTCTTCCAGTTCAGCATCTGTAGCAAACATTCCTACTTTCCATGCTAAAAGAGTAAATGGCACTAATGACGAAAGGCAGCCTGCCTTATACGATGGTGTGCAAACATTATTTAGGTTCTGAAAGATAAGAAGGCTGAGAAACAGCATCAACGCCCTTTTAAAGCTTCTAACAACTGCTCCAATACGCTAGTACAATTTTGGAGTTAAGTCAAGATCACTTTAAGCAACTGCTTGTTGAAACATACTGAATTGGTTCTTTTCCTTTTCCAACAGTCAGGATTTAAACGTTTTTGTTCTTCAGCCAAAGCCTTTGCTTCTAATGTATACATTCTCCTCTCTTCATTCTTCATTTTCTTCCACCTGTCACCAAGGATCACACTTATGGCTCTGTAAAAGAAACATTTACACAGTGTTGAAAGCAAGAATTTTTCAGAAAACTCATGTCAAGTGCTGCTACTTCAGGAAGAAATAGAAAGTTGAAAGACAAAAATCTCGTCCAACATAGAGAAGGGGAAAGGTCAAGACTACTGTACTCATTTCCAGTAAAATCTGAAGTCATATGGTCCATTCATCATAATCTTGGCAATTAAAGCCTCCTGGAATAGGGCCAATATCTAAAATGGCTGAAAACTGGATATTTTACACAGCTTAGATTTGAAGAAAAAAGTTAAATATTTCAAAGAAATGGTTTAGTTTGAATTACCATTGGGTACATCGGTCTTCCAAAGATGTTTAAGATTATTAAGGCAGACAATGTTTAGTAGCAGCAGCATAAAGTATTCACCTTGTATTGAAAGGTATTCTTACTTTCTGTTTGTGCCCATAACCCGTCAAATAGTCACGATAAGCCTTTTTTCGTTCATGCAGCCGCAGTGAGCATGTGGTGGCGCTAACTGTGCACGCTTACCACTCATCTCCAAAGACACCACCAGGAAAACCTCAGGCAACATTTACACTTATTAAGAAAACTGGATAAACTCAAAGGGGAGAAAGTCAAACTGGTTAAGACCCATCATGACAGAAATTTGAAGCTGTTTCCTATTTATTAATTTGCTCCCAAACCTACTAAAATGGTCTCATCCAGAACAGGCAGACACAAACTGTTTCCCTTTTGTGAAGAGCTTCACCCTTAACCCTGAATTTCATGACACTCATACGAAACAGGTGGTCTGCAATGACTGCATGAAGTACATACAGAAGATTTCACAATGGCTGACATGGAAGCTAGAAAACAGGCATCTGAGCTTTAGAAGAACAGTCACCACAGAAGCTCTACTCCTCAAAAAGAAGTTTAAAATGTAGTAAATGTATATACTTTTTAATCCAGTAAGTCGATGCAATTCAACATTGCACTGCATCTTCTTTTATTAAAATAAAAACCAGTTTTTATAGTCTCCGAGTTAAAGGTACCATATAATGGTTGACACATTTACTAGTGAAACTGATTAAAAAGTATTCACATATGTATCAACTTCCAAGTCAGAGATGCACTTGGTATAAGAAGCTTCTCTTTTTAAAATGGAAGTATTTGGGGTGGGCAAAATGGGTGAAGATGGTCAACAGGTACAAACTTCCAGTTATAAGTGATGGAGCTGTAATGTACAGCAGGGTGAGTACAGTGAATAATACTGTGTGGTATATTTGAAAATTGCTAAGAAAGTAGATCTTAAAAGTTCCTATCACAGGAAAAAAAATTCCTAACTATGTATGGTGATGGATATTAATTAGACTAGTTGTGATCATTTCTTAATATATACAAATAGCAAATCATTATGTTGTGCACCTGAAACTAATATAATGTCATATGTCAATTATATCTCATATATATATATATATATATATATATATATATAAAATTAAGATCACGAGTCATTAAAACCGGAATTCAAAGCTGAATTACTTTATGTGCATAATCATTTGACTTTTCTCAGAATATCAAGGGTTAAGGGACCTAGGAAGAATGGAGAAGATAATTTTAATTCGTGGAGAACTTGGTTGGTTTGAGAGGAAGTGAGCTGTAGAGGATTCTAAGAGGTGAGGTATGGGACAAGCAAACAGTAGGAAGGACTAGCACTGTTAATTTTTACCCCTGGGCTCTACTGAGGACACCTCTCAGTCTTCTGACAAATCTGGCAGTCATTACAAACTGCCAATGCCTGCACATCCCATAGTATGACACAGGTGTAAAATAAGTACATCCTTGAGATCTGACACAAGAAGGCGCTAGTCTTTTCTATAAAGATGGAACAGTTGTTAGAACTGTGTCCTCTGACAGGCAAGTGACATTTAATATTTTAGAAGGCAGATCCTTACCTCTTAGCTAACCTAATTATCTGTCTAGGTATTATAAAACAGTTACACATGACCCTAAAAATTCCACTTAAAACAATTTACTTTAAAATCAACCTGGAAAACAGAACTCAATAATGAAAGCTACTGAAGAATAACTTAACTATCCCAGTTCCTATGAACTGCACAGAAGTGTTACTGAATTATTATAGTCAGAATCATCACTATTTTTACCTGTTATCTTTCCCTGGATACATCTGAGTATATTCAACTCTGTATTTTTTGGCAAAAAGCATGAAGGCATTCATTGGTCTTTTGCACTTGTTAGGAGAAGTGGCACTCACAGTCCCTGAGCTGTGGGTTTTGACAGCTTTAGCGTACAAGGAATTGGAAGAGAGCTGTGAGGATCCCGGGGAGCCACAGTTTTTGCTGAATCCAGATCTTTCAAAGTCTTGACCTCCAGGTCCTCCGCAAGACAAAGATGCACGACGCTGACGAGCCATACTGCTTAACACGTAGACTGCAGAAGAATCCAGAGGCGTGAAGTCATAGCTGTAAATAAATACATAAATGCAGTAGCAGGATTTTAATTCAGTATAGTTATTTTTTTTTTAATCCTGTTTTCACAAATCAGATAAGACCCTTAAGATCTGATTGGAGATTTCCATGTATTTTACCTTAAATAATGTTACCAACACTACTTTAGCAACTTCACCATTGGTAGTTGCTTGTAAGATGAAAGCTTATGTATGCATTCACTACATTTACTTTTTTTATTCTCAAGAGAATACGAAATGTTTTTATAAAAGACTTCCAAGCCTCCCCACCCCAAAGGAATCTGTTACAATCCACATACTTTATTCATAGCAAACATCTTCTTCAGATCCCATACAACTCACTTATTCCTACTTTAGATTCATTTTTTGACAAATGTGAGAATCTAATTTGTTGACCTCTAGAAGCCTGAAACTGCAAAATTAAAACAGAGTAGCAAGCATATACCAGGCCTAAGGACTAACTACCACAGAAGACAAGATGTTGGGTAAGGACAGATAGAAGTGGTTAAATGTAGCTAAAGGAACTTAAAATGCACAGTAGCCTGGGTCATTTGTTTACAATGACATGTAAATACAGTCATACATGCATTAGTCTCCCCTAAAGGCTATCCATATATTATAACAGCCTAATAACTTAAAACCCCACATTGATCAGGAAAGGCCACATTTTGTTAGGTATGTTCAGTTTATATAGGTATATAAGCTCTCCACATCATCTCATTTTCTCAACAAGCTTGCGTGGCGATTATCATTATCCTCTCTTTATATGAAGAAACAGGCTAAAAAAGATAACGTATTGTTCACCCAAGGCCTCACAGCTACTAGCTCTCAACCCAGATCTGTTTGTCCAGCTCCAAAGCCCCAGGTTTCCTCACGAGTACCATGGTACTCTGCACTGCTGTTGGCAAACCTCAAGGTGAATCATCATCAGATTAACTGAAAACATCATCTGAAAATTAGAAATAACGTAGACCACAGCCTAAAAGTATACCTGCCAAGAGAATTCTCTTGTTCCAACTCTGTTAACTTCTACTGCTTACACTGGTAATCTCAGCAGAAAATCTTTCACTTCAACCCCAACTCCTCTTTCTCTCCCTGAAACAGAGATTCTGGCAGTCCATCAACAGGTTGATAATAGCTACAGGAATAGTATCCGCCTACAGGTGAAGCAATGTGCGATTATGGATGATTCTGACATACGGAGAGCTACGTGAGTGAGGTGCACGCCATTCAGTGCACACAGTAAAAATGACTTTTACCAATTATCAACCACACAACATCTGCTTTTTTAAAGGTATTACATGAAATAAATGTACTTACGAGTATGACTCCAAAATCATCCAATAAACGCTTAGCAATCAGTATTATGCCAGAGAAATAATTTTTGCTATCTGAAGCCCCTCTCATATGTAATTTAGAAAAATAGCAAACTTATGCATTTGTAAATGAACCTGACACAAAATTATTAATTTCTACTGCAGGAAAATAATTACAATTTGAAATACCGAAAGATTTAAAAATAGGGTAAGCTAATTGACTACTGAAATTTGAAAACTCCACCATCTAGTGGTACAAATATAACCGTCATCCATTTCCATTATGGATACAATTTAAAGTAGCTTGAAACAGTCAATCACAGAATTCAGATTTTGACATGACTACAGCATTATATTACATAAAATATCTTTTTAAAAAAGCTTAATTTTTTGCTATACTGAGCATTCGCTCTCTTTGCTATCTGTTCCTAAAATGTGCCTTATTTCACGTCACTTCTTTTCTACATGCCATTCCTCGAGCTTAGGATGCCCCTTCCCACTGTCATTGTCTATTACTCTTAAAGAAAAACTACAATAGTATAGTGTCTATTAACCGAATCAGAAATATTAACTCACTTAACCCTCCCTTCAATATGATCCACATTTTACAGCTTTTTTCTTTTTTCTGAAGACCCGTGGAAAAATTAACTTACCCCAGTTTCCGCAGCAGAGCTATCGCAGAGCCCGGCTGCGAATCCAGGCGGTCCGCTGCAGAGCCATGTTGCTGACCAGGCTACACTGCCTCCCAACCAGCACCTCCACACGGTACCCACGGCCTCATCCATTCCCTGCTCTAGACTGCAAGCAAAGAGGCAGGCCTATGTCTTAACTGATCTTCAATCCCCAATGTCGGCACATACTAGGCTCTCAAAATGAATGACGACTGACCGAGAGGGTAAAATAAATCATTCTGGAGAACATAATAATATAAAATTTTAATTGGGCTCAAAGCCCATCTCTGCCACTTACTAATGGTATGACCTTGGGCAGGTAACCCTCTAGCCTCAGCTTACTTAGCTCTAAAATGAAGAAACTACATGCTATGCAGTGTTGCACAGCTGGAAGAACAGACTATAAAACACTTAAGGCAGAGGTGAGCACACAGCAGGTACTCAACTGGGGTATCAATTATTACTGTAGAAGTAGTCTAGATTGGTAAAGTGACTGTCCTAAACCTGTGTGATGCCTAGAAGATTGGCCTCAATACCCAATGTCTCAAATGGGCTTCTTCAACTCAAGCTCTCACTTGGAAGCTTCCTTTCTACAAAAGAGCCACCTATTGTGTTTAAGAGCTCATCAGGTTATTGCTGACTTCTTCTGGTCCTCAGCAAGCTAACATCTACTCCAGTGCCCTTCCTAGACCAGCATGACCCAAGAGCACCTACTGTGTGCCAGCTGGATACTATAATTTCTAGTCCTCACAACAAGGAGTAGAGTTAGGCAGGTGTTATCACCTCCATTTTACAGTCAAAACACTGAGGCTTGCATTTGCAGCAACATGGATGGGCCTAGAGATTATCGTACTAAGCAAAGTAAGTCAAAGAGAAAGACAACCATATGATCTAAAATACGACAGAGAATTCCCTGATGGTCCACTGGTTAGGACTCCGTGATTTCACTACCAAGGGCCTGAGTTCAATCCCTGGTCGGGGAACTAAGATCCTGCAAGCCACGCCGGTGCAGCCAAAAATAAAAATAAAAATAAAAAATAATACTAAAGTAAGATAAAATACGACACAAGTGAACATATCTATGAAACAGACTCAAAGACACAGAGAACAGACCTGTGGCTGCCAAGGAGGAGGAAGAGTGGGGGAGGGAGGGATTGGCAGTTTGGGATTAGCAGATGCAAACTACTGATATTATATACAGGATGGATAAACAACAAGGTCCTACTGTATAGCACAGGGAACTATATTCAATATCCTGGGATAAACCATAATGGAAAAGAATATGGAAAAGAATATATATATGTATAATAAAATTTTTAAAATAACAAGGAAATAGGATATTTCTAATATCACTAAAGTTCTACATTTGCCACCCCCAGAAGTAACCATTCTCCTGAACTATTAATCATTCCCTTAATTTCCCAACAATTTTATTATAAAATTCATTCATAAATACGATAAAAACTGTAGTGACATTAATTATGTTAAAATAGCTATTATATTAACATATAATGTTTCATTGTGCAGAAACGAGTTAACATTGCAGGCTTGCTGTCCTTTCAAAGGGTTACTTACAGGCTGGCCCTTGACTAGCATCTGGAACTTGGATTTCGGGAGGGTTCCCATCATACCCACAACTGATAAGAGTGGCTAACTGTTCCTAAACTGTATGTACAAAAAATACGGTTTACCCTAAACACCTGCTTTCCTTTTGGAAGCTTTTGGTATATGCCAGGCAGAGGCAGCCTATGCAACCAGCTGCCAATAAAACCCCTGGTGCTGCATGTCTAATAAGCTTCCCGGTAGGTAACGATTCATACGTGTTGTCGTAACTCACTGCTGAGGGAAATAAGCTTGTCCTGTGTGACTCCACCGGGAGAGGACTCCTGGAAGCCTGGCTTCCCCAGACTTAAGCCCACGTATTTCCTGTTCACGACTTTGCTTCATATCCTTTCAATGTAAGGTATCATAGCTGTGCGTATGACTAAGTACTAAATCCTGTGAGCCCTCCCAGTAAATCACTGAACCTGGGGGTGAACTTGAGGATCCCTGGTGTAACTGTATAATGTGTATTTTATATACTATAGAAAGATTATATAAGTGTAATTAGATTTATAATTTTATTAGATATATTTCCAAAGAACATCTGATTCCAGACTAATTTTAACTTAACATTATTTCTAAAGTTGATCCATGTTTTAAAATGTATGGCTACGGTTCATTCATCTTCCACTGACAGAAAGAATTCCATTGTATGATTATATCACACTATATGCATTCAGTCTCCAGTGAATGAGTACTGATACTGTTTCCACGTTTTTGCTATCATGAGCAACACAGCTTGAACTTTACACATCGCCTAGTGCATGTCTACAAGCATTTACTTCTCTATGGTGTACATACAGAGGAATGGAACTGCTGATAATTCACTGGTAGACAATAAAGCGAAATTATCTTCCAAAACTTTTTTATCCATTTACACTCTCACCAAACATTAGAGGTATCACGGATCTGAATCCTAAGAATACTCTGAGTACTGGACCTTAACAATGTCTTGTTTTTCAAAAAAGACTGTATAAAAGAGAGTCAAACAGCATTTACATTCCAATCTTGCAGATGTTTATTGAGCATATAGCCTGTGCCACGCCCTGTGCTGGTTGCTTTTTTAAAATGTTTTTTAAAAATAGTCTCACTTATGCTTTCAAAATAAAAAAACGTATTAACCTTCTATTTTATTATATTAAACTGAATTTATTTAAAATCTTCAGGCCAGCAGAAGTTCTTGAGAATTCTCTACTTAAAGGCCTATGGATTTGATAATTATCTTAAAGAATGGGGCTTAGGGCTTCCCTGGTGGTGCAGTGGTTAAGAATCTGCCTGCCAATACAGGGGACATGGATTCGAGCCCTGGTCCGGGAAGATCCCACATGCCGCGGAGCAACTAAGCCTGTGCGCCACAACTTCTGAGCCTGTGCTCTAGAACCCGTGAGCCACAACTACTGAGCCCATGCACCACAACGACTGAGCCTCAGCTCTAGAGACCGTGAGCCACAGCTACTAAAGCCCACGCGCCTAGAGCCCGTGCTCCGCAACAAGAGAAACCACTGCACTGAGAAGCCCATGCACCGCAACAAAGAGTAGCCCCTGCTCGCTGCAACTAGAGAAAGCCCACGCACAGCAACGAAGACCCAATGCAGCCAAAAGTAAATAAATAAAATAAATAAAAGCTCTTTTTTAAAAAAAAAAAAAAAGAAAAAGAAAGAATGGGTCTTAAAATCCCAGATATCATATACTTTCTCTGGGTTCCTTCTGGGAGGAGGGTGACCAACTGCCCCCGTTTTCCCAGGACTGAAGGGTTTCCAGTGCTGCAGGACTTTCAGTGCTAAAACCAGAAAAGTTCTGCACAAATTCAGACAGTTGGTCAACTTTCTTGAATGTCAGCACACATGGGTTCTTGTCCTATTCTACCACTAACTAATAGGGTGATCTCAGGAAAAATCACTTTCCTCTTTAAGTCTTTCCAAATGTCAACTTTTTGCTGTTTTTACAATTTTTAATCCATGCAACTAATGCCCTTGGTCAAAATGAATAGTAAACGAAGACACAGTTAACTAAAAAAAAAAAAAAAGATACAATTAACAGACTTATGGTCTGGTTCAAAACAACTGGCCAGATTTAGCAAATTTTTTTTTTCTTAACTATCAAAGATGATCTATTTAATTCCTAGACATATGTGGTATTTTCCTAATCTAATCTTAAATGTTTTATGAAGTCACTTTTCCTACATCACTACTCCATGTAAAAGTCTTTTTTTGAAGTATAGTTGATTTACAATATTGTGTTAGTTATTGGTATACAGCAAAGCGATTCAGTTATATATATATAACATACATATTCTTCTTCAGATTCCTATCCTTTATAGTTTATTACATACGTCCCTGTACTATACAGCAGGACCTTGTTGTTTATCTATTATGTATATAGCAATTTATATATTAGGATCTGTTAATCCCGAACTCCTAATTTATCCCTCCCTACCCCCTTCCCCTTAGGTAACTATAAGTTTGTTTTCTATTTCTGTGAGTCTAATTCTGTTTTGTAAATAAGTTCATTTGCATCATTTTTTAGATTCCACATATAAGTGATGATATATGGTATTTTTCTCTGACTTACTCCACTTAGTATGATAATCTCTAGGTCCACCCATGTTGCTGCAAATGGCATTATTTCATTCTTCATAAAACTCCTCTTGAGGGACTTCCCTGGTGGTGCAGTGGTTAAGGATCCGCCTGCCAGTGCAGGGGACACGGGTTCGAGCCCTGGTCCGGGAAGATCCCACATGCCACGGAGCAACTAAGCCCGTGCACCACAACTACTGAGCCTGTGTGCCACAACTACTGAGCCTGCGCTCTAGAGCCCGCAAGCCACAACTACCGAGCCCGCGAGCCACAACTGCCGAGCCCGCGCACCTAGAGCCCGTGCTCCACAACAAGAGAAGCCACCACAATGAGAAGCCCATGCACCACCACGAAGGGTAGCCCCTGCTCGCCACAACTAGAGAAAGTCCGCATGCAGCAACGAAGACCCAACTCAGCCAAAAATAAATAAATAATAAAAAACTCGAACTATTATTTTACTTTAATTACCGAGTACTTTTTCATTTATTCATATACAGTTGACCCTTGAACACTGTGGGTTTGAACTGCATGGGTCCACTTACACATGGATTTTTTTCAATAGTAAATACTACCCAGTCCATGGTTGGTTTAATCTGCCTACACAGAGGGCTGGCTGTAAGTTATATGTGGGTTTTCGACTGTGTAGAGGGTCAGTGCCCCTAACCCCTGTGTTGTTCAGGAGTCAACTGTATATACCTCTTCTAAGTAGTCCTTTTATAATTCTCTGATCTTTAAAGGTTTAACCTCCTAAACAGCAATCATTAGGGAGATTAAGAGTAAACTTTAATTTTTTTTCAGAGAGAAAAAAAGGAATTCAATATTACCTTTTAAATGTATCAAAAACACCTGAATCATCAAAATTAATGGCATCGGGGTGTCCAGGAGGTAGACATACATCACCAACATGAATTTCACAACATGGAATGCCATGCTGTACCACAGTCAAGCTTGGATAAAATGATGACCAACCTAAAGTTAAAGCAAACTATTGTTATATAAAGGACGGAGATTGACAGAAAGCATCCAAATTATTTATTATATGATAGATATGTCACTTCTGAGTCTTAAAAATAAAAAGTATGTGATAGATTTATAACACAAGTCATGTATCTTTGCCACAAAGCAAATCCAAGTGTTTTATTTAAACAATGCAAAAGCCCTCCAAGACTAGTTTAATTCAGCATTTTACTAATATATCAAATTCTATCAATCAGCACTTCCACTGACCTACAAGATAGTAAATGATAAATGATGATGATTGAGACCATGAAATAGTCTCTGAATCATTACGTATGACAAGAGTGTTAATGTGATTCAGGTGTAAAGCATATCTGGCCTCAACCAAAATTCAATTACCAGAATACTCCATTCCCCAAACTATATCAAAACAACAGAGAGCTTATTATAGTATGCTACATGAATCTACAAGTTCATACCCACAGGAAGTAGAGCTCCACCTGACTACTGCTAAGACATTTAAACATCATTAGGTATTATTATAAGGCATTTCCTATGGTAGTATTAATTAGTTTGAAAGAAGTTTTCCCTTCAAAAATTTTTTTCTTAATCATCAAAGAATTATGCCACAAGACGTAATTATAGATTTAAGAAGCTTTCTTTAAAAAGTTACTACAAATTCAAAATTGAAGCCCTACCTTTATTTTTAACATAGAAAGGGTGGTCCAGTTTACACTCTACAGTAAGTAAACCATCTTCTACTGTACCAGGATCAAAAGTCAACTTCAGTACAGACTCGCCAAATGATATACTTTCTTCATGTGATAACAACTTTAGACCATCAGAACCATAGCCCTGGAAATACATGCATAGATTAAATAAATTGGCAATGTTCAATTCAACATGGAGTGAAGTTCCTATTATGTGTAAGACTTTGTGGAAAAGGTAAAAATAAACAAGACAGGATCCTTGCCATTAAGGAGCTTTCAACCCAGTAGCGAAGAAAGGCAGATATTACTACAATATAAAGCCGACTGGAGTAAGTGCTTCAATCCAAGTACAAATAATGCTAATGGAGTTTAATAAAGGGAGACATTAACTCCAAGAGAAAAAGATTGGGGGGAGAGGTTTCGATTCCCATTTGAACTGGAATCTAAAAGAAGAATGCAATTTAGAAAGGTACAAGAACATGCCTTACACCAGGAATAGTTGTGACTAATAACTTCTTTGTAGAGTGCTGAGCATCTGCTAAAAATACAAGATTAGTTCAGAGTTGGGGCAAATAAGACTGCAAAGGAGGGCCCAGTTAGTAAGTAAGTAAGTAAAGGGATCTTAAAGACAGGCAAAGTGCTTAAACTTTCCTTTGAGAAGGTATTGGGAAGTCAATGAAAATATTTTTATTAATATAATTGTTGATTTTAAGGTGATGACAAAGACGACAGATAAAAGGTACCTCTAATATTCAATTTGAAGATATAACGAGAGAACCCCATTACAGTCTTGAACTGACAAGTGCAGTGGTGGTAGAACCAGGCTGAATTTAAATTCAACCAATATTTATTGAGCACTTAGTACATGCCAGGTGCTAGGCTCTGAAAACACATGATCCCTACCCTTAAATTCACAGAAAAACGAAGGAGACAGACATGCCAACAGCTAGCTACAGTGTCCAGTCAAAGTAACTAATGAAAGAAAAGGATAAATGTAAAAAATCTTTCAACTGAATACAAAGAGAGGAAACAGTCAACTTCATTCACGTTTTGAATGAAGCAATCAAGAAAAGGTTTTGAGGACTTCCCTGGTGGTCCAGTGGCTATGAATCTGCCTTCCAATGCAGGGGACACACGTTCAATCCCTGGTCGGGGAACTAAGATCCCACATGCCACGGGGCAACTAAGCGCGCGCGCTCTGGAGCCCACGCGCCACAACTAGAGAAGCCCACGCGATGCAATGAAGAGCACACGTGCTGCAACACAGCGAAATAAATACATAAATATTAAAAAAAAAAAAGAAAGAAAAGAAAGAAAGAAAGGTCTTGCATCTGGCAATCAAGAAAGGGTAGTAATACTCTTAAAAGGGGAAAAATGGACCTGGATGGGGAAGAAAAAGGTGAATCCAGTGTTGGCTACACTAATAACTAGATTACAGAATCTTCTAATTCTTAGAGCTATAAGAACTTAAAGCTAATCCCAGTTCCATCTTACAGATCAGGAAGGCAACACCCAGTGGGGCTGACAGACTGCCCAAGGCCAGTCATGCAAATAGCTGCTGGCAGAGCTAGAAAGAGCCCAGCTTTCCTGACTCCAAGACCAAAGCAGTTTCCACAGGCCACCAAAGAGCTGCTGTCGACATTATCATCAGAGAAAAAGTGGTGAAGAGAGTGAGGAAGGGTAGAACCTTATTAACATTCAACATCATGGGCAGACAAGCCACCAGTCGAAACAGACAAGACATCAGAAGGAGAAGCAGGGCACTGCCGTGCTACGCAAATCAAGGGAAGACAATCCACTATGTCAAACACTGCAGAAATGTCAAAAAGAACAAGCAGAAGTCTCTTTAGAAATCAAAATAAAGCTAGTAACCTTTGAGACAATTTTAGTAGAGCAGCAGAGGCTGAAGTCGGACTACGGTGAACTTCACTATGTAATGCTTACAGCAAGAAGGGGAGACTGAAGGCAGCCAAGTCAGGACTGCTGTTCTCAAGAAACTCACTAGTAGGGGACAGCAGGAGCAAAACAGGAATTTTACACAAGCACACTTCACATGCCCAATTTCTCTGCCCACAGTGGAGATGGAGAAATTGAAGATTTCAAAGATAAAGGTTTCATCCAACATTTATGCTACTGCTGCCCACTACTGCCTTTGCTTATCGACTTAGAAAATACCAGCATTTTAATGGGTCATTTTAAAAGTAACTCAATCAATTCTCACTTATCCATAGGAGAATTAACCACTTTGTAGATTACCTAAGATAAGGCTTTGGTTTGCTTATTTATTCATTTTGTGTTTAATGCCAGTTTAATTTTCCCCAAAATAAAATGTGTAAAAAGTGCTAAGAAATACACTCTTTTTCCCATCTAACAAGCTTCATTATAAAGGTAAAACCTAAAGTCACTGCTCCTCTCCATCAGGCTAAGCAGCAGAGTAGTCACAAAAGCTCCTCCCAAAATGTAAAATGTCATTTAAACATGGAAGCAAATGGGAGGATACACCTGTAGATTAATAATAAACCTATGTTCCCTTTTGAAAGACTTGGAAAAGTTTGAAGAATTTTAAATCAACCTTGTGAGTGCCCATCTGGAGATCTTCCTCATTATCGCAGCCTTCAGTTCTAGCAAAATCTTCCACATCCTGCCATTCCTTATTGCTTCCCTTATGAAAACACAGTCGTGTGCCTACAGTTTAAGTAAAAAACAAGTATTAGATATGCGACTAGTGTGCTTGCTACACAAGTAAACTGTAAAGAATTCAAGCATTTTTTACCTTTCAAAAAACAGTGCCAAGCAGTCGAAGGCCAGGAATTGCACCACCCCAAGTCGTCATCATCCGAGAGGGAGGACATGCAGAAAATGCCAGATTCTGACTCACTGTTTGCCTGTAGAAAAAATATTACAAATTTTCTAGGTTTTTTTTCTGTAAGATGTATTTTGTTAATTTGTGTCTTCAGACTATCTATCTATCTATCTACCTACCTACCTACCTACCTACCTAGCTAGCTAGCTATGCCGGGTCTTAGTTGTGGCATGCCGGATCTAGCTCCCTGACCAGAGATCGAACCCAGGCCCCCTGCACTGGAGGCACAGTCTTAACCACCGGATGGCCAGGGAAGTCCCCAGACTTTCTTATTAGTGGATAACTTAATCATTCTAAACTTAGGGGAAAAAATCGCCTTTGAAAACTGAAGTTCTGGGAAGTTTTAGTTAAATGCATGTTCCCACTGGTAACAAACTTTCCTAACAGTTAATAGAGCTGTACATAAAACTGAATCCAGATCAGTAGGAGAACAGCGAGCGAGACTATTTCCCATCTGCATGTGCTTCAGGAGAATTGCTTAGAGAGGGAAAGTTAATGTCTTTCAGCTGCTGTACGAATTTCATGAAGTTTAACCTCATGAATAAACTTACCCTTTCGTGTCTGACTGGCGTTTGCTCCTTCCAGTGGTGATGAGGGAAGGCTGGCTCACCCTTAGAAGAGGACATCGGTGGAGGGCGCGCATAGGAATGTAAACTTTTGCTAGTAGCTATGATGTGTACAGGAGATGATCTAAAATAAAGAAACCGTTTTAACCACAAAGCAAAGGTCCTTAAAGTAAAGCTTTCCTTTTGGTGAACTTCATATTCATAACACCAATGTTATTACATGTAAGACACCTATGGGAAACACTAATAAAGCCATCAGGGTTTCATCTATGTTGTTCATCTATGTTGTATGTTGTTCCTTAACATCTTCCCCAGACCCTCTTCACACATTTTAAACACTGTTTTCAGATTAGAAAATATACTTTAAATTCCAAATTACTGTTTCATTTACTCATTCACTCATTTTTATATCACTAAGTACATACAAGTGTGCAGTTTCATTCATGAAGGATGATGCCCCTTTATGCAGGGCTCCCGATCCCTTTCTCTCTCCTACTGTGATGTGGTCACCAAATCTCGGCCCTCCAAGCTCAACGTGACCAACACGGAACTCTTTACCTACCAACCACCTGTATCACTGGGCAGATACAGTGAACTACCTGAAGCTAAAACGTTTAAACTTTTTATAGTAGAAAACAGCCTATTTGCAAAGCATCTGCACATAAAGCCAGTTACTTCTGCCCCCAGGATCACCTTAAAAAGTAAGTTACCTCTTGCCCCGCTTTCCTGTCAAAAGTCTCTTTACCAGGCAATGCTCCCTTCAGAGTACACGGGGCTCCCCGGAACACACTAAGATCCTTCCCCCACAAACATGTAAGAGGGGTAACAGTAAGCAGCAAGCCCATAAAGGATGACCAGTAAGGTATACTGACTCGGGAGTTTGGAAAGCAGCAGAAAGGAAAATTTCAGGGTCTAAGAAGTAAATCTGAAGGTCCCAAATCAGGACATTCTCTGAGATGCCAACTAAGGATTTGGTCCTTAACAGAAAAATGTTTACACTTGTCTGTACTAATCCTCTTTCTAAAAAGAGGAGGGACATCTTACTTTCCAATTCTTCCCTTATTCTCTGAGAAATCTGATTAGCCCTCATTTTTTTAAACTTAATTAACATTTTTATTATACCTTCGCAGAAATTAATTTTTAAATGAGGATCTATATATAAAACCGTACGTTGCTTTCATGTTCATAACACTTCTTAAGTAAAAAGCCCTCAAATTTCCATGCATTTTTAGCTTACTCTCCAATCAACTTTGGATTTCAAAATACAAATACTTAATATTTCATCTTTGCCCAATTTCTTCCTTTTATTACACATTTACATCTTTATGAAGTATAAGAGAATGGCCAAACTGCTAAAAATTCCTTCAGCTCATTTCTGCCTTCGTGACTAGTAAAAGAAAATGAGTTTATCAGTTCTTCTGTGTAACCATTTAAAAGAGAAGTAACAATGTAATGTTCTAAAATGTATATGGCCTAAATGTTCTGTAAAAATTAATATGCTGCATGTGTCTGAATTACTAACACCATGGTCTCTTCATCCCTCTATCTATGCAGGGATAATATAAATTTTACCTGTCCTCAACCCCTTGGTACTGTACAGTTACAACATCAGGCATCCCAAGTTCAATAACTAACACAGTTTAACACTCTACAAGAAGTCACAAGAACAGCCACTGACTGTGTTAGAAGGCAGGCAAGACAGCAGAGCGTGACTTTTGGTCTTGTTCCCTAGGAAGAAGGGAAGCATAGAAAATGCAGCAGAGAGTAATCTACATCTTTAGGGAGCTACTCCTTTACTTGTTGTTTTTTTTTTTAACATTAATTTTCTTCTGAGGGTTTTACTCAACTTTCCATGAACTAAATTATTAATCCTCATGAGTTTACTGTGAAAATGAAAAGTACTATCTCTAAACTAAAATTGGGAAAAAAAGAAAGTCCAATAGTAAAATCAGGGTTTTTTTTTTTTTAATTGTAAAACAATTTTTCACTTTTTGACTATTAAGATTACAATGAAAACTGGGACAATAAAGGAATACTTTGAAAGGCAACTTTTCATTCCTGTGGAACTCTTCATGGATTAAACTGAAGTTAATTAAATTGAATTTGCTCTAATCAAAACCAATTACCTTGCTGAATAGAAGAAAAACAGTGTAACTTGCTGGGCTTCACACCTAACAAGTTTATTCTTCAGCAAAGAACTATACTAACTTAGGAACACTACCAAAATTCAGTCATTCCTACATCACCTATTATGGACTCTGGTCTACCCACCCACATGAGTGCAAACCTGGGTATTTCTCTTCCCTACAAACTATCATATTTACCTATGTCTTTTTACATAGCCAATTTTATAATCTGGGGGATAATTAATAAAATATTATCCATTTAAGTCTCTCTAGGAATATTAGTT
Organism: Eschrichtius robustus; assembly: GCF_028021215.1. Taxonomy (NCBI): domain Eukaryota; kingdom Metazoa; phylum Chordata; class Mammalia; order Artiodactyla; family Eschrichtiidae; genus Eschrichtius; species Eschrichtius robustus. The sequence goes on from NC_090831.1 coordinate 17,261,745, forward strand.
GGAAGCTTCCATAATTTCATAGCACCATTAATTCATTTTCTTAAACTCTAGTCTGGGTATATGAAACAGTGGTTTCTACCAATAGGAGTCTACTTTTGTAAGTTCAACATTTTAATATTAGCAAACATATAAATAACATAAGGCCACATACACTGTGGAAAAAAATAAACCTAGACCAAAAGGAACCAAACTCAAGGTTGATAAAAGTTTAAAATATGTCTATTTTAATTATGATTCTTTAGACAAATATAATTTTCATCTAAGTAGAAATATATAATAAAAGTATTCTTGGTCTGCTGTATTTTTTTATGACTTTAAACCATTTACAAATATTTTTGACTCTGCTGTTCTCGTATCACTTTTATCTAATTCTCAAAATATGAAATCATGACATTGGGTGAAACAGCTCTTTGATTATTTTAAGACAAAGAGCTTAATTCTAATGACTTTGATAAACCACTCATGAGATGGTCAACAGCATTATTACTTTTAAAACTAGAAAAAAAAAGCATTTTGTAATGATAAAAGTTTTCAATTAAAATACAGCCAACGTTCCCACCTGTTGTAAAATGAGCACTGCATAAGTGGGCTTTGTGGGCTGGTGGCGATATTTGCTAATTCTGTTAGCCAATCCACCTCATTTTCACGGTAAGTGTTTTCTGATATTTCTGAGGTATTTTGGTTCCAAGAAGGTCTTGGGTATTCTTGATGTGACACATCTGAACTTAGCTGGTATATGGCAGATTGAGCAGGATCACTCTGAACAGCCTGAAGTTCAGGAAGATCATCTGCAAATAAGCACACTCAAGATTATAAGAAGGAAATTACTAATACAGGGAACAATTCTACAATCACAGTTGGAAGAGAGGTCCTCAAATTTAGCTAATTAATTTTGTGAGAGGAAAAGTATAAACTCAAAATGTTTTCTTGAATGAAAACAAGTTTCAACTGAAAAAAAAAAAATGACATCTTATACATTTAAGGGCCAACAGAGTCTGACAGAAAAGTAAACCTAGCGCATGTAAATGGATTAATGACTTCACTACTCAAACCATGTAACTACCACAACTGTTCACCAACTGTTCTGTTTGTGTTTTCTGACTTTTTCCCCCAGTTTTTTATAGCTCACCTGGGAATAATCCATATACCACTGAGACATTTTTATGTTAACATGTTAATGAGGAAAAAGGCGTTTTATGGGTACACAGATGTACTTATTGTTCACACACTTGAACCTGTTCAACAAGATTACTGCAATAAATGAAAACAACAATTTTCAAAGATGAAACCTAGATCATATTATATATTTTCAGGTACTACTTGTTAGACTTTATCTATGCTAAATTATTTCTTTTTAATGAGAAAGTCTGAACTCAGTAACATTCATTATTTTTTCCAGAAAGTGTGTTCCCGAAAGGTAGTTCATGACGGACTCTCAGCTACCCAAGAAAGAAAACTAGAAATAGTACCCAAGGACCACTCATGTACATGCCAAGGCTATGAACACTGTAAGATAGACTGAATTCTAAAAAATTGAATTAAAAAAAAGAAAAAAAAAGGAGGGGAGAAAAAGCGTCTTGCAGGCCTTAAAAAAGAAAAAGAGAAACAACAACCAAAACAACCCTCTTTGAAACACATACCTACAAACTCTACAGATCCACTGCGTCTCTTCAATATGTAAGTCAAGAAACTCTTCTAGTGTTGAGAGTTCTCCTGAACTGTCACTATAAAAGTACATACTCCTAATTCCTATTCAGGGGAATATCCCAGAATAGCTCACTAAAACAGAAATGTCTTACAAGTACTGATTCAAGACATCCATTCATAAAAGTGACTAGAAGGTATCCCCCTCTTCACAGAGCAGCTAAAATATCACACCAACTTATGATAATTCCACTCTGTAATTCTCATGGTGGTGGAGCTGTTTCCCTTCCCTCACTGCCAACACTGTTCTTTGACTATCTTTATTTACTGTAAAGGGTTCATTTCTGTCTTTCAAGTTAAGGAAACTACTTTTAAACTGAAGTCATGAGGGGTGGTACAAGTTTTTGACCCCCTGAGCCCTAGGTTCCTGATTTCCTCCTGAAACCTAAAGTGTGACAATGGAGGAATCAACTACCTGATTGAACTGGGGCTTCTTGCTCAATAGTAACCACTCCTCAATGAATATTCGGGCCCAGCAATCTCTCAGCATTCAAACAGGTTATGTCCCAACACCTTTAAGATCTCCAAATTCCCAAAGAAGACTCCAGCATATAACCTCCTCTACTTCATCATTTATAAAATGAGGACACTCACATCTCAGGTTTTTGGGAACATCAGAGAAAAATGCACATTAAATGGGGACAAAGCCAAGATGAAAAGTGGGCAGCAAGCCAAGATCACTCATCACCTGTTCACTGTCTTCAACAGCGACCTCAAAGCGATACAATTCAAAGTCATACCTCAGCAAACCTACACACTTCTACAGATCACGTATCTTTGAAGTAGCTCAGCAGCAGTGATAATCACAAATGTCAGATCCTCAAATTTCAAGGGTCCACTGTAATTTCCCCATCATACCAACAAACCAGGCGTGAATAGTGGCCAGCATAATTTGCTGAGCTCACATGGATATTTCAAAAGTAACATCTTTTGAAAAGCCACACAGCAAGGTTTTCATAAGGTGGTCAAAGGCTCATCTTTATCCACAAAGGCAGTTTAGTTTGAAAGTTTGTAAATGAGTCTCTATGATAACCATAAATAGCCCCAAGTTAGGTTGGTTTTAAGTAATACCTCACAAGCAATAATAGGAGAACACTGAAAACTCCTAATGTACAAAAACTTGACATACTTTTTATCAGTTCAAGGTAGGTGGAAAAGCTAGCTAAACATGAAAATTAATCTGAATCTCAGTGAGCTTCCTAAAAACTTAATTTTGTTTACCAAGCTCCATGTGCTCATCACAAGAGTTGTATCCAGGTGAGGATGGCAAATTTTCATTACACTGCAGCAACTCCAATGAGTCATTCATTCCTGAAGCTCTCTTGTCCATTACTAGCAGGAGTTTCTGTACTGCATTAGGCACCTGATTTGTCTTCACTTCCCACACCATGTTATGGTGCTCCGACTTAAAAATAATATAAGAGAAAAATGTCAAGTCATGTGATTTGGAAATAACGTAAGTATAAAATCAATCAGAGACATCACAATGTTGTATCTTTAATCACACATTGCTATCTGTATCCCCCTCAAAACCTTTAGACATGGATGACTGAAGGTCTATTCTATTTTGCACATTTTTTGGAAGATTCTATTTTAATTTCTCTAGTATTTATCAACTGTGTTCATTATTTTGTTTTCTCATCTTCTGAAAGTGAACAAGTTTAACAAACTTAAAATTACAGTCTCTAACAAATATTTTAAAAAGAGTTTCTTGGGACTTCCCCGGCAGTCCAGTGGTTAAGACTCTGGGCTTTCCACTGCAGTGGTCGTGGGTTCCATCCCTGGCCAGGGAACTAAAATCCCTCATGCCGTGTGGCAGGGCCAAAAGAAAACACAAAAAACAAAACAGACAAAAAAATAAAATAGAAAAGAGTTTCTTAAAATGGCCATATACTATATACTTCTTATAAAAATAAAAATGTTTTCTTAATGAGAATTTGGGACCTAACCATACTAAAAAGATACCTGACCTTCTGAATCGGCTACAATTTTTACAAAGATGAATAATATAAAATGTGGTTATACCTTTTACACTCTTGCCTTTGGACGATGATCAAATTAGTTATTTAACATGGGTGACAGAAGCAGCAAGATTTCCTGATTTCTCAGGCTCTACTCCAAATCTCATTTTTAAAAAGTTCTAATGAGTTAATATGAAATACATATATAGTTTTTTTTTCTCAAAATAAAACAGAATATACTGCTGTTAAAAGTCACCAAAAGTCGGGAACTCCCTGGCAGTCCAGTGGTTTGGACATGGCGCTAACTACTACCAGGGTTAGCCGAGGCCCGAGTTCGATCCCTGGTCAGAGAACTAAGATCCCGTGGTGTGACCAAAAAAAAAAAAAAAAAAAAAAAGTACCGTAGAAGTCAGGTACCCTAGCCCAGGCTGATCAAAAAATGCAGTGAAAAGACATTTATACCAGAGCTTTCTAAGCCATGTCATAATCACCGACAAACACTGACAGATTTTTTTCTACGAGGGCATTTCCCCATGAACTTTTAAATTATGAAATGTTATCCTGACTATAAAATATATGACCACTGTGGAAAAAAAATGAAAAAAGCTTTTCTTAAAAAAAAAAAGGAATATAATAATTATCTCTCTTTTAAAAATTTTATTTATTTATTTACTTATTTATTTATTTATGGCTGCATTGGGTCTTCGTTGCTGAGCGTGGGCTTTCTCTAGTTGCAGCGAGCGGGCTTCTCATTGTGGTGGCTTCTCTTGTTGCGGAGCACAGGCTCTAGGCACGCAGGCTTCGGTAGTTGTGGCACACGGACTTAGCTGCTCTGTGGCATGTGGGATCTTCCCGGACCAGGGCTCGAACCTGTGTCCCCTGCATTGGCAGGCAGATTCTTAACCACTGCGCCACCTGGGAAGCCCCTGTAATAATTATTTCTAATCCCACCAACCCGAGTTAGATACTATGACATTTTGATGTATTATCTTACAATCCAATCTCTTTTTCATGCACAGACCTATGTTTTACCTAAATAAAATCATTTATTTTTCTTCATACTTCATACTATATATATTAATAGTTGAGACCTTTTCCTTAACATAAGTTCATAAGCATTTTCCTATGTCACTAATTTTTTCAAAGATCTATTTTAAATAGTTAAATAATATATATCATCAGGATGTACCAAAATTTATTTATCCCTCCTATTGCTAAACGTGTTCCCAGTTTTTCCAATCTTCTAAATAACAGTGAATTTACATTCTTTTTTTTTTTTTAAGTATTTGCTTATATCTGGTTATTTCTTTAGATTCCCAGAGACAGATTAGTAGTTGGATGGCAATTAAACATCTTCTTAAGGCTTTTGACACATACAGCCAAACTGCCCACTGCCTTACTTTATTTCTAATATTTTATTTCAGATGCTTTCTGCCTGTACTCCTCAAATATTACCCATTTCTTGGGCACTTAGAGCCTTACACAATACCGACTGTGAGATGTAGTACGGAGTAGTGAAAAGGGCACTGGGGTAGGTGGAAGGAAACATAGGTTTGATAGCAGCTTAATCACTTACTAAATCTATGACCTAAAGTGACTGAGCTTCAATATCTCCATCTGAAAACAGGGCTAATGACTCCCGCTCTTCTCTTCCTGGAGCAGTTGTGCGGATGAAATGAAACAAAGTGAGTAAAAAAAAAAAAATGTAAAATGACTTAAAAAAAAAAAAGTTTTTTATCCCTAGACTGACATAGGGCAATATTATGCATACTATGGGCACTTTATGTTCTAAACAGAACAGTTATTGAAAACAGTTAACAACAGGAGACCAGACAACTAGCTATTCAGCTTCGGTAATTTCCTCCCTGGGAAATCTGACAAGTTATCCAACACATCTCAATAAAAGGTCACAGACCATACCACTACCTTAAGCAAATAACAGTTTATCTAAAAGATGTCTGAAGCATTCCCAACAAAGGAACACTTTTCCAGTAGGAACAAGCTATTATGTATTGATTAATCACACTCTTATGATATAGTTACAGCAAATCTGCTAGGGTATAACAAATAATTTCCTACAAAATTGGTGGCTACAGGAGCTGTGCTAACACAAATCGACTTCTCAAGCGCAAGTCGCCAAATCCTGATGCTGAGCCTCCACCTTCTCATTGCAAAAGCCAAGCAAACTTAGCTTGATCTGAGATTCTCGACCCTGGTGGCACACAGAACCACGCCTGCTTCAAACCAGTGAGGCCCAGGCCCCACCTTCCTTCCGAAGCATGTGGTTTATTTGGTCTGGGGTACAACCCTGGTGCACTGGTTTTTACTTGTTTTCTTTCAAAAGAACCCCTGGTGCGTTGTGAGAACCAGCAGGCTAAAAATGATTGCCACATTCCTTTTTATCTAAATATATGTGTGTGTGTATATATATATATTCATTTATTTAATACATATTATGTACAAGGCACTATACTAGATGCATTGATGAACAGTTGATCATGAATCTCAAGGAATCTTCACTTAAGTGGAAAGATATAAGCAAATGACCATAGTTCTACAGAGCCACGGCTTGGCTATAAACAGGTAAAAAGAAAGGATGGGAGGCTCCCAATGAGAGAAACTCACATGAGCAAACTCACAGAGTTAGCAAAGTACTGGATGAAATCAGAAGAACATAGAAGCCAGGAGGCAGGATGGCCTGTGTGTCTCCTGGTCATCCATCAATACTAAGGCTGGAAAGGTAGACTGGGATGAGAATCTTCAATCCTAATTTAGGAAAACTGGTTAGTTGGTTTGTTTTTTGTAGACAAGGATAAGGACTTTGAAATTAGACTACTGAGTTTATATTTGCTACTTGCCAGCTATGTGCCCTGGACAATTTATTTAAAATCTTTATGACTTGTTTGTAATACGTAAATAATAAAAGCATCTGTATAGGTTCTTGTAAAGACTCAGTGAACTCATAAATGTCAAAAGCTTACAATAGTGCCTAACAGAGCAAACTCTCAATGTAGACTGGCCAGTATTATTATTAGCAACTAGCAGACAATGGGAACCACTGCATACTTTTGAACAGAGGTCTAACATGATCAGAACCACACTTTAAACATTTTTTTGAGTCTACTTAAAAAACCATACTGAAACACGACATGAGTATGCAGGAACATCTAAAACAAATATTTAAGGGAGAGTGTATTAAGAGTAGAGTATATTCACATTCCCAATTTCTGTCTATGCCACTCGCTCCCAGCCTCCTTTGAGAGTCCTTATGAGTGACTTCCCTGGCGGTCCAGTGGTTAAGATTCTGAGCTTCCACTGCAGGGGGTCCGGGTTCAATTCCTGGTCGGGAAGATCCCGCATGCCCTGCGGTGTGGCCAGAAAGTCCTCATGAAAGAAACAGTAATTGGTAGTATCAGTGCAGACTCCTTGTTTAGTAATGCCCCAAACGTGAGAGGAGCTAGTTATTCTGTGTAAGTTCTTGGAACAGCCAATATTAAGTTTAGATAGCAGATTTTAACTCTTTCCACAGAAAACTTTTCAACATCTTAAGTACAGAGAACACAATTTATCCTGACTTAATGACTCAAACTCCAAATGAGCATCTGTACATGCCTCATATACAGATGTGATCAGCATAAGTCAGCCCAAGTTGCAATCTTAAACTTGAAAAATTTCTCACTTTTCCCCTTTATTATGAAATTCAGAGTTGCACTATACATATATACCTCTTCTCAGAGCTCTCCTTACGGGTAGGAAGCAGAGCTGCAGTTAGTTTGTGGTGTCCTCCCCTCCCTCTGCAGGGCCCTTTGGTTTCTCATTCTTCCCAGCTAGGTTTGCTCTCCCCCTCAGCAGGTCCCGGGTGCCCAGTCACCATTCACTCTGCACTCATATCTCCTTGCAACTTCTAGCATTTCTTCAGCACTCTGTCTTAGTAATCTACCAACATCCCATCACAATACTCTTTAAATGAAGTTGGAAAAAACCATTTTAGTTTCAAAGCAAATAACAAAAGGGACCAAATAAATATTTGTTGAACTTGAGTTCTGTGTGTCTTCACCTCTCATTGCTCAAGGCTATCAAAAGGTTGGTCTTGAGATAGTGGAAGTTTTCCTTCTGTAAACCTCCTGTACAGTAAACAGGAGCCTAGACTTCAAGTCAACAGACTTGAAATTCACCTGCTAGCCAGGTAACCTGGGGCAGGTCGCTTAATCTCAAGGTACCTCTACTTATCTCACAGGGCTGTTGTGAGAATTAAATAAAATACATGAAACCAAAATTCAAGCCCATACACAAACGTAAGTTTTTTGTCTCTCAGTTTTCTGTCAAACTATAGTATTTGGGGGAAACAAGGCCTCTGATACTGTAAAAGAACACCAGAAGAGTCCGTACTCAAAAATAACTCCCCACATACATTACACCAATTAGATATTCATTATGATAAACAAGCCTCTCTTTCAAATTTCTCCTGGTAGAGCTAACGCTATTGTTCATTCATGCTTTTGTATACCACTTTGGTATTACAGGATTGGACATAGCTCATCTTGTGTTTTAGTTAACTCTGGACACGTCAACTCTTCACTAGATCTGTGAATTCTCAAAAAGGAAGAGTAAAATTCTCCAGCAGTTGTACTTTGAAATGTCATGTTCAATATTACCAATTTGTATTTTATTGGGTGGGGATGAGAAGGCCCTACTGCATTTGTTTTGCAAACTTTCAGAAGTAAATATCCACAAAATCTTAGGAAGAGGAGAGGAAGAGATGCCTAAAAACAGCCAAGTCTCACTGAATGAAAAAGAAGGAAATTAGGTTTTACTAAATGCCTACTATGTGCCAAGCATTTCCACATACTTCATCTAATTTTGTATAAACTTCAAAATAGCTCTGAACAAAGTATTATTCTGGATGAGGAAGGACTTCCCTGGAGGTCCAGTGGTTAAGATTCTGCACTCCCACTGCAGGGGGCACGGGTTTGATCCCTGGGTCAGGGAACTACGATCCCGCATGCCGTGCAGCACAGCCAAGAAAAAATATATACATCATAATAATATTCTGGATGAGAAAAACAGGGCTCTAATGACTGAATGGGACCATTTTCTCTTCCAAAAAAAAAAAAAAAAAAAAGAAACTGAGAAAAAGGACAAAAGGGATAGACCAACATAAGTTAGACATTCTAACTTCAACTACTTTCAAGTGCCAATTCTTCCCTGACTCCTTATCTTTCCATCCTCATTGTGGACATCAGGGAAAGGATCTTCTACATGCCCTCCCCTAATCCTGAAGAACTTCTATATCAAGCTCAAACTGTTTGTGGGGAGAACGTGAAGAGACAGTAATCTGCAATTACTTTATAACTCTAACATGAGGAATTGAAGTGGTATTTAAAATGGATTACATAATTCCAAGCTAAAATAAGCCTCCATAACAAACTATATTAAACATAACTTTCTACACCAAAAGCAGTTGAAGGCCTTAATGTAGTTCTTTTAGAATATTTTCAATGAAACTTCAAACAAAAGATTTTAGAGAAATGTTTCTACAACTCTAGTTTGCCACAGTTCTGAGGTAAAAAAAAAAAAAAAAAAAAAATCCACACCCCAACAGTGGGTGGTATTGTTTCCATAAAATATATTACTGTAGAATATCACTTACCATCTATATGACTCTGAACAGTTTAACTTCTATGCCTCAGTTTTCTTCTTCCTAAATGGGACCAGCACCTGTCTACCTTTCATAGTTACTGGAAGTATATAAGACACTATACATCACACACCCTTACCTGGTTCCAAAGCATTCTCCTACCTATCAGTTGCCCAGTGCCAAATACGTCTATATAAGCTCTTATTAATTTTGTGCTGACTTGACACAAAATACTGAAATTGATGAAGATAACAGAAACCCCTAATACACCACTACAAGCTATCCACAAACCTGTTAAAGAGTACTGTCAATTCACATAGTACTTAAGATGAGTCACTGTATGAAAAAACCTTGAAATCATATATGAAAGAATTCATATATGAAATTTATTTTCCCAAACTTGATTGTAACCGTAAAAAATTTCACATTATGTATAACAACTTGTGGAAAAAGCTTTTCTAAACTACTAACAATAACTTCTAAAAATTCAATCAACTATATTAGAGAAGAAAATTATTTTTCTATTCTGTCTACAGAAAATGACAGTGTAAACTATGATATGAAATACAAAAGTAAATGCAGATCAAAATATGAAGGTATATGACTATTATTGATGGGTCAGGCATAAACAAGAATATACAAGAATATCATTGTTAATAAAGAATATCATTTTCCTGAATTTTGTGATATACAAAGGTATTTGTCAGCTTAATAAAATTAATTTGTTGTGATTTATTTTCTCATTCTAGATAAATGTTCACCTTCATACTCAAAACATAATACATGTAAAATACCTGGTATTGTCTCATTAACATGGTAGTAACTTATCATAATTTATGGCAAAAAAAAGTACTAATATTTTCATTTCAAACAGAAATACAGCAGACCAGCTAGCAATTCTCCCTCAAGGGCCTTCAAGGTCTAGCAGTTTATTCATTCATAAAGCCCATTTGCCTTCATCACGTAGCATTTGGATAGTGAGGAAAACGTCCAAAGAAATTAAAATACAGTGGAGGAGACAACTCTTAAAGCGACAGTACCATGTTTGAAGTCTGAGAAGCAGGCACTGTGAAACATGGGAAATTGTGGGAAATCCCGGGAGAAGCTAACTTTTAAAATAACGTATGCAGTAGACGTTTGAGAAGTGAACAAGGGGGAAGAGTTTTCCAGGCTGAAAAAGGTAATGGGGCTTAGGAAACTAAATAAAATGGAAACTAGAAAGTGAAATCAAAATTTCATTCTATAAATAACATATTAAGTTCGAATAAACAAAAACTATTGTTTTAAAGTACTTTGCTATAAAGTGGCTAAATGGCTTCCTCAAAAGTATAAAGTAGCTCAAAAACTTAATGAGTGTATTTAATTCTTTTGAATATAATTCAAACTTCCTTAAAACTTTGTCAACAATTACCTGCTCAGCAAGAACTAAGTAGTTTAATCATGGAAACTCAACAGTTGACCCTAACACTCCCGTTAGCAAGCTAAAGCAGAAAATATCAAAAACAATAACAAAAAGCAAAGACTGAAAGATCTAGAAGTACATCACAAATGTAGATGATTATCAGTAGTTAAACAATAGAAAAGTATTTACAAGTGTTAAAATTGTTTTAATTCTCAAAAGGTAACTTTAATTTCAAAACCACTGCTGGGAATCACCTGTTATTGCTAGTTAGAGGGAAATAAATCTAAAGCGCTTAGTCGAAATTGTTGGGAGGACTCCACAACTCCCTTTTACCCTCCTCCCTTCTTAGCATCACTGGCTCCCAGAGCTAAAGAGTCTTTGAGTATCTCCCTGCAGTCAGAGCTCCTTTTACAAAAATTCCTTGCTGAAAACTCCTGAAGAACGAACTCTACATGGTGTAGAACGCACCGCGGAGAGTGAAATCCCCTAGACAGCGTGCAGCGTTAGAAGCAGCTACAAAAACCGGGCCCCGACTGTCGATTTCGCCTGGATTTTTTGTTTTGTTTTAATCTGCCTGGGGCAGCAGTATAGGTTGGACGGCGGAGACTGGAATCGCCTGCCAAGCCTCGCTCTCGGTCACACAGAGGCAGTGCCTCCCGGTTCACGCCAAGTCCATCCCCCACCCTCTTTCACCATTCATCGCGTTCCCCTCCCCTCCCCCCATCATGTGACCGCAGCCTGGACTCCAGGCTTGTTTTTCCCCTCAGCTCAGCCCCACCGCGCAGGCGCCAAGGAGCCCATTCATTCGAACTGCGTAACAATGAGCCCCAGGGCCCAGCGGCTCCGCGAGCTTCCCGGCTCGGCCCGAGCCCCTCTCGGCCCCTAAAGAGGCGGTGCCTCACTGCAGTCCCCCACCCGCGGCCGGCCTCCGACCCCGGGCCAACCTCCGACCCTCCGCCCACTCGCAAGGAGTTGAAGTCAAACTTTCCGGGGCAGCCCCGGCGCCGCGTCGGCCCCCTTCCCCCGCCCAGGCCCGCCCCATCTCCGCACCCGGCTCGGCCACCCACCACGCCACCCCCGGAGCGCCGTCCTCGCCTACGCCTCCCAGCCCCCGCCCCGAGACGCCCACGGGCCGCGCCGCCGCGAAGCCCAGCTGAGCTTGCGGGAAGCGCCGGTCCGGCGGGTTCGCCTCGGGCAGATATCGGACGGTTAACTGCCCCCGCCGTGAGGAAGAGGAGCGTCGACCCGAGCTCGCCCGGCCGCCCGATACCCTCGGGATCCTGCCCCTCCCTTCCCCACCCCCACCCCTTCCCGAACAGAAAGACAACAAACCCGCCGCGAAGTGCGGGCAGCCCCGGCGCGGGCCGCCCTGCCCGCGACAACACCACCAGCAACTCGTGTACCCCTCTCCGACTGACGCCGGCTTCCCCGGCGCACGTTAATGCTCCCGCTGCCACTCTTAGTCCTCAACCGAAACTTTCCTACTTACCAAACCCGTCGCCATTACCAAGTCTTTCAAGCTTCGTCTTCCCCCTCCCCTCAAACCCCCGGAGGTTGAGCCTCCTCCTAGCTCCTTCGCCCTCTTATTGGTCTGTGGAACTGCCATTCGATCCTTTCCCTTTCCCATTGGGTGATACCGTGGTCCGTCTCGGGGGGCGGGCTTGTATTGACTTTTGTGTTGTGTTTAGTGGAGAAGACGGCGTGTCAATCACTAGGGTGAGCGCTTCGGATTGGATTGCTGCCGAGACTGCCGGGACCCGAGCCAAACTTTGCCCGCGAAATGGATTGTGGGTTAGTAGTCTCGGCCTAGCTGCGTTCCTCTCGGGAACTGCACGTCGGAGGAACCGGTTGGACTACATATCCCAGAAGTGCGTGCACAGTGCAGTCTTGATAGTAAACAAGAGTCATAGGGACACGTGTATTAGCTCGTTTGTTTTGGTGTCTGGGACAAAAGGGAGGGGGCGGAGGAAGTGAGTGTTTTAGAGCTTTGGCCTCTTCTCTTCCTCTGCTAGCACTTGAGAGCCGCCCCAAACCTCTCGCAGCACCCATTCCGGGCCATAAACAGCCAGAGTCGCTCGCTGCTCAAAGTTTGGCAGGAGGCCAAGGTATTGTTTTAGTGCGAGGGGAAGGAGATGACTGCACAAGCGGAAGCAGCGCTGCCTCGTGGGGGACCCAGTCACCCACAAATCACGGCCCCAGTCATAGTGGGGATAATAAAGGTGTTGCTGAGCTCCAGTGGGAAGACTTAGCATTCTTTTATCCTGAGCCTGGCCTCGCCCCTCCCGGGACAGCAGCTTGAGATTTCTCTGCCAACTCTGTTCAGTTCACCCGAGATTTTTTGAATGCCGGCTACGTGCCAGGCACCGAGAGGCTTGGGGATGAACTGTGAGAGAGAAGCTCGGGGTCTGGAGAATTTACAAAGCTCGGGGCGGGAGGGGCGAGGGGCGATTACTATTGCCTTTGGAATTAAGGGAAGTCAAAGCGATGTGTTCCATATTGACCAGCTTGCTCGTTGTTTAAGGTAATACGGAGGGGTATAATGTGTGACTTAAACTGATTTAATTTGTGAATCGTTATCTGAATTTCTCTGGTGAGTTTTTGTTAACCAGTTTTCCTCTCCAGAGGTCTTCCCATTGATGAAAGAAGAATGTCTTCCCACTTCGTTTTCACTAGGAGTTCCTCAAGTTACTGATGCTCTGACTCACCCGAGGAGGATGGCTTCTCTGGCTTTATAGTTACCTTCTCTTTAAATAAGGCTGTCCAGTCCCTAGTCTATAATTGATGTTTTTACCATTCCCATTACAAAGGCATTATTCACCTTTTTTCCTTTGAACCTTTAGTGTTTAGCCATTTAAGCTATGCTTTAGGTTTTATGTCTTTAGATCACTATATGTATGCTTAAAATTAAGAGCAGGAAACATATTAGTGAGAAATCTATAAAGTCAAACTTTTGGAAAGGAGCCTTAAATCCGAGCTGGTTATTCCTTTAAACCCCCTACATTTCCTGAATTTTTAAATCTATCTGAAACCCACATAACAAATCTGGAAATCCAAAATAACTTTCCCATATTGAAACAAGTTTCCAAATTCTCTTAGGGAGTCCCTGTTCGAATCCTTAAAGGGAAATTATGGAATAGTCCTCCCTACCATGTGATCAAAGATTCACTTTCTGTATTCACAAATAGTAATCAAACATTTTTTTGTAATTCAGAGGACCAATAAAATGCCTAAATTTTTCCCTGAGTAAAAAGGACAAGATTTGTATTTACTATCATTCAGAGGTTAATGGAGTGACCCCAGGACTCGAATGTGGCCCTGCTATTCTGTGTATTTTTATTTTCTTCCTTTTTTTAACGGTGGAGGGTCATTGTGCCCCAGAATTGAAAAATTGAAAATATGAACTCCAGTGTTTAATTTCTTGACAGAAAGAAAAATCCATGGAATTCACCTGATCACTGAAAACTAAAATCTGAGCTATTTATGAGTAACGCTCTCCAGGAAACTAAAAAGCTTTCCCTCCCCCAAAAAATGAACTCTCAAGAGCTGGTGCCACTCCTTTCTCCCCTTCACTGTATAAACCATGAGATCTACTTTTGGCTGAACCTTAACTTATTTTAAAAGGTTTTTTAATTGAAAGCGTTTACTAAACGCCTTAGTGGAGATATTTTTATTTGTGGAATAAATGGGATGATGGGAAGAATAACTTCACCTACAGAAGGTGGGAAGAATAACTTCACCTACAGATCAAGCTATTGTACATTATTAGAAATGATTATCTTTTAATAGCCCTGTAAAGGTTTTTCCATCCATTCATTCAAAAGTATTTATTTAGTTCCTACTATTGGTTGACCACTGTGCTAGTTGATAAGGATACAAAGATATAAAATATTTTCACATACTCTCGTTTTTGTCCAAGTCATTAAATAGAAGAGTAAAATTCTCATAGTTCAGTCACAACTGATTAAATATCAGTGTTAGAATCGCTATACCTCTAAGTGGACAATTAGTCCTGTCTTCTGACTCTCCTGGGAAACTAAATGCCTACATTAGTACCTTATGTATATTTAACAGGAACACCATCATTCATCCTCGGATGGCTAACAAAACCAGCCCTAAGCCAGAACAAAGATCAAAGTACAAGACCAGTAAGATCTCCTTAGAAATCTTTACATATGTAAATTCTACTCTTTCACTAAAACAGATATAATTTTTGTATCACTTATATATTATATATAATAAAATATAAAATGAGGTTTATATTTTATATAATAGATATAAAATCTTTATATATATATATTAAATAACATCTGTTCATAAGATACTTCCATGATAAAACTGACATTAAAAAATCAGTTTCTTTAAATAGCACCTACTTTTGATTAGACAGATACCATATACACACACACATATTACACATAAACTATGCCCAGATAGGTCAAGAAGTTGTCTACGAGCATCCAAATGTCTCTTCAGCAGTTTGTAAAATACTTCTGTCTTTATAAAGAAACATCAAGTTCTAATTTGTTAGTTAAAAAAAAAAAACTAGATAAATCCTATTTAGGGGTGAAATTAAACAATATATTTCCCTGGATTCCACCACATTTGGTACACCAATGACTACTTTGCTGGACTAAGAAAGGTAGGAGGTAAAGCACATGGCACTGCTTAAATATTGAAAATATTGCTGTTGGGGGAATTCCCTGGTGGCACAGTGGTTGGGTCTCCCGCTTTCCAGTCCCCCGCACTCCCCGCCCCTCCCTCTTCCCCAAGCCTCTCAGTGCGGCCAAAAAAAAAAAAATCGCTCTTCAAAATGTTAAAAGCTAATGAAATCATTCAAATCAAGTACTCAAATTAGAAAATGGAGCACATAGATGGACTAAAGTAGTTAAGTGCCCAAACTTTTCAGGTAGTATCTTTCTTGGCAGATTATTTAAACTCTTATACAAATATCCTTCCATATATCTTAGTATACTTTATAAAATGAGCTAATTTAATAATTATCTTAGTTCAAAGTACTCAGGTAAACTCAAATTGTAAGGAATTGCCTGGGAACTAAATGATGAGGGCCATTTCAGAACTGAGAAATATATGTCTCTTGTGTTTGTAATTTTTGATGCAATTAAAAGTTTAGATTTTACTCAGATGACTATAAAGCAAGACCTTTTTTCAGTGGTTGATATGTGGGTGACATAACGCAATCACCATTAGGAGGAAGAATCAAGGATTGTTGGAACACATAGATACAGAGAACAGAGTAGTGGTTACTAGAGGGAAAGGGGCGCAGTGGGGGGAGGGAAAAATGGGTTAAGGGGATCAACTGTATGGTGACAGATGGAAACTAAGTTTTTGGTGGTGAGCACGCTGTAGTGTATTCTGAAGTAGAAATATGTTGTACGTATGAAACATATAATGTTATAAACCAATGTTACCACAATAAAACATTTAAAAAGAAGAATTGTTGGGTTTCTAAGATGGGTAGGGTTTCTGGCTGGGATATTTGTGGTGTGTCAGTGCTATTGTCAATGCTATTGACAGAGATAGGAAATGTTGGAAAGAACAGAGATGGGCACTGGGAGAAGGGGAAAGGATGGGTTCAAGTTCAGATGATGAGCTTGCTGTGCAGGCAGGAAATTTGTGTACACAGTTCCTGTAAGCAGCTGAACATATTTGTCTGGCGTTTAGGACAGCCAAGTCTAGAGAAATAAACGTGGGTGTCCTCAGCCCTCAAAAAGTTTTTGTAAGTTGTGCAATTTAGTATTACTGAAAATGTATTAGAGAAGGCAACAATTCTATTAAAAAAAATTTTTTTTTGATGTGGACCATTTTTAAAGTCTTTATTGAATTTGTTACATTTTTTTTTTTTTTTTATGTTTTGGTTTATTGGCCAAGAGGTATGTGGGATCTTAGCTCCCCAACCAGGGATTGAACCCGCACTCCCTGCATTGGAAGGCGAAGTCTTAACCACTGGACCGCCAGGAAAGTCCTGCAACAATTCTATTTAATCCCACTTCCACTTTATAAAATCAAGAAGCAGAAATATAACGGTTTTCATCTGCTCAAAGGACAGTTCTCAGGTCTTTCATTGCAAATTTTCTAGAATAG
Source organism: Eschrichtius robustus (assembly GCF_028021215.1). Classification (NCBI taxonomy): domain Eukaryota; kingdom Metazoa; phylum Chordata; class Mammalia; order Artiodactyla; family Eschrichtiidae; genus Eschrichtius; species Eschrichtius robustus. Next base: position 17,278,552 of record NC_090831.1, read on the forward strand.
ATAATTCCTGTATCTGCACTGTTTAACACAAACTCCCACACATTTTCTTTTCTGTCTGTTTGGTATCCTAGGCCTTTCTCTAGGTATTGATATTTTCTTTTAGTTGCCAGTAAGATGTAGCTCATTTTAGAGACAACTCTGATAAAAAGCAATTAAGGTCATAGGAGTAATATGTATTTAGATGTGCTACACTTAACATTTTTGCTTACATTTAGCTCCCCCCAAATTCACATTATTTCTTCCCTCCATATATCTTACGCATCTTTCTGTCTGGTCCATATCGTGTGCATCGTTTTGTCCAGGCAAAAAGAGATACCTGCCGAACAGGTGAATAAAAGAAAATAAGCAGCATGAATTTTCTTATGAGTATATAGTGTATCATATGTTATGCTGTAGGTCAAATGTTGTTTTGAATGTTGACCCTGTTAAAAAGCTTCCACGTGCTGTATGTTTCACTTGCTGTGTAGATTCATCACTATTTTTTGAGAACAGATCTCATCTTCTTATCACGTATAAGCACTATCTTATAATTCATTTTGATTCCCTCACGGTGCCAATCACCCAAAGGCAGACAGTATTTGTCTCATTAATACACGCCGACTCCTTCGAAGTTACATAGCATATCAAAGTGTGTGCTATAGTAATAAAAATATGGAAGATATTTCAGTTCAGCTTTAAAGAGCAATTAAAAGATTTGCCAAAGATGTCTTTACAGGGAACACCTCTCCTAAGATAATTAAGATATTATTTGGCTTTAAAAAATGTCATTCATATACATTTCAAGAATACAATTTTGTAAAGAGAGTTCTACGTGTATTAAACGTCAGCTTTCGGCCTAAAAGATGCAGTGCAGTTCTAGGGATACACGGCTCACTCTCTTGTTCCTCAGCAAGGATTGTGGTAGGTTTTAGGGCAGAGATGGAAAATCAGCAGTTAGAAGCAACTCTATCCAAGATTTTGCCTGGGCATATTTACTGCTCATAAACTCACTCAAGGGTTCTACTTTGTAAGTTTTTTTTTAATGTGAAATAGAAAATATAGAGGGTTTCACTTCTGGGTTGTTACAGTCAAGAGTCAAGACTGCTTTTGTCCTTTCAGAGACCATTTCCAGCTCACTCTTAACCTTCTGCTTGCACCTAGGGAAAAAAGCCATTTTGTTTTTCCAACTGTGACCGAAGCCAAGTGCCTGATGCACACTTGAGGCCAAACATATCGGAGTTTGGAGCAGAAAAAGGTTTACTGCAGGCCAAGCAAAGAGAATGGGGGCCTCGTGTTAAATAAAAAAAAAACCCCAAACTCCCCGATGGGTTTCAGGGAAGAGTTTTTAAAGGCAAAATTTGAGGTGAGGGCACAGGGTGTGACTTTCTTCTTGATTGGTTGGTGGTGAGGTAATAGGGCGGGGCTTCAGGAATCTTGAGCTCAGCCTGAAGTTACCATCCTCCACCTGCTTGGGGACCTTAGTTCCTGTAGAAGAACTCAGAGATGTACCAGATTGTTATGTGTATCTCTTCAAGAGGAACCACGACCCTGTCCCTTCTCTGCACTGTTGTTTCTTTACTGCTTTTTCTTTCTTCCCATTCCCTCACTTCCCTAATTAGTAACATTGAATCTGCCCTCTGGAACTCAGGGAAAGTCTAGGAGGCTGAAGCCTTTTCCTACAAACAAGAAACGGGACAGGAAAGGCTTTTTTTGTGTACCCCACAGGTCCTGCTCGTTTCACAATTTAGAGTAATAAATGCGTCTACTTTAAAGACTCAGTTATAATTGGTACTAACAGAACATTTCAGGTATTACATTTTGCAGTGGCGTTTTAATCTTTTTGGAAAACGGCAAGACCCAGCTGTGGTTAAATCAGAATCTGGGAACACCACCTAACAGGTGGCCTTTCATTTTGAAGGTGGAGACAATTACCTCCATATCATCCACCATCACATCTTCCCTTATATAAATGTTACATGCTTCTTCAGGATTTCCTAGGCAACTTTAAATTTACAAATTTAGAGCATAAAAAAGGGACTGGAATACCCAGATCTGTTGGTCAAGCAGTTTTCCTTGGAAACTTTATACACATTTCTCTATATACTAGGCTCAATAACATCATTATTAAGAAAATATGTGTGGACAAAAAAACATTACCTACCATTTCAGTAAACAAAGAATGTTGCCTGCCCTCAAGCCAGCAGCCACGGTGCCACCCATACCGGTGCGCCCTGAGGGGAATTCAGGATGGAGAAAAACAGGATACCGGCCCTAGATAGTTAAGATATATATCAGAGGAATAATTTCAATGAGCCCAGACTCTTGCATCTCCCCATACATAGAAAAGCATTAGAAAAAAGCAAAAGAAAAATCATTAACTTGAGATCTTTTTTTGTGTGTGTGATTAGCAGTAATCTTTTGATGTTTGACTACATTTTTGTTTGTTTTTTCAGCAAAAACTCCTATATATCCTGGCCCCTCCCTTACCTCTTTGGAACAGTCCCTCAGAGCTAGCTGAGAGGCTGTTTCCTGGGCTGTAGCCCTCAGTAAGGTCCCCAAATAAATATATTAATATCTCACAACTTTTAGGCTGTGTGGAGTTTTCTTTTTCTGTTGAAGTGACAGACCAAGAATTGCAGGAGGAAGCAAGAGATCTCGATTGCCCATGAGTTCTGCCATGGATGCACAAAGTAAATGATTTTGATGGAATCATTGATTTTTCTCACTTATACAAATGGGATTGATTTAAACTCTCATAATTATTGTTGGGCACACAAGTCCTCCACAAACACCTGGTTTACCTTATTGCTAACATTTCCATTATTCGTTTTATTTTCAAGGTGTTTTTTTTTAAATACCTGTAAAAACTAACAACTATATAGTTTCAGTTGCTCAACCAGTTTTGCTGCCTTTAAAAGTATCGTGGAAGAGGTAAGGTTGTCTCAACTCTTTCTCCAATTTCCTTTCTCTTTTTCCTCCAATTTCTTCTCATCAAAATTCTTTCTGATATTCAACATGAGGCTAATATTCAACACTTTTACTTTAGAAGGCAGCATTCCTTATCATTCTATTTCTCCCTTATATATTAATAATCCTGTTTCTCCCTTATGTATTAATAATCCTATTTCTCTCTTAGGCATTAACATTTTATTTAGATATGAGAATCCCTTTTTCAGTTTAAGCTGGATAATACAGCTAATCCAGATGTATTACTTACCACTCTAGGCTTATACATTATTCATATTCTTTAAGAATGCCAAAGGCCATCTAGTCCTTGTTACAAATATAACATTTCTTGAAAAAAATTAGGAAAAATTATATCCATATTTTAAAGATGCTTTAGAAAGGAAAAGGACTTAGCACTTAATCCTACATATTTCAGTAAAATCCAAAATTCCTTGCTTCATGTCCTGTTTCACTTGCAGCATTTTAAATAGTCTGCTAGCCAGGGTTTAAAGAATGAACCAAACACATTCACACAGCATGCGTCACAAGTAGTATTTATGTTAAAGTATATGCACCAAGACGTATATATACTACCAAATGTAAAATAGATAGCTAGTGGGAAGCAGCCGCATAGCACAGGGAGATCAGCTTGGTGCTTTGTGACCACCTAGAGGGGTGGGATAGGGAGGGAGGGAGGGTGGGAGGGAGACGCAAGAGGGAGGGGATATGGGGATATATGTATACATATAGCTGATTCACTTTGTTAAAAAGCAGAAACTAACACTCCATTGTAAAGCAATTATACTCCAATAAAGATGTTTAAAAAAAAATTAAAAAATAAAGTATATGCACCAAGCCCTAGTTCATATCGACAGGCAGGACACACACACACACACACACACACACACACACACACACGCATGCGCACATGCACACTCTCTCTCTCTCTCTCTCTCTCTCTACATAAAGGGAAGCACCTTTGTGTTAAAAGAGTGTCCTCCCAGAATTCTTAGCAACATAATGCATCCTTGAATGAAACATCAACAGAGAATTTCCAAATAGTAAGGACTCTTGGTCAGTGATTAAATAATGGCATCCACAACTCAAACTTGGGGTGTTTTAATTACTTTAACACATAAATTCCCTAGTGTGCTAGATTTACTTGGTTATTCTAAATGGCCAAATTAGTCTGTAACATACCACAACTATTTAAATCACATATGACCAATAGTTAAGATTTTTAAAAACCTACTGCCCTACAGAACCATACTTCCTTGCTGCATGATGCCCAGGGCTTACCTTTCACATATGCCGTATCTCTGTCATGCTTTTCACATAGTACAATGTGCACTATGGAAGCCACATTAAAGAAACAAGCGGAAAAAAAAAAAAAACTCATTGAAAACACTTTATTATAAAAGTGTGCTTTATTATAAGGAAATTTTAAATATAACCAACAATACTGAAAATAATATAACTGGCATTTACAGCCTTGGTCAGAGTTCTTTATTAAACAGGCATTTGTAGTTAACATTCAGCTTATGCAACAAAACAGGTAACTTGAAAAAGTGAATAAAGTTGAGAATACAGAATGATGAACGAGGAATTCGGGGTTCTTTGTGTTTTTTGTTTAGCAGACATGGCTTTTAAAATCTGAAATAGAAAACAAGTCCTCTTCATGTAGTAAGCTCTCTTCCTGCGGGAACGTTTGCAAAATTGTTAAAACTGTTCTAAAATGTGGCTGAAGGTATACTTTACATACTTCTTATATATACATTATCCGATTAACATATTTTAACCACGTTTTCATTATACAAGCAAGACCATAAACATTCTCTAGTAAGACCACACTAGCCACAGAATCTTTTTACCCATGTATGTATTTCTTTGAAACATGTTTCCCAAAATGAAATTGCTCATTTAAAAGGGAACAACTGATTAGAATTAACCTCTCTAGACGATGGGGTCATGTAGGCCTAGAAATCATGTAAGAATATATTCCTTTGGTTGAATATAATTCATTTTATGTAGCAGAATAATAAGCATGTCAATTGTCAACAAAAATCTATTCAGTTGAGTTCATTCTGCACTTTTGAGAGTCTACATTAAAGCAAGTGGCAAGGCCTAATGGTATATTTGGAATGGACAGAAATTCCTTTTATCTTTATATATGTTTTACTTATAAACATTTATTTCTCCCACCTTGGAGGAAACCCCTGGGAGCAGATGTCTGCAAAGGACTGTATTATGTACATCTAGTGAAGAACAAAGAGATATCTTAAGGGCATGTTGATAAGGACCCCAAATATTTTTGGTATAGGAGACTTTTTTTTAGCATATATAATAAGATCTTAGGCTTTCAGAAGACAACAAATAAGTTTAAAGAGCATTTAAAAATATTTGTGACATTAAATGTCAAACTCAAATTTTTAAAGATAACAGAGAACTGCAAAATGGAAAAAGGAAGCGTAGATAGATGCTTTATGAGGAAAATAATGACCTTTCATCTAAAAAGAGTCTTCCCTATTATTGTAATGACTAAACTGCCTGTCCTTAAAACCACTGGAATATGTAGGTTACTGACATTATGCCAAAGAAGTCAAAAGGTACTTTATTGCAAAAATAGAAAAGGTTTTAAAATTGCATATGATGTTTTATACCATTTCACCAATAGGCCAAGGCCAGTACATAACTTACCAAGCCAGAAAAACTCGAAAACAAACATTATTAAATTGTACGTACTATATATAGTGAGTTGTAAAAAGAATGTGATGCCATGCTGTATAGCATGATTCACTGCCAAGTTCCCTCTTACATGGGCGTAGTCATAACATATCAATCTGAGTGAGTCAAAATGAACACACATTGCCTATGACAACATCCTTTAATTATCTTCTTAAACACAGATACTTCCAGTATATTATAATCATCTGAATAAACCTTTCAGTCAAATCATAATTTTGTGGAGTAGAAAGTCATCTTATCAGTATGTCGATACTTTTTTGATCTACTCTTTTAGAAAGTGATGTTAAAGCCTGTTGACTATTAAATCACTACTCTGTTTACTGATACACTGTAAATGTAAAAAAAGGAAAAAACCTGAAATCACAGAAAATGCTTGGCATCTACACAAACACAATCTCAGTGGACTAACCACTACTGTGTAATTTTGTCACTATAGGTCTTCTTGCTCCATACTTTTGCTTCATGCAGTGGGTTCAACAATATCCATGTTTGTTCCAAACAGGGCAACTAATTGTTCTTCATAGGTAGCGATGTTCCTTTTCATAATTTCCATGCAAGGTCCCAAAAGCCTTTCAAATGCTTGCACATCCATGGCTAAGAAGCGGGGAGAATAAAAGAAAAATAACATTCTTTGCAAATCTGCAGAATTTCTAAGTCATTTACGGTATCTATTCTGCATATGACAATGACGCAAAGGCATTTTTAGATAAATATCAGATACAAGGAAAAGGCATAAAGATAAAAACATTCCACTTCAAAAAGGAAGCAGCCAGTGTCCCTTGGCAGTATGATGTCCTATTGGAGGTTCCTGATCCAGGTTAAAAGAATGAGGGACTGTTATGTCAAGACCTTGGAATTTTAAAAATAAACTGGTTTTGATGTCACCGCCTTAGTAATATGAACTCAAGGGCGGCAAGGGAGTGCTTTCTATCTTGTTTTCCCTTCTCAGGGTTTACGATGCTATGCTGTGAAGAATCCAAATGTTACCTTTTATGATTTTTATTCTTTCATACTATGGTCAATTCAAAACGGCAGCCAAAATAATGATTTTATCCACTGTGTAAGTATGTGCTCTATGTCGCTTAGCTTGCCTATCTCGAGCATTTTCTAAAACTGAATTTATAATATACACATGAAAATATGATCATACTTTCATACAAATACAAATTAAAATACTTTTTTTTTTGCCTCTCAAATTTGCAGAAGTAAAAAAGGCAATGTTGACAATAGCGTGAACAGACATTCTTGCACTGCTGGTACATGTAAATAAGTACAAATATAAGTGATCTCGCAATATATATCAAAAACCATAAAAAGAAAACCCACTTCCAAAAAGCATTTCTCAGGAAAAGTCCTATATATGGAAAAGTAGTCTCCGCATACAGCCACACAAAAAAGCTCTCCCCCCACCCCCAAAAATGGAGCCAAAACTCCCAAAATTATTTAACAGTGGGGAATGATTAAATAATTCATAATGTGTGTATTTACCTAATGTTACAGTCTGATGCAATAAATATGAGAAACTGCCTAAGCTATAATGGATGAAAAAAAGCAGTTTACAAAACTGTTTTAAAACAGAAAACCCATACAAATAAAAAAGATGAGAAGGAATTATAATAGGATGTGGAAATTGCTGGGTGGTGGTGGTATCGGGTGACTCTTACTTTTTCCTACCTTTTCTGTATTTCTCAAATTTAATGTGAATATAATAATTTATTATAGGAAAAAATTAATGGGATTTCACTCACATCGCCTTTACTCCTACTGTCTAATACCTCTACTCAGGGAAATTACCTGTCAGCTTCTAATTGTCTTCTTTTTCATCCAAGTATAACCCTTGATTAATATTATATTATTTAAAACCTTTCAAACAGTAAATTCTCTAAGAAAATTCTGAGGATATTTGCAAATCTTAAGAACATCAAAGCTAAATTTATGCTACTGAACTGTGGATGAAGAGCACAGAGTGGCTAATTACTTTTGAATCATTTCCTTGAAGAAAATGTCACCTAGGGACTTCCCTGGTGGTCCAGTGGTAAAGAATCCGCCTTACAATGCAGGGAATGCGGGTTCCATCCCTGGTCAGGGAACTAAGATCCCACATGCCGCGGGGCAACTAAGCCCGCACGCCACAACTACTGAGCTCACGCGCCTCAACTAGAGCCCGCGTGCTGCAAACTACAGAGCCCACGTGCTCTGGAACCCACGCGCCACAACCAGAGAAGAGAAAACCCACACGCCACAACTAGAGAGACGCCCGCGTGTCGCAACAAAAGATCCTGCATGCCGCAATGAAGAACCCATGCGCCGCAACTAAGACCCGACACAGCCAAAAACAAACAAAAATAAATAAATAATAAAAATAAATCTTTAAAAAAAGAGAGAAAATGTCACCTATACTGGTATCTCCTGAATTATATTTTTCATTATTAAACTAAGTTATGTCTCATATATAAAGTCTCAGCTATATATAGATGTCTTCTAGCTGAAGATGGCATTTCTGCTGAGCTGCTGTGTGGTACACAGAAGTAATAAACAGCTGAACAAGATTTTATTGTGCTCTGACAAGCTTGAACCTTTGATTCCTAGTACAAGATGAGTAAGTATTCCTACAGACATTCCAGCTTTCCCTTCAAAGCTTAGTGTACCTTATAAAAATGCTGTTTGAGCCTTCATTTTTTGAGGAACACAGTGTATGTTGTTTATTTTAAAAATTCGATATAAAACTTGGTACTCAGGATGCTTATTTTAACAACATACTAAAATGTTATTTCATGCCTATAAAGAAGAACACAATATATAAGTGTGTGAAAATTTTTAAAGGAACAAAGTTGGCTTCTACAAATCGACTTTATAATGCAATGAATCCTAACCTTGTTGTATTTCGTGGGGACCATAAAACTTGTGAACCCAGTAAGATGATCCGTACAACATGAATACGTACAATGCAGACAGAACGATTTCAACCAGGGCAAGCATGCCCAGGGCTGCATGCATCCTACCTAAACATTTGACGGTCCCGATGGCGTGTGCGGAAGCAGCTCGGGGCTTGTTAGTTACCAGAGCAAGTTCTCCGAAGTACTGTCCCCGAGAGCACCGAGCGATTTCTACTGCACCGTTTTCCTCCGCCTCTGACTTACCCTGACAAGGTGATGGAAAGTATTAACTTTGACTCAGTTTAAGAAAAATAAAAGTTAACCTTAGTCTGAACATCAGAAGGAAAATCTATTATGTTTCTTGCTAATATTTCATGGATTTTTAGGACTTACCTTCCTTTTCATGGTAATTTTCACTTCTCCAGATTCTACAATGAAAAAAGAATCAGCCAAGTCTCCCTATCAGAATAAAACAAAAACCGAGGGTGAAAATGCAAGTTTAGCTGACGGCAATCCTGGCGCCCATCAGGCCCCTGAAATCAATCCCACCATGATTTGCCTGAAAGGTGAAACCCCACAGGAGCAGGCTATGTCCCCTTCTAAGTTGAGACGTTAAGATCAACAATTACATTGTAACAATTTCGTTTGTAAAAAATTATCTGAAATGATATACTATCTAGCATGGTATTTCTGCTAAAACTAGCCAAGAAAATATGGCAAATAACACTGAGGTAAGAATTTTGCCTGAACTGCAGTCTGGATAAAGCACATACATAGTTAGAAATGCTAGCACCGTTTCCCAGCAGCATTGCCTCTGTCAGCTGCTCCTATGCTAAAACGTGCCACTCTGTGTGTCCTAATCTACAAGCATCAGCATGGTGACCTGAGATAACCCAGCGACTCCCAAAGAGAAGAAAGCAAACAGACTTCTTAGGGAGCAGTATGTGTGGGCCCAGATGTCTGTCCTGCACCTGGCTGGGGACCAAGCTCTGGATGCCAGTTTACTGACAAGCCACCTCAAGGCCCCAAAAAGACTTCTAAAAGAAAGTGTTGCCATTTCTAACTACACATAGCCATGTTCTCGTTTTGGATTTTAAACAAACTGCCTTCACTTCCAATGATGCCTTCTGAATTAGGTACAGTAGCATAATTATGGAAGATAGCAGATACTGACCTTCCTAAGCCTCTCGAAGTGATTCTGGAGAAACTTAGGTATTTCAGAACTCTTTAGTACAATTCAAGAAATACCGTATCAGATTATATCACAAGGAATGTTGAGTCTTGATTATACTATACTATAGTGCAGACCTGTATGTTTATAAATGCTTAAAAGACAACTAGTATCTAAAGACACCTTTAATAAACTCTAAGTATAGTATACATATCTCCTTTCCCTTACCTTTATATCAGGTTTTCATAAAAGCTTCATGTTAAAATTTCAAGTATCTTAAATCATAATAGGTCTATCGACAGCCATGTAATTTTGTTTTTAAAACGTGCTCAAATTGCATGTAAAACTAACGAATTAAGTCCTGCAGGTTGTGCCAATGTCACTTTCCTAGGTTTGATATTGTACTAGCGATGCCAAGATGCACTGGGAGAAACTGGGTGAAGAGTTCGTGGGACTTTTTGCAGCTTCCTGTGAACCTATAATTATTTCCAAGTAATCTAAAAAAAATCATTTCAAAAGTGCTCTATACTTTGCGGTTTTTCAATTTATATCGTAGACCCTCAGCCTTGTTCTCTAATTTGTCTCTACGTCGTCCCAATCCGACTGCACTAATCTGTATGTATGTGGGAAGTGTGGGAGGATTGATTGATTTACTTGTTTATTTGCCTTCTAAAATAATTACTCTTGAGAGACCTTCAAGATGGCGGAGGAGTAGGACGTGGAGATCACCTTCCTCCCCACAAGTACATCAGAAATACATCTACACGTGGAACAACTCCTACAGAACACCTACTGAACACTGGCAGAAGACCTCAGACCTCCCAAAAGGCAAGAAACTCTCCCTCGTACCTGGGTAGGGCAAAAGAAAAAAGAAAAAACAGAGACAAAAGAATAGGGACGGGATCTGAACGACTGGGAGGGAGCTGTGAAGGAGGAAAGGTTTCCACATACTAGGAAGCCCCTTCACTGGCGGAGATGGGGGGTGGGCAGGGGGGAAGCTTCGGAGCCACAGAGGAGAGCACAGCAACAGGGGTGCAGAGGGCAAAGTGGAGAGATTCCCACACAGAGGATTGGTGCCGACCAGCACTCACCAGCCCGAGAGGCTTGTCTGCTCACCCGCCGGGGCGGGCGGGGGCTGGGAGCTGAGGCTCGGGCTTCAGTTGGATCCCAGGGAGAGGACTGGGGTTGGCTGCATGAACACAGCCTGAAGGGGGCTAGTGCGCCACGGCTAGCCGGGAGGGAGTCCAGGAAAAAGTCTGGACCTGCCGAAGAGGCAAGAGACTTTTTCTTCCCTCTTTGTTTCCTGGTGCGTGAGGAGAGGGGATTAAGAGCGTCGCTTAAAGGAGCTCCAGAGACGGGCGCGAGCCGCGGCTATCAGCGCGGACCCCAGAGACAAGCATGAGACGCTAAGACTGATGCTGCAGCCAGCAAGAGGCCTGTGTGCAAGCACAGGTCACTATCCACATCGCCCCTCCCGGGAGCCTGTGCTGCCCGCCACGGCCAGGCTCCCGTGATCCAGGGACAACTTCCCCGGGAGAACGCACGGCGCGCCTCAGGCTGCTGCAACGTCACGCCGGCCTCTGCTGCCGCAGGTTCGCCCCGCACTCCGTACCCCTCCCTCCCGCCAGCCTGAGCGAGCCAGAGCCCCCGAATCAGTTGCTACTTTAACCCTGTCCTGTCTGGGCGGGAAGAGATGCCCCCAGGCGACCTACACACAGAGGCGGGGACAAATCCAAAGCTGAACCCCAGGAGCTGTGCGAACAAAGAAGAGAAAGGGAAATCTCTCCCAGCAGCCTCAGGAGCAGCAGATTAAATCTCCACAATCAACTTGATGTACCCTGCAACTGTGGAATACCTGAATAGACAACGAATCATCCCAAAATTGAGACAGTGGACTTTGGGAGCAACTGTAGACTTAGGGTTTGCTTTCAGCATCTAATTTGTTTCTGGTTTTATGTTTATCGTAGTTTAGTATTTAGTTTATTATCATTGGTAGATTTGTTGATTTGGTTGCTCTCTTCCTTTTTTTTTAAATATATAGGTATATATATTTTTTCCCTTTTTCTCCTTTTGTGAGCATGTATGTGTATGCTTCTTTGTGTGATTCTGTCTGTATAGCTTTGCTTTTACCCTTTGTCCTAGGGTTCTGTTTGTCTTTTTTTATATAGTTTTTATTTAGGGCTTGTTATCATTGGTAGATTTGTTTTTTGGTTTGGTTGCTCTCTCTTTTTTTTTTCTTTATTACTTTTTAATTTTTTTATTTTTAATAATTTTTTTTACTTTAATAACTTTATTTTATTTTATTTTTTTCTTTATTCCTTTCTTTTTTTCTCCCTTTTCTTCTGAGCTGTGTGGCTGACAGGGTCTTAGGGCTCCGGCCGGGTGTCAGGCCTGTGCCTCTGAGGTGGGAGAGCCGAGTTCAGGGCACTGGTCCACCATAGACCTCCCAGCTCCACGTAATATCAAATGGCAAAAGCTCTCCCAGAGATCCCCATCTCAACACTAAGACCCAGTTCCATTCAACAACCAGCAAGCTACAGTGCTGGACACCCTATGCCAAACAACTAGCAAGACAGGAACACAACCCCATCCATTAGCAGAGAGGCTGCCTAAAATCAAAATAAGGTCACAGACACCCCAAAACACACCACCAGATGCGGTCCTGCCCACCAGAAAGACAAGATCCAGCCTCATCCACCAGAACACAGGCACCAGTCCCCTCCACCAGGAAGCCTACACAACCCACTGAACCAACCTTAGCCACTGGGGGCAGACACCAAAAACAACGGGAACTACAAACCTGCAGCCTGCGAAAAGGAGACCCCAAACACAGTAAGTTAAGCAAAATGAGAAGACAGAAAAACACACAGCAGGTGAAGGAGCAAGGTTAAAACCCACCAGACCAAACAAATGAAGAGGAAATAGGCAGTCTACGTGAAAAAGAATTCAAGAGTAATGATAGTAAAGAGGATCCAAAATATTGGAAATAGAATGAAGGAAATATAAGAAACGTTTAACAAGGACCTAGAAGAACTAAAGAGCAAACAAACTGTGATGAGCAACACAATAAATGAAATTAAAAATTCTCTAGAAGGGATCAATAGCAGAATAACTGAGGCAGAAGAACGGATAAGTGACCTGGAAGATAAAATAGTGGAAATAACTACCACAGAGCAGAATAAAGAAAAAAGAATGAAAAGAATTGAGGACAGTCTCAGAGACATATGGGACAACATTAAACACACCAACGTTCGAATTATAGGGGTCCCAGAAAAAGAAGAGAAAAAGAAAGGGACTGAGAAAATATTAGAAGAGATTATAGTTGAAAACGTCCCTAATATGGGAAAGGAAATAGTCATCAAGTCCAGGAAGCACAGAGAGTCCCATACAGGATAAATCCAAGGAGAAACATGCCAAGACACATTAATCAAACTACCAAAAATTAAATACAAAGAAAAAATATTAAAAGCACCAAGGGAAAAACAACAAATAACATACAATGGGATCCCCATAAGGTTAACAGCTGATCTTTCAGCACAAACTCTGCAAGCCAGAAGGGAGTGGCAGGACATATTTAAAGTGATGAAAGGGAAAAACCTACAACCAAGATTACTCTACCCAGCAAGGATCTTAAAATAAAGGATCTTAAAATAAAGACTATTACAAGAGACGAAGAAGGACACTACATAATGATCAAGGGATCGATCCAAGAAGAAGATATAACAATTACAAATATTTATGCACCCAACATAGGAGCACCTCAATACATAAGGCAAAAGCTAACAGCCATAAAAGGGGAAATCGACAGTAACACAATCATAGTAGGGGACTCTAACACCCCACTTTCACCAATGGACAGATAAACCAAAATGAAAATAAATAAGGAAACACAAGTTTTAAATGATACATTAAACAAGATGGACTTAATTGATATTTATAGGACATTCCATCCAAAAACAACAGAATACACTTTCTTCTCAATTGCTTATGGAACATTCTCCAGGATAGATCATATCTTGGGTCACAGATCAACCCTTGGTAAATTTAAGAAAATTGAAATTGTATCAAGTATCTTTTCTGACCACAACGCTATGAGACTAGATATCAATTACACGAAAAAAATCTGTAAAAAATACCAACACATGGAGGCTAAACAATATACTACTTAATAACCAAGAGATCACTGAAGAAATCAAAGAGGAAATCAAAAAATACCTAGAAACAAATAACAATGAAAACATGACGACCCAAAACCTCTGGGAGGCAGCAAAAGTAATTCTAAGAGGGAAGTTTATAGCAATACAATCCTACCTCAAGAAACAGGAAACATCTCAAATAAACAACCTAACCTTACACCTAAAGCAATTAGAGAAAGATGAACAAAAAACCCCCAAAGTTAGCAGAAGGAAGGAAATCATAAAGATCAGATCAGAAATAAATGAAAAAGAAATAAAGGAAACAACAGCAAAGATCAAAAAAACTAAAAGCTGGTTCTTTGAGAAGATAAACAAAATTGATAAACCATTAGTCAGACTCATCTTTAAAAAAAGGGAGAAGACTCAAATCAATAGAATTAGAAATGAAAAAGGAGAAGTAACAACTGACACTGCAGAAATACAAGGGATCATGAGAGATTACTAAAAGCAACTATATGCCAATAAAATAGACAACCTGGAAGATAGACAAACTCTTAGAAAAAGCACAACCTTCCGAGACTGAATCAGGAAGAAATAGAAAATATAAACAGACCAATCACAAGCACTGAAATTGAGACTGTGATTAAAAATCTTCCAACAAACTAAAGCCCAGGAGCAGACAGCTTCACAGGCGAATTCTATCAAACATTTAGAGAAGAGCAAACACCCATCCTTCTCAAACTCTTCCAAAATATAGCAGAGGGAGGAACACACCCAAACTCATTCTACGAGGCCACCATCACCCTGATACCAAAACCAGACAAAGATGTCACAAAGAAGGAAAACTACAGGCCAATATCACTGATGAACATAGATGCAAAAATCCTCAACAAAATACTAGCAAACAGAATCCAACAGCACATTAAAAGCATCATACACCATGATCAAGTGGGGTTTATCCCAGGAATGCAAAGATTCTTCAATATACGCAAATCAATCAATGTGATAAAACACAGTAACAAACTGAAGGAGAAAAACCATATGATCATCTCAGTAGATGCACAAAAAGCTTTCGACAAAATTCAATGCCCGTTTATGATAAAAACCCTCCAGAAAGTAGGCATAGAGGGAATTTACCTCAACACAATAAAGGCCATATACGACAAACCCACAGCCAACATCGTTCTCAATGGTGAAAAACTGAAACCATTTCCTCTAAGATCAGGAACAAGACAAGGTTGTCCACTCTCACCACTATTATTCAACATAGTTTTGGAAGTTTTAGCCACAGCAATCGGAGAAGAAAAAGAAATAAAAGGAATCCAAATTTGAAAAGAAGAAGTAAAGCTGTCACTGTTTGCAGATGACATGATACTATACATAGAGAATCCTAAAGAGGCTACCAGAAAACTTCTAGAGCTAATCAATGAATTTGGTAAAGTAGCAGGATACAAAACTAATGCCCAGAAATATTTTGCATTCCTATACACTAATGATGAAAAATCTGAAAGAGAAATTAAGGAAACACTCCCATTTACCATTGCAACAAAAAGAATAAAATACCTAGAAATAAACCTACCGAAGGAGACAAAAGACCTGTATGCAGAAAACTATAAGACACTGATGAAAGAAATTAAAGATGATACAAACAGATGGAGAGATACACCATGTTCTTGGATTGGAAGAATCAACACTGTGAAAATGACTATACTACCCAAAGCAATCTACAATCCCTATTAAATCCCTATTCAATGCAATCCCTATTAAACTACCAATGGCATTTTTCACAGAACTAGAACAAAAAATTTCACAATTTGTATGGAAACACAAAAGACCCCGAATAGCCAAAGCAATCTTGAGAAAGAAGAACAGAGCTGGAGGAATCAGGCTCCCTGACTTCAGACTATACAAGAAAGCTACAGTAATCAAGACAGTATGGTACTGGCACAAAAACAGAAATATAGATCAGTGGAACAGGATAGAAAGCCCAGACATAAACCCACGCACATATGGTCACCTTATCTTTGATAAAGGAGGCAAGAATATACAATGGAGAAAAGACAGCCTCTTCAATAAGTGGTGCTGGGAAAACTGGACAGTTACATGTAAAAGAATGAAATTAGAACACTGCCTAACACCATACAGAAAAATAAACTCAAAATGGATTAAAGACCTAAACGTAAGTTCAAACACTATAAAACTCTTAGAGGAAAACATAGGCAGAAGACCTTATGACATAAATCACAGCAAGATCCTTTTTGACCCACCTCCTAGAGAAATGGAAATAAAAACAAAAATAAACAAATGGGACCTAATGAAACTTAAAAGCTTTTGCACAGCAAAGGAAACCATAAACAAGACCAAAAGACAACCCTCAGAACGGGAGAAAATATGTGCAAATGAAGCAACTGACAATGGATTAATCTCCAAAACTTACAAGCAGCTCATGCAGCTCAATATCAAAAAGCAAACAACCCAATCCAAAAATGGGTAGAAGACTGAAACAGATATTTATCCAAAGAAGATATACAGATTGCCAACAAACTCATGAAAGGATGCTCAACATCACTAATCATTAGATAAATGCAAATCAAAACTACAATGAGGTATCACCTCACACTGGTCAGAATGGCCATCATCAAAAAATCTACAAACAATGCTGGAGAGGGTGTGGAGAAAAGGGAACCCTCTTGCACTGTTGGTGAGAATGTATATTGATACAGCCACTATGGAGAACAGTATGGAGGTTCCTTAAAAAACTAAAAATAGAACTACCATACGACCCAGCAATCCCACTACTGGGCATATATACCCTGAGAAAACCATAATTCAAAAAGAATCATGTACCACAATGTTCACTGCAGCTCTATTTACAATAGCCAGGACATGGAAGCAACCTAAGTGTCCATCGACAGATGAATGGATAAAGAGGATGTGGCACATACAGACAATGGAATATTACTCAGCCATAAAAAGGAACGAAATTGAGTTATTTGTAGTGAGGTGGATGGACCTAGAGTCTGTCATACAGAGTGAAGTATGTCAGAAAGAGAAAAACAAATACCGTACACTAACACATGTATATGGAATCTAAAAAAAAAAAAAAAATGTTCTGACGAACCTAGGGGCAGGACAGGAATAAAGGGGCAGACATAGAGAACGGACTTGAGGACATTGGGGAGGGGGAAGGGGAAGCTGGGACGAAGTGAGAGAGTGGCATGGACATACACACACTACCAAATGTAAAATAGTTAGCTAGTGGGAAGCAGCCGCATAGCACAGGGAGATCAGCTCGGTGCTTTGTGACCATCCAGAGGGGTGGGATAGGGAGGATGGGAGGGAGACGCAAGAGGGAGGAGATATGGGGATATATGTATATGTATAGTTGGTTCACTTTGTTATAAGGCAGAAACTAACACACAATTGTAAAGGAATTATACTCCAATAAAGATGTTAAAAAATATTAATAATAAAATAAAATAAAATAATTACTCTTTTCTCAGCCTCACACACCTGGAATCTTGTTTCACATATATTGAAAAAGACAATACTTCAGATAAAGATTACAATACAGTGTAATATTGTGATACAAAAATTACAGAGTTTGTTAAAAATCTGTTTAAATCATGCAATCAATGCTTCAAAACTGTAACTAGGAAATAAGGTACTATCGTTGGTATGCTTTAACTGTCTTCATAAATCCTACTTCTTGGTAGGTCTGTTCTAACCAAGAAGCGTATGTATTGCTTCTGGTTCCAGTGGGATCTTAGAAAAGCATTAGGGGTTAAAGAGCATGCTGGCCCCTTAGTGCCTGTAGTGCCTGGAAGCCAGTACAGTACATGGTGCAGTGTGTTCCCTTCTTGGTTTATTTCATCAGGAAGCAGCCTCAGGAAGTTTTGCCAATGAACCGATCATGCAAAATTCTACATCTTCCAATGCTCCTTCTGGGTCCTTATTAATAAATCTCATGGAGTGATTACCATTTGTTTTCCTCTTATAAATGACATTCTCTATACATGGGACCTTCATGTCAGGTACAAATATAAAATTATGCAGAAATCCATTTGATGATTTAATACATATTCATTAAGAGTTAGTTACAAAAATAAAAATACTCAAATAGCTTGATGGCTGTAAATTAAGCCATTTTTAACAGGTCATTTGGTAGAAATAATATTCATTTAACCCATCACTACATACTAATTATAGACACACATGAAAATTTTATCAAGACTTACAGTGTGTAAGAGTCTTTTGGAAAATAACCCCAAACTGAATTCCATAAAAAGTATTATACCTGAGCAATGATTTGTTCTCCATCGTTGTATACTTTGGTGCCTATCACATCCACCACTTTCAGGCGCTCAGAAACCTATAAAGGAAAAAAAGATAATACACTTGATAATACTGTATTTGTATTTAATAATACAAATACAGTTGTATTTGATAATACAAATGGGTTTGAACTGTGCAGGTCCCCTTATCTGCAGATTTTTTTCAATAAATATACAATTGGCCCTCTGTATCCACAAATGCGGAACCCGGGGGCTAAGGAGGGCCCAGTGTGAGGGACTTGCGCATCCGCAGATTTTGGTATCCACCGGGGTGGTCCTGGAACCAATCCCTGTGGAAACATAGGGACAACTGTATTAAACAGACTAATCAGGTAATCGTAACTATTTCAGGCGTTTAAAAATGGTAGCCTATAGGCCAAATAAATTGAGCAGCGTGTGGGTTTGTGTGTGTGTGCATGTGTGTGTTATATTAATTAACTGCCAGCATTTTAAACAAATTTTTCATAAAAACTTGAATTTCCAGCTTCTCTTGAAAAATCAGGGCATTCAGCAACACTCAGCCCTTATTTCCATGCAGCAAAAATAAACTCTGGTGGGCTAGCAGCTGTTTCTGGAGCACATGTTTTCAAGTTTACCATTTCTTCTTTTTATGTACCTAGCTCTAAAGGCGTGTGAATTTCCAACCCCTGACCTATTTTTATTTAAAGAGATCTGCTGCTGGAGAAGATCAGCTGCCCAATATGCATTCTGAAATGTGGCCCGAACTGCTACTCGGTGGATACTGACAAGCCAACAAAGAGACATGTTAGCAGGCTGGTCCGTCAGCCCCAAGGATTCTGGCCGAGATGCTAGAAGGATGGCACTGCTATCGCTAAGGTGGGGAAGAGAGGGAAGGAGGTTTGGGACGTGTTAGGTTTGAGATGTCTTTTAGACATCCCAGAAGAAATGTTAAATATGCAGTTAGATAAATGAGCCTAGTGTTCAAGGGCAGGGCCTTGCCCGGTGATGTCAATTTTAAGAAGCATCAACATAATTTAAAGCCAGGGGATTTGCCAAGTTCACCGTGTGAATAAGTGTAGCCTGAAAAAAGAAAGAGAGACCTTAGACGGTCAATTTTAAGAGGAAAGGAGGAAAGGAATAAAGAAGGAGAGGCCAGTGAGGACATTCTGTATTTAGATAACCTCTTCCTATAAAGGCTATTGCCTACATTTATGTGACTAGTTTAAGTCTGCTTTTAGATAGAGACCACATATAAATCTGCTATAGATGCTCCTAGGAGTCTATTACTTGTAAACGACAAAACAAATGCAGTTACAGGCAGTAAAAGAGATACTAAGCTATAAAAACACCGCAATCTTTTCAAATGAAAATATGGATAGATTATTATTCAAAGAAACCTTCGACAGAACTAAGTATTCCTAACAAAACAGAATCTTTTAAAGCAAAATAAAATAAAAGCACAAACATATACTTACTTCCAAAGATTTAAGGAATGGCAGTGACTCAATAAAGCTTTCATACATTTTTCTCTTTTTGGCATTATTTTTTACAATTATCCTCCTGAAGGTTACCCTGTCCTAAGGCAGAATATCAAATACAAAGATAGTTAAAAGGTAGACTTTATGGAGAAAGAAAGTTTGAAGAAATAGTTTCATTTTATTCCCTGTAAGGAACAAACAATAATTGAAGATTCTGAAATAGAAAATTAACATTACTACACTTCTAATATGACTCATTTCAGATTTTTATTTCTTTAAGCATAAATATAGAACCATATTCATGTTTTTTAAAGAAAGCAACAGTTAACTTTTTATTCAGAACAGAGATCTGACCAACGTGTAACTGGCAGACTACACCCACTAGGTGGCGCTGTCGCACCATTTAAAAAATATACCAGCTCCTTGTTGGTTTTCCACCCCCAGCTTTTGGAGATACAATTGACCTACAGAATACTGTGTAAGTTTAAGGTACACAACATGTTGATTTGATATATATTGTCAAATGATTACTACAGTAGGGTTAGTTAACACCTCTATCACCTCACATAATTACCACTTCTTTTTTGTGGTGACAACATTTAAGATGTACTCTCTTAGCAGCTTTCAAGGATGTAACACAGTATTGTTAACTATAATCATCATTTGTACACTGGATCCTCAGAACTTATTCATTTTATAACTGCACCACCCCCCAGGCCCTGGCAACCACCATTCTGCTCAGTTTCTATGAGTTCAAACTAGCTCTGAGTTCTTTTGCTATAGATAACAGCCCTGGAGTGTTACAATTCGGTGGGACATGACTAGCATTGTTTTTGAGTTATAACTGGCATACGACATTATATTAGTTTCAGGCATACAACATAATGATTCAATATTTGTATATATTGTGAAATGATCACCACAATAAGTCTAGTTAACATCCGTCACCATACATAGTTACAGAATTTTTTTCTTGTGATGAAAACTTTTAAGATATACTCACATAGCAACTCTCAAATATACAATACAGTATTATTAACTGTAGTCACCCTGCTGTACATTACATCCCCAGGATGTATTGATAACTGGAAGTTTGTACCTTTTGACTCCCTTCACCCATGGCCAGCATTTTTATTAAAAAAAACAAACAAAAAAACCAGAATAGGAAATCTGAGTGTGCATCCCTTTTAGTAAAATGTTGAGTTATGTATTTATTTCAGTTATACACAAAGGCGCACACACACACGCACTGGTGGTGACATTTCCTAATGTGTTTATTGTGGGTTGCGGTAAAAAATACATGAAAACCAGTATCAGAAAATGTTTTTAAATCATGAAAGTACAATGTAAAGCGATGTTGAAAAATTATTGACTCTAGGGTTTTTGTCACCTTTTGAAAAAGGTGCACAGAAAAACTACAACTTTCTTGAATAGACTCTGATTCCAGTGTTTATCATGCTCATCATTCTAAAATGTTCCTATGTTTATACTACTTAACCCCAAAGATACCACACTGAATTAAGGAACTAGGGAAAACTTTAAAGGTAATGGCTCAAAGAATGGTTTTCCTACAAATTTTATATTTTAAAAATTCCTACAAAACATTATTTTAGTTCTCAGTTAAGAGTCCCTAGAATTATGTTACTTCGGCATACACTGATAACTGTACCATCTTAATATAAAATAAATTAATTGGGATATGTTCTTTAATTAATAAATTACTATGCCAACATATTAGGGCTGAATTTAAATGAACTGATATGATGGAGAAAAATACCAGTGAGGATATAAGTCTCTAGGAAATTAAACATGCTGTTCTCCAATTTAGTTTACTACAATTTTATAAGGGCTGTAATTTGGACTTGTACTCTTAATCATTTTTATAAAAAGAGAAAAATTTTCAAGATAATTAGTAAAAATATTGAAATAATTTCCAAGTCTGGTTCTGCATCAGAATCAGCTGTTGTTTTCTAAAAAAAGATTTATTCTAACATCCCAGACTTTAATGACTCAAAATCTCTGCATATAGCACTCTATAATAATCTGTATTTCGTAAAAGCTCCCCGAGTGATTCTGATATATAATCAGGTCTGGGAACCAGCTGCAACACCATTTTATGAACAGAGTTTACTGCAAAACAGAGAAGACTAGAAATAGGTTAGCAATTTAGAAATTAACCGTAATGAGCTACACATCTCAGGAAAAACTTTCTATTAGTGCCCACCTCTTCACACCCACTGTGACATATAAATAAAATCCACAAAGTCCCATTTCAAATGTTTTCACCCTAGTCATTTCAATCAATCACTGCCCCTCTGAATCACCAGCATGGTCTTGTAGATCAGTTAATCCCCCAAGGTTAACAGTGACTTAGTCTTATTTACAAAGTTAGACTATTCTACAAAGGACTTTTCTCTTGAGATTTGCTTATCTTTACACCTGCACTTATGTGGCAGAGCTCCAACCTGTTGGTCTTAAAAGCAAAATCTCTTTTCTACTCGGCTTTTGCTGAAAGTGGGCTAGTTAGGTGAGCTGCTAAGAAAGCAGGTTTGAAGTATTAATTATGTTAAATATTATAATTTTTTAAAAACACCTATTGCACTTATGCACATCCCCAAGGTGATCATCACAAACTGCCCACTTTCATAAAGCTTGAAACATGTACAGATTAGTAACAAAATCTCTGAAAATGCTTAATCCTACCTGAGAACATAAGTATCACACGCCCTGGGAAATGCTGGGCCTTTGTCCCTAGTTCAAGGTTCCTTCCAGGGCTGAGAGAACTATCAGTATTCAAAGGGCAACCCGCTAAGTGTGTGACCTTGTTCCAAGGACCTGCCGGGAGAAGGCTTCCTTACCACGTGACAGTCTGACCCTGGCTGGCAACCCTATCAGGATGATTAAATTTTAAATGATACCTTCCTTAATGAAAGAGATAGAGACCCGCGGCTGCGAGGGCAGGCAAATGCTTCCTAGGGGCCAAGTCTGCTCGGGTTTGGAGTGTTTATTTTGCTGGCTTTGGGTATTCAAATCTTTGATAGCCCTTAAGACACTTCAGCTCCCTTCCACCTGAAACAATTCCAATTTTGCTTCCACCACTTAAAAAGTGACTCATCACATTTTTAATAAGTAAACAGCAACTGCCTGGGTCTAATAAGAAGACATGCACAATATGTCTTGTTTCTCTGATCAACAGCTATTTTTATCAGTTGGATCCACGGCGGAGTCAAAGGCTGAGTGGTGGCTGAATAATGTGTAACTTCTCTGAAGCTACAGTCCTTGGGAAGGAGATTGTTAGCAAACTTCCTGTTACTTCAACCTCGCCTCCTTCCACGAAAGGATTTGAGAGAAATAACCGAGTAAACGCATGTCAAAACTATAGGATGGGATGTTTTCAACAATTTTAAAAGGAAATACAAGTATTGTCAACACTCCCTTTAAATCAGGGCTGTTTAAAGTGTGTCCTGGGCACCGGCAGCCACTGGTGTCTCCTGGGAGCTGGTGAGAAATGCAGAATCACAGGCCTCATCCCAGACCCGGTGAATCTGAATCTGCATTTTAACTGGATTCCCAGGTGATCCCTAAGCACCAGATTAAACACAGTCCAGAATCAGCTTGCCTTCGGTCGGCTACTCTGCATCCTAAGATCATCTATGAAAAGAATCTCCCTCCCCCACCAACCCAAATGTTTGGGTTTTTAAAAAATATTTATTTACTTGGCTGTGCCAGGTCTTAGTTGCGGCACATGGGATCTTCGTTGCAGCATGTGGGATCTTTAGTTGCGGCGTGAGGGGGTCTTTAGTTGCAGCATGCGAACTCTTAGTTGTGGCATGCGGCATCTGGTTCCCTGACCAGGGATCGCACCCGGGTCCCCTGCACTGGGAGCATGGAGTCTTGGCCACTGGACTGCCAGAGAAGTCCCCCAAATGTCTTTAAACCAACTTTTAAGTCTTGTAGAAACAGCACAATTAAGAAATTTTCTTTAAAAGCCCAGGTCTGAGAGTCCCAACCCCCGAGAGTCTGATTAAGTTTGTCTGTGGTAGGGCCTAGGTGAGATAATTTTTTTTTTTTAACACCTCCAAGAAATTCTGATGTGCATCCACGTGAGAAGCACAGGCACCAAGTATTTTTTCTCCACACAGCTGCTTGGCAATGCAAAGTTGTTACCAATCAATTTATACAGCACGGAGAGACTCAGTTTACAGTGGTTTCTCAAGCATGCATGAGAATCACCCAGTGGGCTTGCTCAAATACAGACTGCTGGGCCCCATGGCCAGAGTTTCTGAGTCAACGGGCCTGAATCAGTAAGTGGGGCGTCAATTTGCATTTCTAGCAAGTTCCCAGGTGATAGAGATGCTACAGGGCAGGGGCCCACACTCTGGGAACCACAGATGATAACATTTACCACAGATAGGTATCTGAAAAAACAGCACTGAAGCCTTTGTTTGTGTGGCTGGTTGGTTTTTAAGAGTGGGTAAAAGAGGAACATTTTGGATCTGAGTGTCTTTCCCACGGCCAGCAGGTTAAACTCCTGACTCAATTTGGGAAAAGAACATGAAGTTTTAACTCAGCACAGTCTTAGTGTCCAATAGTTCAGCATCTAGTACTTGCTTAATAAATTCCCTGATGACTGATGATGATCCCAAATAAATCTACCTATTAGAACTAAAGTACTGTAGCCACCTGGCTTCTGTCATCATGATTTTTACAAATGACATTCAGGTCAAATAAATACTTCACTCACCAAGCCCCACAGAGCACCAGGAGAGGTAGCAGTGATTGTAGCTGCTCTGGGCGTATTGTACATTAAGGCCAGTTCGCCAAAACTCCCACGATTGTCATAGTTGCCAACACACCTTCCAACACCATCACATTTCACGTAGATATCAAACGTTCCTCTGTTGCACATGTGAAAAAGAAGACGCAAAAGTAATTCAAGTAAAATCTCATCACGATAAAACATGAGCCCTGGGAAATACAATCTCATTCTTTTTTTTAAAAAAAATCATTTATTGCTTAGTCTTATGGCTGGGACATCATAACACATTCACCCAGTTAAAATTTTACATGTCTAGAAGGGTGAATAGTGACCTGGCCCAGCCATTCAGTTTCCTCCCAGATACGCCACTGCTCCCAGCTTCTTCTGCATCCTTGCAGAGATCTTTCCGTCGGGGAACAGCGGGAGCTGGGTGAGCGCAATGAGAGCTGTCCACAGGCACAGTAAGGTAACACGAGTCCTCCCTGAGACTCAGGACACACCCAAGGGTGACAGCCGAGGATGGGCTCTTATTTTCCTTTCCCCTCTGATGACAACAAGTAATAAAAGGGCATCAATATGTGAAAAAGACACCACCAGTTCCAGACAAGCAGGAAGAAGAGACCATCCACGGGATGAGGGTAAGGCCCATACATGCGCCTGCTGTCTCATCGTCTGGGGTAAATGAGACTAAACAGCAAATATTTAAGGTATTGAAATAAACGATAAAAATATAACTAAGACTGCAACCAAATGCAATATGCAAAGACAACCATCTGAAGGAATGTGTGTGAATCTGCTGACTGCAGTGATCTCTGAGTATAAGAATTGTGGAGGATTCTAGGGACATTCACTACGTAATTAAAGAGTTTTTGTTTCTAAAACGAATATGTATTACTTTTGAGATCAGAAGAAAAGAATTTTTAAAAAGAATATAGCTCTAACAATCTGGTCAGGCACTGCTTGTACAGTACTTACAGGGTCCTTTATTATCTACAGGAGGGGCCGGCAAGCTGAGGCCCAAGACTGGCTGCCTGCTTGTGTAAATCAAGTTTTATTGGAAAGACAAACACAGCGGCACTTTCTGCATTCTCTGTAGCTGACTTGTGCTATGACAGCAGAGTTGAGTAGCTGCAACGTAGACCTCATGGCCCAGAAAGCCTGCAAAATTTACTCTCTGGCTCTTTATACCATCTGGCCCTTCATGTTAGACTGACCCCACAATCTAAAAGTGGTAGAAATTCAGGCTAAGTGTCTGATCCTGGTCTTTTTACAGTCGTTCTGTGCTTATCTTTTAATTGGGTTTCTTTTTCTAGGCAAGTGAAACTGTCACTGCGCTGCATATTATCCAGATCCTGTATTTCTGGAAACTGCATTCTTCTTGTGGAGAACTGTCTTTCCATGTACTGTATCTTAGCAGAGAACACGGTTTCAGGGCTTGCTGAAACACCTGTGAGGGCAGACAGGAGAAACTCTTTGGCTTTATTCTGTTGGCTAAACTCTCTAGCAAAGACAAAACAGGGAGTGTTTTTAAGATTAAGAAAGGATTATCAATGGTAAAGATACAACAAAAGCAAACACATAAGATATTAGAGACAAAAGATATTCATGAATAAGAATAACTGGCTTTTAATATAATTCACAGCTAGAATGGCTGTTTCAGGGATACCCTCTGGAATTTGTTTCATGAATAGTTATTTTTCAAGTATAGATTAATTTTTCTATTTATACTCTTTACACGTTTGCACTAAAACTGTTTTCTATGTTTTCTACTTTGAATAGGATAAAATACACAACAAATGAGTTGACGAGAAGTACAGTGAGATACTAGTCCAGCTGAAATCATATCAGTCTAAAAATCTGCTAAAATACCGTGTGCTGCCTTTTCATGTAGATTTCTCCCCTGAGAACGTGAGGCCCTGGGCAGGGCAGAGCCACGAAAAGAGCACACACAGTGGCCAAGAGACCCGGATGCTGGGTCAGCTCCACACGCATCATCTGGGTGACCTTCGCCGACTCGCATCACTTCTGTGGGCCTGAAAGCTGTCATCTGTCAAAACGGTGACAAGGATCTAACTGAAAAGGGAAGGTGCTATATACAAATGTAAGGCGTTTTTATAGTCAAAATACCTACTAAAAGAAAATTATTCCTGTACTACCTTTGGGGTTCGCATAGACCCCTACAGTTCAATACGATTCAACAGCTGAGTGAATTTCTGAGGTGTTTCGTTGATGAAAGCTGTTAATGGTACCAGAATCATGACTTTAATTTACATGTGGGACAATTCTAAAATCATAGAGTCCAGCCCCAGCCCTGGCTAGTGCAGCTCTCCCAGGTCACCACGGACTTAGGGTTGAGGGACTGAGGGACTCGGAGAGCATGTGCTACTGATGCAGGAAAGGTACCACCCACAGAGCCCAGATCAGGGAACGAGGGCTAAGCAGACGGGGGCGGGGGGTGTGATTTTCTGCGGAGCCTCTGAGTAGAACACAACTTGGCCCAGAGAAGCAAATGTAATCCGACAAATCAGGCTGGGAGATGATCTGTGTTCCATGCAAGCAGGGCGGGGGTTGGTGGTGGTGGGGTGCTTGGGGAAGCCAAATGTCTCATCAAGACCTCATCACCATGTTACAGAAGTGCAGAAATGAAGACCCAGTCCAGGCTGCGCCCCCCTTTTACATCTTAGGGTTGTTACCTAAGTATTGCTAAAAGCACCCTGTTCTTTTTTTTTATGTTATTTTATTTTAATTTTTTATAGCTGATTTTAATTTATTTTTTGATACAGCAGGTTCTTATTAGTTATCTATTTTATACAAATTACTGTATATATGTCAATCCCAATCTCCCAATTCATCCCCCCCAGCCACCCCGCTTTCCCCCCTTGGTGTCCGTCCGTACGTTTGTTCTCTACATCTGAAAAGCACACTGTTCTTTGATGAAGTCAAGCACAACTTAAATTTTCTGAAATTAGATTTTCAATATAAATGCAGGTCTTCTCACTTAAATAATTTCTCTACAGAGTTTCTAATAGACAAATATAATAATGCATAAACAATTTCTGGAAAGACACGCAAATTACTCACTCTGCTGATTAGATGATGCTAAAGCAGCAGGAAGAGAGACTAACTTTTCACCTTAGGCCCCTCTGAAATATCTGAATCTTTTAAACCATTAGCACGTTTTACTTCATTAAGTAATGACAGAAGAAACTTTTTAGAAAACATAATAACAGATTGAGTTATACGGATTCAATATCCCAGATGTTGTATTATGCTGCTATTCTCACAGTAACAGCCATCTCTAACTCTGTAACAGGCATCACTACCTCTCAGTTAGAAGTTAACAAATGAGGAGGCTCCCAGTAAATGACAGATTTCTAGATTAACCAAAAGTCACCAGTCTTCCATACACTATGCCTCTTTCCATGATGTAGCACGGTTTCACTGCATGGGTTCACTGTAGGTGTGTAGGGCCAGTTACACAGGAATAAGGGTCAAGAGGCAATAGCAATTATCGTACATTAATCTGTCAGTCGTTACAATAACCACTGAGATTTTCACAAAAGGTTCATTACATTTCAGCAGCGAAGTTACACAAAACTTACCTATCAATTACATAAAAGTTGTCGCCATCATCACCTTGATCAATTACATGTTCTCCTTCCTTGACCAATTTTTCAAACATGGCATCTAATACTTGAGACATCTGCTCCTATTTTTCAAAAAAGAAAAGACAATCTTGGTTTATCTAGAACATGTTTAGCTTTATATTTAAAGAACCATAATTAGCTTATACTTCTGTGAACAAGCTCAAAGAAATGGAAATATCATCACGGCCATTAAGTCTTGTCAAAAAAAATACACAGAATAGTCCTCGTCACCACATACAAACCAGATGATTATATATTTACTCTCATATTCAGTACCTGAATAAAAGTAATTATAATTAGTCTATTTTAGAATGTTTGCAACTATCACCACTTTAATATGAAAAATTAACTACCAAACCATCATATACCTTGTGAAATATAATCTTAGCAACTAAAATGATCAAGTTAATAAAGAACTACTGCAAATGTCTTTTAAAGATACCTAAACTTTTACAAAACTTCCCTATTTTGGTCATCACTAGAATTTATATAGAGATTACCTCTATAAATACTTAGTGAATTTAAATCCTGACTCCAATCCTTCTTGGTTTAGCACCAAAAACAAAATAGAACCAAACCAACAAGAGCAAAACCAAAAAAGATTGTAGCAAATATTCCATCACTATCTTTTCTCACTAAGGTTCTCTTCAAGAAGCAACCACACACCTCCCTAGGACAGATTTATTAAAACTGAAGCCAGAAACATCAAACCTATCAGTCAATAACTATTTAAAAATTTTTATTCTAAAAGCTATAGAATTTTTAGAATAGAATTTTTATTCTAAAAGCTAAAGTGTGCTTTTCAAGGCTTAAGGATAAACCTCGGCTAGTGAGAATAAACTAGGAGGCAAAAGAAATCTTTCCTCAGAACAAATACAGGAACAATTCAAAAACCTTTGAATAGTTAAAAACAAATGGATACGGAGAAACAGTATGGTGCACAGGAACAGAAACGTCAGAAGTCATAAGAAGGCTTCAAGTCACTCCCAGGCCAAAATCAATTACTATTATAAACAAATTAAGGAGCTGAAGACAGATTAGAGGGGGAAAAAGATGCAAGTGGAAAACACAGGTTGAAGAAACAAAATATTCTGGATCAGAGCATGAACAGACCACGTGTGATTCTCTTCTTTTTGAGACGCCATTAACATTTCATAGAGACTATCAAGGTACGACTCCACAACCATGAGAATGGGAAGGGGAAACTGGCAGAGAGATTTCTAGAGCAAAGGGAAGTTAAATGGGGGCAGAGAAAGCATGCAGCCCAGAGAAGGGCAGGTGGGGCTGCAGTGTGGAGGGGCTGACCACCTGTCAGAGCTCCAAAGGCTCCAGACTGGGAAACACCCGGTCCGGTCTGAACGGGACTGAGACACAGCTGAAACAGGTAGACCGATTCAAAATCCTCCACGATCGGTTGATACCTTCCTTCCAAATGCCTCAACCCTGAACACAGAACACCTGGCAACCGAATATTAACCCCAATTCTTCCCAGACAAAAGATCAGAGTCAGGTTCTTGGGAGAAACTGAATAAATGAGAACTAGAACAGCTACTGTGAAGACCGGTGCCCTGGCACAAGGGCCTTCACTTGCTGGGATGAGGGGTTCCCCCATGTTAACAGCTGGCCCCCTGTCACTCAACCAGCAGGACACTGGTGGACAGCCCTGCCATACTTATTCAGGGCTCCACATCAGCTTTCCGTGGCCCCTCTGGTAGCCTACAAGACTAAGATAAACAGCAGTATAACACCAAATGAGCTAGAAAATTCAAGAACAGTGACGAGCTTTCAGAAAGTTCTACTTTGTATACCCAGAGATGTTCAAGACAATGTTATATCCATGAGATGAAAAACAGGATATTTAGAAAAAGGGCCAATCACAGAAAAATGGGTAAGTTGAAAACTGAAAACATGATTACCAAAATTTGAAAACTGAAAACATGATTACCAAAATTTTTTCTTCCTTTTAAATATTTTATTTTTGAGAGCAGTTTTAGCTGCTCCACCCCCTACCCTGCCACCACAGTGACCTCAGACACACCTGACTGTTACTTTCTCTGCTTAAAATGCTACTGTCTATAGTGTGTGTCCGCTGCTACGGTGCGGCATGCCACGTTGCTTCTTCCTGACGTGGCACACACGTCTGAGCCCCACCACTGGAAGTTTTAGCTTCACAGCAAAATGTAGCGAAAAGCATAAAGAGTTCTCATAAACCCCCTGCCTCCCCCCAGCCTCTCCCCTACTGTCAACATCCCCACCAGAAGGTACATTTATTACAAGTGATGAACCTACACTGCCATCATTATCACACAAAGTCCGCAGCTGACATCTGGGTTCACCTTTGGTGCGGTGCTGTACACTTGGTGCGTTTTGACAAATGCGTAACATGTACCTCCCATTACAGAATTTTCTTGTAAAAGAACTAAGAAGGTAAATTAAAATAAAAACTTCAAAGAAAGTCGACAGATGAAAAGACAGGAGTTCCAGACAAAGAGATATTAGAGATAACAAAGGGGAGAAAATAATCAAAGAAATATGGGATGAATTTTCCAGAACCACAGGATGTAAGTTTTCAGACTGAAAGGGCTCACTCAAGGGCCCGGCACAATCAAGGACCAGAACCTCCACACCCACACGACAGTGTGGTTTTAGAACATCAAAGATACAGACCTGACCTGCAAAGCTTCCAGAAAAGGGGGAAGGAACTCTTAAAAACACAAAAAGGATGTTCAACTTCTTTCAAAATAAAGAGGAATGCAAATCAAAATTGAAAGGAGATACCCTTTTTCACCTGCCAGATTCAGAAAGATAAAAATGTTAGACTAACACACTGGTGGAGATGGTGTGGGAAGGAGGGTTCCTCCCGCAGACGGCTGATGGGAACGGGTCTCAGAGGGCGCACTGTCAACAGTCGGTATCATTTCAAACGCGCTACCCGTCACCTCACTCTTCCTTGTCTAGGAAGTTATTCTGTAACACATTTGTCAAATGACATGTGCATGGGCATTTTTCACTGCAAAATGTGCATTGTAATAGCAAAGAATTGAAAACTCAAGTTTATCTACAGGGCTCTGGATAAATAAGTTTGATACATCCATGCATTGGAAAGCTATGCAGCTATAAAAAAAAAAGTATGGATTTTAAGACCCCCTATCTTTTACTGGAGTTGCTGACAAGCGCGAGAACACTCAAAGAAGGGCAATCAGGAAATCTGAAACCCTGCTGTAGGAGGAACTTCAGTGAACACATGCTATCTGCTGCCACAATGATGATGTCGGTGATTCCAGAGGCCAGGACTGGGACTGCTGGGTGGAAGTTTCTGGAGGTTTTGGAACAATGTAAAGACCTAAGAAGGACAGCTGTCTAGCAGTGACAGGGCAAAGAGATGAGCTCCCTGTTCCTGTCAAGACAGGCTCCCATCTTCCACATGCTGTCAAAAGGGCTCAGTGGTTTTCAAACTGTTTTCTGGAAGCCAGGGATTTTGAGGAGGTGCTTCAGTGATCGATTCTGTAAACAGTTGATTTTTTTAAAATTGAAGTATAGCTGATTTACACTGTTGTGTTAGTTTCAGGTGTATGGCAAATTGATACAGTTATACATATACATTTCAGATTTTTTTCCCTTATAGGTAATTACAAGCTATTGAATATAGTTCCCTGTGCTATATAGTAGGTCCTTGTTGATTATCTATTTTATATATAGTAGTGTGTTAATCCCAAACTCATCCTTAAAGGGTGTTCTAACCATTAAATATTAAAACTAAAGTAAATCAACATGTTCGGATGGATTATATATACATTTTTTATGAAGTAAAATTTCATGTCACATAAAGTTAACCATTTTAAAGTGGACCAGTGGCCACAAAGTTGTGCAACCACCACCTGTACCTACTTTCAAAACATTTCCACAAAAGGAAACCGTGCACCCATTAAGCAGTCATTCCCCATTCTCCCCTCCCACTAGGCCCTGGCAGCTACCAATATGTTTTCTGTCTCTATGGATTTACCTATTCTGGATATTTCATATAATGGAATCACACAATATGTGATCTTTTGTGTTTGGCTTACTTCACTCATTATAATGTTTTCAAGGTTCATCTATGTTATAGCATATATCATACTTCATTCCTTTTTATGGATCAATAATATTCCACTATATATATACGAACACACACCACAATTCACTTACCCATTCACCTGTCGATGGACACTTGGGTTCTTTCCACCTTTTGGCTACTGTGAATAGTGCGACTATGAACATTCATATACAAGTATTTATTGGCACACCTGTTGCAATTCTTTTGGATCTACACATGGGAGTGAAATTGCTGAGTCATATGGTAATTCTATGTTTAACTTTTTGAGAAACGGCCAAGCTGTTTTCCACAGTGCCTGGACCATTTTACTTTACCACCAGCAATGTACCAGGTTCTGATTTCTCCACCTCCTTGCCAACACCTGTTATTTTCCTTTTTAACAAAATGATACCCATCCTAGTGGGGGTGAAGTGGTATTTCATTGTGGTTTCGACTTGTATTTCCCTAGTGACTAATTACGCTGAGAATCTTTTCATGTGCTTATTGGTTATCTGTATATCTTCTCTGGAGAAATGTCTATTATTCAAGAACTCTGCACATTTTAAAGTTGGGTTGTCTGTCCTTCTGTGGTTGAGTTCTAAGTGTTCTTTCTATATTCTGAATACGAGGCCCTTCTATAAAGCTCTTCTAAGAGTTTTATAGTTTTACAGCTTACATTTAGGTCTTTGATCCATTTTGAGTTAATTCTTGTACATGGTGTGAAGTAGGAGTCCAAGTCCAACCTTGTTCTTTTGTGTGTGGATACCCAGTTGTCCCAGCACCATTTATTGAAAATAAATTTTTTTTCACTTTTCCCAGTGAATGATCTTGGCATTTTTGTTGAAATCAAATGGCCACAGATATATGGGTTTGTTTCTCGACTCTCAACGCTATTCCATTGTTCTGTATGTCTATCCCTATGCCAGTAACACACTGTTTTGATTACTGCAGCTTTGAGGTAAAAGTTTTGACATTGGCACGTGTGAGTCCTTCAACTTTGTTCTTCTTTTTCAATATTATTTGGGGTGCCTCTTCTTGTATATACAATGTTAAAACATTAGACAACAGCAAAACACAATGTGTTTTCATGGTTTAGCTTTATAATACATAAATGCTACCAATTTAAACTTTTATAAAAATAAATACTGATAAAAATAATATTAAGAAAGAATATGAAAACTCTATAAATACAGATAAAGTGTTAGGAAAAAAAAAAAAGAACTGGGCAAGAACTCTACGTGTAGAGTTTGCTGCCACCAAAATTTTAAAAAGAATATACTTGTATATACATAGAGTAACCCTAGAAAAATATGCATGATAGTGCTAAAAGAACTTGGCTCCTGAGAAACTGGATTGCTGGGAGACAGGGATAGAAGGGAGATCTCCTTTCACTGACTACTCTTTTGTTCCTTTTGAATTTTTGTAAATTCTATATGCATACTGATTTAAATTTTTTAATTAATTAAAAAACCAAACTCTCCATTTAAACAGAGAACATAACATTACATCTTTATGTGGGTAAGAAAAACTTTGAGAAGAAAGAGGGTGATGGGTTTGCAGGACATGGCTTTCATCCCCTCCCTGGGTCCCCGTGTGAGCTCTAGCACCTATGTGTGAAACAGCAAGCAGCCAGGGCTGAAGATGAAGCCAATGGGGGGCAGTAAGACAGTGCCTTCTCGATGTGGTGCTAATTGGGAGTTCATCAACCCAGGCGACATACGGTCACCTATCAAAATTATGAAGTTTGATTAAATAGTTTACTAATATTTTATTTTGCTTATTATTTATATTTCAACTCATTTAGAGCAGACGGGGGCAGGGGGGGACTATCAGCTTTACTGATTAGCTAGCTCTAGCCCTGAATGTCAAATGGAGAAAAAGATGAAATATAGTGCTATAGCAAATTTTTTTTTGTTATTTTGGAATTAGCTGCATTTTAAAACGTTATCAAGCTTAAGAATTTGTACATGGATATATGCAAAAGTAACCCCTGATAAAATACAGAACAACTATTTCTTTTAGAACTTCTCTATGTGACAAGTGTCTGTTCTAGTCAATCAAAATGTAATTTCCCCATAATTATGCACAGAGTGAAAAGAACATAGGAAATATTTAATATGCAGAGGCTTATCTCGGTGACTGACAGCTACTGTAGGAAATCCACATCTTATTCGCCTACAGAATGTAAATTAGAGACTGAGCTCGGTAAAAGGGCTTTGACTCCCTTAAAAAATAACAATTTACTCTCCATTAATGAAAGAGCCTATCACATAGCATAAGAAGATTATTTCAGTTTGCCTAAAATTAGAAATATTTCAGAAGAAAAATGGCCTACTGAGTCGAGCATTAAAATATTCATGAAAAGAACATCTTCAAAGAGGTTAATAATTATAAATGCTGTGCTCAATGTATGAATATACAGAACTCCAAGGAAATATGTTCTGAGGTCTAGGAGATGCTAGATTTTCAAGCTAAACAACGCCTTTAGGAAAGTCAAGTGAGATAGTGGATGCAAAGCCAAGACTGTTCTTCTTGCTGGTTAGTAATTACTGCTTCCCCTTCCTCCTTCCAAGTTTTTCCATCTCAGGAAAAGGTACCACCTCCCGCAGCCAGACTCTGGGGGTCATCTGAGACTATTTCTGTCGGGTCCCGATTCATTCAGTCAGCAGGTACCAACTTCTGCTCGTCCTGAGTATTTTATGAAACCATCCCTTCCCCCCTCCTCCTTAGTTGGGCGTGTTTCTTTTCCCTGGACCACAGCATGGCTCTTTCCTGGATCCATTTCCTGGCATGGATCGCGGTGCGGTTTCCTCACTGAGCTCCTTTCCTTTGTTCCTGACCTATCGTCTCTCGCCTTTAACTCCACCCCCTACCCTGCCACCACAGTGACCTCAGACACACCTGACTGTTACTTTCTCTGCTTAAAATGCTACTGTCTATAGTGTGTGTCCGCTGCTACGGTGCGGCACGCCACGCTGCTCCTTCCCGACATGGCACACACGTCTGAGCCCCACCACTGGATGTCTTCCACTTTAGACTCCAGCGTTAACGCGTTCTGTGCTTTTCGTTCAGCTGGCGATTTCCGACTCATTTTCTGAGGCTCATCTCAGGTGGCCTCTCCAGCTTCCTGGATCCTCACGTGGGGCTGAGAGAGCCTCATCCTCTCATAGCACCCTGACCGTATTACAGCATTTACCATGTTTTACCAAATTGCTTTGTATGTGTATTTGAATCCCTCACTAAATGATAAGTTCCAAGAGCACAAGAACCATGTCTAAGTATTTTTGTGGCATCCTACGCTTCATACAGGCCCTGGAACATAGTGGGTGGTCAAGGAATTGACCTGAAAGGAGCTGCTATATGATAGGCAGATTATATAAGTGGAATATATAATTCAATTTAAATGCATTTGGGTTATGACAAAAATTGTATACGATAAAAAACTAGAAAGCTGCTTAAAATATGAACTTAACTTAAAATCTTCAATCTGCTATGTTTGGGGATAAATTTCTTATTCCAGGTGGTTATTTGCTGAGAAGAATTAATTGTTACTTATTTATATTCTGTATCATTCTTAGAAGGATTTAAGATAGTAGGGAAATAAATCAAGATGGTATGAGCTCAAATTCAAAAAAAGATCTTTTGGAAACAACTATGAAAATATATTTACTTCCTCCCTATAAAACATTCAATAATGATAACTTATGAACTTGGTCATTCATCAATGGGCTTTTTCTTTTTTGTCCCTATGAACTGTGACCTTTAAAATATAAATATTGAAGACCTTCATCAGAGCAGCAAAATCTAAAAAAAGGCTAAAAAAATGCCTATGTTTATAAAAATAACCATTTTAACTTAAGATGCTCCCTGCCAGAATATACCAGGAAAAGTTTTTTTTTTAAATTATTTTAAATGCAACCAAAATTTTCACAATGCTTTAAAAGAGTTAAAGTTGAAATGGCAAGAAAAATCAATTTAATTTACAGGATGGAATAGAATAGGCAGCATGCCAGGAAATTGTAACTGGCAGTGATTTCACTCATGCCTGTTCATCACTTACTGTTTGACTACACAGTATCACTGTTTGGTCACTGCTGAAGCATTAAAATACCAGTTGAACTGAATAGAGAAGCACGCAAACAAAATAACATATGGTAGTACCAAAATACTGACCTTGAACGTTTTCACACTGGCCTCTGGTCCTTCCTACTCAAAGTATGGTTGTGGGCTGACAGCGTTGCCATCACCTGGGACCTTGTGAGAAATGCAGACTCTCAGGCTCCACTACTGATCTACTCAACCAGAATCTGCATTTTTAACAAGATCCTCTGATGATATACAGGCGTATTAAAGCTTGAGAAGTACTGTTTTTGGTGACCCTGAAATTCTCCCACACAAAGCTCTGGCCTGAAAATAGAGAACCTTCTTGGCTGAAGCTTACCCCTAAGGATAAAACTAAGGATTAATTTCATAGCTGTCTTCTGTGTGTATCTGAAGCAAACGAATTAAATACTTAGTTTAGTTCCAATAGCAAAATTATCATCTTATACACACACATAAAGTTGTATCTTTCCACTAATAATTATTTGGTCTCATTCTGGTGGGAGATCATTAGAGGTCATAGTTTCATGTCCTTTATTTCACAGAATCATTATCATTCTAGATAAATGAAATCTGAGATTACTTGGAAGCCCATCAAAATTTAACAAGTTCCTTTTAGTCACTTATTCTACTATTTAATACTACCAGGAAGATTTTCCATTCATAAACAAAATTCCTAAATTTTCTATCTTAATCCCATTTCTTATTCTTCCATTGTTAGAGAAAACTACCAGCAACCCTTTCTTTAGAGCTCCTAGTTTTGCAGACTTGGTGGTAAGTAGAGGACGTGGATCAAAGTGGACAAAACTTGTATTATGTGGCCCTAAAATAAAATCTCCACAGTCACACAATATAATCTGTGATCCTGGAGGATATAACATTAACATAAATGGTATTAGAAACCAAAGAGCTTTTAAAAATAATTTCAGGGTATAATATGACCCAGCATAGAAGACATTGTATAAAGCAGTACTTTCCTCTTTATAAAAAATGGCCTTTTTAAAAAGACCTCATCTTAAAAGAGTGGGTCTTGATTAATGCATCCTTCTCTAGGGCATCAATCCGAAAACTATTAAGATGTTGAGTTTGACCGAAAAAAGAATCGAGGTAAGTTACCAAAGTTGACTCAGGTTTCACATGGGGAACATGGCAGCAGGGGCTCTTTCCCCAATGACCATATAGCAGTGAATAAGCATAATCCGTGATGATGGAAGCAGAGCATTTAGGTCAGGGTGAAGGGCAAAGTCTGAACAGTACGGTCACTCCAGAAATACACCCCAAACCAAAGACTAGAGATTTCAAAAATCTTTACGAAGAAAAAAAAACCCTCTACCTTTAAAGCCAAGTAAAACTTTACTTTAAAAATATGTATAATATGAAAGTCATACATTAAAATAATGACTATTACTGACTGGTGAAAGAGACATTCCCCCATGGGCCCTGTACATCCCTACATGTTCCTGTTGAGTGGGCGAAGAATGCAAAGTCTTAACCTCTCTTCACCTGGGCCACTTCTCAGGGCTGTGTTTGCAGCAAGTAACCTTGAGGGATGAGAAGCCTTCCGCTGACAAACAGGCGCTCACTCCTTGCTATGAGAGCAGCGACCTCCCCAGCTCCTAGAACACAACCCACTGCGTATGCAGACATCTGCAGTGGGGCCTTTACATCGCCCTGGGTGATGTTAGCTTGTAAAGAGGGTGAAGTCCAAGATCCTGCACAGTTCTCCACACGAACACTGAAAAAAACCCGTTGCTACTATTGAGATTTTATCTTACCGGATCCAGGTTCTTAAACAGCAGGATGTCTTTGCAAGCTTCTTGCAATCGATTTCTTTGATCATCAGTTTTTGGATGTATAATCTAAAAGGACACCAAATTAACAATTAGTCTACTCACCTTATTCATAAG
The DNA here is from genome assembly GCF_028021215.1 of Eschrichtius robustus. Taxonomy (NCBI): domain Eukaryota; kingdom Metazoa; phylum Chordata; class Mammalia; order Artiodactyla; family Eschrichtiidae; genus Eschrichtius; species Eschrichtius robustus. Next base: position 17,316,664 of record NC_090831.1, read on the forward strand.
GGATAAAATTTCCTAGCAGGATATTAGAAGGAAGAACGGTTAGTGCTGAGGTTCACTTTAGGTGACTAGACATTAACTACCAGCCTGCTAAATAGGGGAAAGTAATACAGTTTGTCTCAGGGAGGTGGTGTACATTCATCAATACAGTACTTGCAAGTTTTTTCAAAGGAGTGTTTCCCCCAGGTTAGCAAGTTCATTCTGTAAGGGTCTGCATTGGCTAATCACTGAAGACACCAAGGCTCCAGTCAGCGGGAACATACAAAAGGACAACATGTTGTAACAGCTATGTTGAAAATCTACAGACTGCCTTTATTCTGCTTAATACTCTTTAATACTGTTTCATACTCTTTACCACTGAATTTAATACTCTTTCAGGATGTAGCTCTTTCCTTCAGAACTTGATAAAGCCTCTAGAAGTGAGTAAATTCTTACCTGTCTATTGCATTAGATGTTAAATGCATTTTTATGCACAATGTATATATAATAACTATGCCCACGGAGAGTGATTTTCCACAGGGAGCAAGCAATCACGCACTGTCCCACCAAGGAGACTATGGATCTGAGGGAGAATGAATCCAACAGTCTTGGTGCGCTCATCTGAGAACGAGTTCAAAGAAAACCAGTGTACTGTTTGCTCAGAAACTTTCATTCCCGAGGGTAAAGGCCAACAGAACGCCTTCTGCAAGTGCGGCCCACTCTCCTGAGTCCCTTCCGACCAGCAGAAGGCTCACCGACTTGGACCCAAAAGGCCCATTCTTCTGTGAACGCGGGTACTGTGTAACTATAAAATGAGTCAGCGAGGCAAGAGATGGTCCTAAAAGCAGAAGACGCCGAGTTGGTCTCCTGGAGACCCATACACCACCTTTTGCTATTCTAACATTCACACACAGAGTGACTGCAAGAGAGGAGGCTGAGCAGGAGCCCCACCGTCACAGCAACCAGGATCGGGCAGCGGTGAGCTTTGTGCCCGTGAACACATCACAACTCACAATGGGAAATTAAAATCGGCATTTCAAACCCATCTCAGATGGCTGAAAATCAGGCCCAAGAAAAACTGAGGAAATGTACAGTATATGTGTACTATTTATGTGTGTACTGCTTATAGACTATACACACACACAAGAGCAGTATACACAGTATACTGCTACATACTATTAGCCAGTGAGAGAGGACGTTGCTGCAGTTTTTTCCTCCAAGGGTAAGGGATATGCAAACTTTTGTTTCCTATCTAATCAATATTCACCTCAACCTAGATTCTACGATGGCACGTGGACCCAGAAAAAGCAGATCCTCCTGCCTAAGAACTCACTGCTATACAAAAAACTTTAAAAATTTGGATATGAACTAAATCATGCCAACCAAAATTCACACGTGCCTACTTCAAATAAGGAAGGCTAACACAATAAAACAAAAAGTTATTTCTCACTTCACAAAAGCCATCTGGAACTTCGAACTGAAGCAATCATAAACGTTTGCCTGCTGAGAAGCTCTATCCTCAGAGAGAAAAGGTTGGGGATAATGTGTCGCTGATGTTGAAATGACTTCCTAGGCCCAAGATGGAGCCACCTCTGTCCGGGGTGCCACGTCAGCAAACCAAAGCTTAGATAACTCTCGTGTCCCTATAAATGCCCCGCTTTGCCAGAAACACAGAATATCCAGTCAGCCAATCCCCAAAAGCCAAGCCAAATCTGGGCTCTACGCTTACTTCCTTGCTCCTTATTTATTTTCTGTTTTTCTCTTCCTTGTTCCTTACTCTTTATCCTATAAAAGCTTCCTACCCTCCACCCCATTTTGCAGCTCTCTGGACCCTTGGGAATGGAGACTGCCCACTTCGTGCAGTGTTAAATAATGTTTGTATCACTTAAACTGTCTTTTTAAATCATTTTTAACACCAGCTTGTACCTGCTTTACCCTTGTCATCAGTTTAAGTCTTTCTCTCCTGACCCATTCACTTTGTATGAACACCTCACACAAAACCCCACCTTTTGCTTTGTGACCACCTAGAGGGGTGGGATAGGGAGGGTAGGAGGGAGGCGCAAGAGGGAGGGGATATGGGGATATATGTATACGTATAGCTGATTCACTTTGTTATACCGCAGAAACTAACACAACATTGTAAAGCAATTATACTCCAATAAAGATGTAAAAAATATATACATATATATAATGGAAAAGAATCTGAAAAAGTTATATATATATATAATTGAATCACTTTGCTGTATACCTGAAACGTTGTAAATCAACTATACGTCAATAAAAAATTTTTTAAAACCCACCTTTTTCCTCTTCTTTCTCTCTCCAGCTACTTCTCTTCTTATGAATTCATATTTCCAAATCTTGTTTCTCCATCCTGCCACCCTTACTACTGTCTACTGCTCTCCTCTTTGTTTCCCTTTTTCCTTTCTTCCCTCTCCCTGCCATCACTCCTCAGTGCCCAGAGTCCGTTATCTATCATAGCCTCCACCCCCGGCCATGAAAATCCTGCTCTGCATCCTGGAAAGCAAACAGTCAGAAATCGGGTGAATCTCTGAAGCTCTGGCTCCCCTGCCCTGTACCAACTGCTCAGAAGACGCTCTCCTACTTCTAGAGACTCATTTCCTTTGGTTGGATTTGGTGTGATCCGACATATGAGATCTGCATCTGGATAACTAAGGCCTCGGCAATGTGCCCAAATGTGATTTTTATTATACTAGAGGCCACTTTGTTTTTTATTAAAATTTATTTCTGATTTCAGGATAAAAATCTTATTGGTTAAACAAATATTGATGTAGCACTTACTACGTGCCAAGCACTGTTTTAAGGGCTTTAAAAATTTAAAAAGGGCTTTATTACTAGCTTTATCCTAGTAAGAGATCCCATGAAGCAGGTGAATGCTAAGTGAAATGAGTCAGACAGAGAAAGACAAATACTGAGTGATCTCTCAAGAGAAAAAAAGTAAGAAAATTAACTGGCCCAGGTAACTTCTTCCATGTCACACAGTTCAGAAGCTGCAGAGCTGGGATTCACCCCAGCTGTAGGCTGGCCACAGAGTTCATACTAGAAACCAGGGTCAGCAGACCATGGCCCGAAGGCCAAATTTCTTTTTGCATGACCCCTATGCTAAGAATGATTTTACATTTTTTAATGATTGGGGGAAAAAATCAAAAGAATGTTTCCTGACACATGAAAATTATATGAAATTCAAATTCAAATGTCCAGAAATAAAGTTTTCATGGGTCACAGCCACAGCCGTTCATTTATGTGTTGTCTGTGGCTGTTTTCCTGCTATGACAGCAGAGCTGAATAGTTGTGACAGAAACAGCACGGCCCCCAGAGCCTAAAGTATTTATTCTCTGAAAATCGTAAAATTCCCCCCAAAAAAAGCTTTACAGGAAAAGTCTGTCAACTCCTGCCATAACCTCTGTTGTCTTTCAATCAAAAATAAATTAGAAAAACAATAAGTAACACTGAAATTACATGTTTTCTTTAAAGGAAACACCATGCATCTATTTTGTGAAGCAAGGGAAGTCTGTACAAGATATTTTCATACCTGTCCAATCTATTCTCCACACAGAGCTGAAAGTAATCTTTTAACACTTTAAATCAGAGCACCACATTCTGCAGATTAAAACCTCAATGGAGTCCATCACATTCACAGAGAATTAATCCCCACTCCTTCTCCACCCTCACCTCAGCCAATCAGCCTCAGCCACACCTGCCTTTATTCAGAGCCTCCGACTCCTCCCACTCTGATGGGCTTGGGTCAACCCAAAATGCACTCCTGGGCTTTTAGCAAGACACTCTCCACGTGCATCCTCTGGTCTCACTTCAAGGAGCCCTTCTCCAACTATTCCATTTCATTAGGGACACTGTTGATCTGGGGGGTTTGGTTTGGTTTTAATTCCTACACCCTGTTACACTGTCCTTTTAGCACTTCATATTTTGTGACTGTTAATCTACTAGCTTGTGGTCGGCTTCTGCTATTAGACTCTAAGCTCCAAGATGGCAAGAACTCCTCCGTCATGCTCACCACTGTATACCCAGCACCCGGCCAGATATGCAGAAGGCACTCCCAAAACACTTTATGGAATAACAGAAGAAAGAAATGCTCCATTCTTAAATTTACCAGCCCTTCTCTGCCAGTTTCTACATGCTAGATGTATATAACCCTTACATTTTCATTTGTTAAAGGTATTCCAACCAAAATCTAATTTGTTGTTTTCCAAAATCAGTCTTAAGTGTTTGAATTTTCTTTGAATACATATCAAAGAATAAATATCTATTTATACTACTCTGAGATTTTGGGATTTGATAATATAAATAGAGTCTCTGAAATAAGACAAAATGTCCAAATGAAATGTTAGTTTATCGAAATACACTTCATGTTTTCCTTACAGACATTTTCCAGTATTGGTTTAGAGCCAATTAAATTTTGAAATCTGTAATAATCATTTCCAAGGGCTATGGTACAAGTGACTTATAGTATCTAAGACGAAAAATATTAAAATATTTTATATTCTAATATTAAACTATTTTAATATTTATTAAAATGTTTAATATTTTATTTTAAAATATTTTAATATGTAAAAAAATTACAGTTTTTAGTAGAGAAGAGTCAACCTAATGGATAACCCATGACACTTCATTATAATGATTAATATATCATTAATAAATTAATTTAAAAAATTAAAGTAATGTTGAAGGGTGTTATAGGGACAACTCGGGGTGAATGCCCAACCCACAAAGATGCCTCCTTCTCTAGGAACTGCCCTCATTTATTTATTTTTTAAACATTTTTTAAAAATTTAAGCATTAAAAAAAATTTAAGTATGGTTAATTTACCATGTTATGTTAGTTTCGGGTATATAGCAAAGCGATTCAGTTATATATACATATATATACATATACATATTCTTTTTCAGATTCTTTTCCATTATAGGTTATTACAGGATATGAATATAGTTCCCTGTGCTATACAGTAGGTTCTTGTTGGTTATCTATTTTATATATAGATAGTAGTGTGTATATGTTAATCCCAAACTCCTAATTTGTCTCCACCCCACCCCCTGTTCTTCCCGTTTGGTAACCCTAAGTTTGTTTCTATGTCTGTGAGTCTATTTCTGTTTTGTAAATAAATTCATTTACATCATTTTTTTAGATTCCACATATAAGTGATATCATATGATACTTGTCTTTCTCTGTCTGACTTACTTCACTTAATAGAATAATCTCTAGGTCCATCCATGTTGCTGCAAATGCCATTATTTCATTCTTTTTTATGGCTGAATAATATTCCCTTGTATATATGTACCACATCTTCTTTATCCATTCCTCTGTCAGTGAACATTTAGGTGGCTTCCATGTCTTGGCTGTCATAAATAGTGCTGCTATGAACATAAGGGTGCATGTGCCTTTCTGAATTAAGAGTTTTCTCTGGGTATATGCCCAAGAGTGGGCTTGCAGGATGCCCTCATTTATAAGTGGGGTCCCCCAGCCAAAGTCAGGCCTGTGAGAAACTCTCCACGGGGAAGCTGGGATTTTGAACTGAGAGAGACACAATAAGAGTAACGGGCAGCTGACTCCCTTTCAATGTCGATACTCTTAGGTGCTGCACGAATGCTGTGGAAGGACCCCAGAGGGGGCTGGCTCCTGCCTGCTAACCACAGCCTAGGGTTTTCTTTAACACTTTCAGGAATTCTACAAGATTTCCAAGCATATGTCCAATAATTCCCCAATGTTTTCTTTTGTATTTTATCTCAATGTGATTGTTTCTTTCCCACAGCCAAATGAAGTTTAACTGGTATAGCCTCCCCAGCAGGACTGTTAGAAATTAGTTGGAGTGACCCAGCCAAACCACTTTACCGATCACGTGGACCAAATGGTAGCTAACAGTTTTCGAGTCTATGAGATACTGTATATTGTTTTCAAAATGTATTTTTAAATGTTCTTTTCTATTTAGATTTTTACTAAGGTAAACCAGCTCGTCGAACATCTCAACTACCAAGTTTTATCATATACATTTATACACAAAGAACGCTGTCTTCAAAGTCACCCACTAGTGTTTCTGCGAGATACATAAATAAAGTGTAGGAGAGGGGAGGGTTTTTCAGACTACATGGAGGGGTAACAGCACATTACACATTAGAGACGATACCTTGATCCTAAGGCAACATAATTTTCAGACTGGAATTTATGGACCTGATCAAAATACATAAGTTATGGTACTGAGAAATGAACACTGCAAGTCTGGTGCTGCAAATCCCCGTGGGGACAAGAGTGAAATGGGATTTTCTCCAAAATCTTCTGTGTCATTTAAAGCTCCTGATCTTTCTACCACTGGATTTTATTTACATTTCAGGGAGCTTAATGATGTAATGACTTAGGGATCCAGTATCTGCTTTTCTATGTTAAAACTCAATCTTACTTTAGTATTTTTCAGAGCTACAGAAACAGATTTTTGTTTTTATTTAAGGCCAAATAGAAGAAAAGAAACTTTTGCAAAGTATGTACTCAAAAAAAAAAAAAAGTACATGATTACTTTCCATTTCCAGGCTCAGTAATCTCCTATTGAGTTTACTTTCTACTAAATAAATAATAGGAGAATGGAGCTAAAGGACACAGCTTAAAAACTGTTTCAAACCAAACTGGACAAAGTCTTGCAAAAACATTAAGACCTCCAAGAAATCAGCTTCTGAGCAAACTATCAGACTCATAGATTTTAAAACACAATAACTGCTGTACTGACATTTTAGATGTAATTTTACTGTGATTTTTTGTTGTTGTTTCAGAGTAACCTTCTGTTGTGATAAAACAGTAGGAGCACAAGGCTTTTCCCAGCGTTTTTCTTGCCTAGAAATACTTGTTTGTCTAAGAAAAATAACATTATCACTTTGGGAAAGATAGCTAAAAACATTTTTCATCACAGACTATATTTTTGCAAGAGAAATAAAACCACAACTTCAGTGAGTTTTTATGTTTATCTTTCCTCTTATCCAAAGAGAGAGACGCTTTGGATCGAAGTAATTATACAGAACATGAAGAAGAAGTAAACTATGAGAGATAAGACTAGGAAAAGAAACAGTCAAAATAATTCCATTATGCCTCCTGTTAACCTATATGCCTGTTAACATCTTTTCTGTTATTATTTTCTTTATCCAATACGGGAGTATAATTTAAAATTAACGCATTCAGTAAATTACATACCCTGGACTCAGCATCATCTTCTTCTTCATCAGGATTATAAGCTTCTGCACAGACTATAAAAATAAAAATGGACATTTTAAAGATTCCTTCACCAAGAAACATGCTACGATAAATATATCTTTAAAAATTAGTGAACAAAAAGAGTGCTGTGGTGTAAAAAACCATTAATTCACCTCACCCAGGGCAAGCAGTCTACCCCCCAAAGCCAGTTTGCTATTGCAATTTATAAGGAATTTACTAAAATATAAAGCTACACTTTAAGACACTGATAACTGCTTCCTTTCTCTTATTCAGAGAAACATAGCTAACCTCTTTCACCTTCATTTCCAAGCTATAGAAATGCATAAGATCAAAAAATTACCTGAAAGAACACACACACACACACACAAAGTCTAAGTCTGCTTTGAAATGATCAACTTAATCAAGCAGTTATGAGTAACTTTCATAAATTATCCATAACTCAATCTTCCAGGAACAAATACTATTAATATTTTGCATATTCCTTTCCAGTCTTTATTCTGAGCTGAGCTCATACTGCATCCACAATTTTAAAACCTGCTTTTTCATTTAACACTGAAGAATTCTGTATGCCATTGGAAACATTTTGTAAATATTGTTTTAAGGATTGCTAATTATTTACATAAGCTATAACTTACCACACCCCTAATGCTAGACACGAAGCTGGCTTCTGTTAAAACAACCTTGCAATAAACATCTTCATGCATAAATATTTGTCTACATTTCAGTTTATGCTGTGGAATTATTCCCAAATGTTATTTTGGGGGCTAAAAGGCATGACAGCTTTTAAGGCATATTTATCACCATGTTTCTTCCCAATGGGATTATACCCATCCAGTGTCCTATAAGAAATGTGTAAGGAGACTCCTCTAAATGGTACCGCAGACTTAGACATCAATGCTCAAAATCTCTGCCAATTTAAATGAAAAAAAGATTTAAATTTTTAAGTATTACTGAATTTGAACAATGTTCAAATGATTGTAAGCTGACTGTATTTCCTCTTTTGTCCCTATGTCTGAGGCATTTATTTTTGTATTTGGTTTTCTTTTTGACTTATACCAGCTTCTCAATACCACTTTATCATATTTCTTATAATCATTTTATCCAGCTTTTTTTTTTTTGGCCACGCCATGTGCCTTTCAAGATCTTAGGTCCCCAACCAAGGATTGATCCGGGGCCATGGCAGTGAAAGCGCGGAATCCTAACCACAGGACCACCAGGGAATTCCCTCCAGTTTGCTTTTTAACTATAATTACCAAGTTTTTTTGTTTTTGTCTTTGTTTTTTTTTTTACCAATTATGCATGCTGTTTGTTTTTAATGTAATGACATCAGGGAAGAAAATTCCCCAACATGATTTAAACCCAATGTTAAACATCACAAAAGTACCAATGCTTTTGAGTTTGGTATTTGTAAGTCTTCTTTATTTGCAAATCTACAGATCTGTAACTTCTCTTCTTTCACTTTGTAAAGGTAGACCTTTTTACATTTACCCTTTAATCCATGTGGACTTGATTCTGGCATGGATGTAGAAATTTAAAGAGCAGAGGACAGGTGAAAGGCTGACAAATGTCTTTCCAGGGGCCTCAGGATGGTCTCAGGAGTATTGTCATCTTTAGTTCAACGACTGTCATTATTATTACAAAACCTGCCGGTAGCTTTCTTTTCTCCAGGCATTGCTCTATACACCTAGACCAGTGAGTGCTTCTTAACCAGGGCCTATTCTGCCCCCCAGCATGACATTTAGGCAATGTCTGGAGACATTTTGGTCGTCACAGCTGTGGGGGGTTAAGAGGAAGCTGCTGGGGGAGGCCAGGGATGCCGCTAGACACCCCGCCCTGCACAGTACAGCTCCCTCTCCCCCTCTCCCCACGAAAGGACGACCTGGTCCAAAATGTCAACAGTGCTGAAGTTGAGAAACCCTGACCTGGTGTATATTTCCCCCTTCCGTCTCGCAACAACCCTAAGATAGGTGTCATAATCACCACCTGGCAGATGAAAGAACGGGGCACAGTTACGTATCTTGGCCAACATCACACAACATCGCACATCATCTTGTAGCACCACAGGACTTGACCCTAGGGCTGTCTGGCTGACTCCAAAGGCCTTGTTCTTTTCTTTTTTTTTTAATGTTTCAGAAAGCGGCTTTATTGAGATAGAATTCACACGCCATACAATTCACCCATGGAAAGCGCGCATTCAATGCTTTTTGGTATACTACATTATTAACTTTTAAAAACTGTGGTAGACTATATATAACACAAAATTTGCCATTTTTAAGTATACAATTCGGTGGCATTAAGTACATGCACAATGTTGTATAACCACCACCACTATTTATATCCAAAACTTTTTCATTACCCTAAGCAAAAACTCTGAAACCACAAAGCAACAACTCCCCATTCCTCCCGTCCCCCGCCCCTGGTAACCTCTAACCTTTCAGACTCTGTGAATTTGCCTATTCTAGGTACCTCATGTAAGTGGAATCATATAATATTTGTCCTTTGTGGCTGGCTTATTTCATTTAGCACGATGGCTTCCAGGTTCATCCATGTTGTAGCAGGTGTTAGAACCTCATTCCTTTTTATGCAAAGGCCTTGTCCTTAACCGCTGTTCTGTGCTGGACGGCTTTGGTGAATTCACCAGCTCAATGCCTGGACATCAGCGTTCCGCCTCAGAAACCTAACAGAAGGGGACCTTCTTCCCGGAACAGGCTCCCATTAAAGAACCTCACTGACGCATATCACCAGAATGGCAGCTTAGTTACTAACTTCCCGAATCAGTATGGAGTCAGCGTGACCAGCCAGCTCTCTCCTTGCAGGAAGACCACAGGAGAAGCCAAATCACAATTAAAAGGTTCCTTGGTGAGATGGAGGTGGGAGGAAGAGAGAGTTTGTCAAATAAATTGACTATTTAATGCATCAGTCTGGGACAGCCCAAGGCATCCATACACAATACACATGGTCCTGCTCATGTGGCCCAGACTCTTGAACTGTGTTGTTGCAACTTTCCTAAAAGCAGGAGAGCATCTACCTCTAAAGCTTGGCTCCATAACTTTCTGTTTCCATGTTTGACCAACCTCACTGGCAGGACTGATACATAATTTGCAGGGCTCAGTGCAAAATGAAAATATACGCCCATTTTCAAAAGTTAAGATTCTTAAGAGGGCAAGAGCAGAACACTAAACTAAATTAGAGGCCCTTGTGAGGGTGGGGCCCGTGAAGTCAACCACTGTCATAGGATCTATATGTTCAGTGAGGTGATAGCGTCGATAAGATACTATGTTCTTTAAGGTAACCTGTTATAAACAGCCTTGACCCATTAGTGTTGATCTTAAGTTTTAATTCACAGAAGGAAATCTTAATCCTCTACTTTCTAAGTTTCAAGCCCCTAAATGCTGACTAAAAATCATCACTAGTAAGAATCGATTTTCTTTCTAAATAACTTATCAATTGCCCCAGTATTATTTATTACTTAACACCCTTCTGATTTGTGATACCTACCTTATCACATGTTTGTTTATTTCTGGGCTATCCATTTCATTGAACTGTTTACTGTGCCAATATTACAAGGTTTCGTTCTTGGCACTGATGTGCAATTGTTTCACTATATTAAAATTCACCTACTGCCACCTCCTACACCCAAATCAAAATACAGCACCTGCAGCTTTGTGCACAGCCATGGTGGCTCACACCTCCTTAACTTCACTGACACAGTCTCCACCTCCTCTCCAAGCCATCCCTTCTCTCCAGCCCCATCTAAAAAGTCCGATTAAGAGTCACGTGTTGACCTCTCGCCTGCACAGGGCTAACTCAGGATACCCCACTGCTGTGCTCCCTTTGCACTGTCCCTCAAGTGTGGGCACAGCTCATTACCATCACCTACCACACTTCACTCTACCAAAGACGTTACCACCTGTTGCCCCTTCAGGCTGGAACTGTAGCCCTTCAGGGACTGACTGTGTGCATTGTTCATTTCTATATTTCCCTAGCACTGACCTGGCACAGTGCCTGGCTCAATGCATTTTTCTGAATGAATGACTGATTGATGAACAAACAAGCTTGACAGTCCTTGAAGGCAAACTCAATGTCTCTTTTAAATATCTCCCAATAGTCTACCTGTATTATACACTTTCAAACAAACACACGTAGAATGAATGAATGGATGAATGAATGAATAAAAAGTTGTTCTTTTTTGTTAAAATATCCTACACCATTTGTCCAAAAAAATGGGGACAGAGAGGTTGAGTGAAAATGAGGACCTTTTGTCTTGTTCACCAAGGGGCCAAGCAAAGAGGTTAGGAGTTCAGTAAATATCTATACAAGGAATGAATGGATGAAAGACTATGTCTGGATGGACCCTCAAACCAAAGCCTCCAGATAACCTGAGCTGCCTCGAATTTTTTTCTGAATTGTACCCCCTCCCTCCTGGGCAATCTGAAATTGAGCTGAAGCTATATATTCTAGTCTTTGTTTGGCAATTACACAGTAATGAAGAGCAGAGTCGTTTTCTTTATGTGAACCCTACATTGAGTTTTTCCTGTCATGTTGTGCATATATGTATTTCGATAATACATTAGTCATCTAGAATGCTCCAAAAATTTAAGTAGTTTCCCACATTGCAGACAGTGTAATGTGCACTGGTGTAGCCAGACAACTGTCAGGGTTTGCAGGACAGAACAGGGAAATGAGAACTATATTGGGTCTGCATCTTCTGGGGCTTGGCCCTCAATCTTTTCATGCACTGCGTGCGCGCGCACGCACGCACACACCCACACACACACTCACACAGTGTGACAGACAAGGGACAAGGGTTTCTTTTTCCTCCTGGTGCCAAATACATGTTGTCTTTTCGAACACCATTTCTCCAACTCTCTGACACCAACCAAATGTCCAACAATTCAATTCAATTCAATTCTGACACTATCTACCCGCAGTTAGCATCAGATCCCACAAGTTAAAGGGCTCAGTCCCACAAGAGTGCCCCCACTTCAGACACCAATCACAATTCCCAGGCTACCCATACTTCTGACCGACCAGCTATAAACTGGGGGTTCCCATGACGCCCTCCTCAGGTTTGATAATTCACTAGAATGACTCACAGAACTCAGGAAGTGCTTTCCTTACTCTTACCAGTTTATTATAAAGGATACAACTCAAGTACAGCCAGATGGATGAGATGCACAGAGCAAGATATAGTGGGAGGGGGTCAATGCCCTCTCTGGGAGTGCCACTCTCCCAGCTCTTTGATGTGCGCCCCAATCTGCAAGCTCTCTGCACCCTGTCATTTAGAGGTTTCTATGGAGGTTTTATTACATGGGCACCAAGTGTTAAATCATTGGCCTTTGGTGATTAACCCCATCTCCAGTCTCTCTCCCGTTCTCCGAGGTTGGGCTGAAAGTTCCAAGCTTCCAATCAAAGTTTGGTCTTTCTGGGACCAGCCCTCATTCTGAAGTTATCCAGGAGCCCCTCAGCCAAGAATCACTGGTTAGCACACCAAAGAAACTCAGGAGATCCCCAGGGTTTTGGAAGCTCTGTGCCAGGCGCTGGGACAAAGACCAAGTATCCCTCTTATTATACCGCACAAGGGATTGCACCAACTCCCAGGGTTTTTCACCAAGTGCCCACTATACTTTGTCGGGAATGTATAAAAATCAGTACAGTCAAAACAACTGTGACCTGGACAAGTTTACATAACCCTGTGCGCTCTGACAAAGCTAACAAAGAATAAAGGAAGCAGACCAAGCCCCATGAGTCACTGGGCCTCAGCACCTGGCACGGAGCCTTGCACACAGTATACCCTCAATAAATATTTGCTGAAGGAATCAAAAGCAAATGTGGCCTGTACAGAAAGACTGCATGGTTTAGAGGCCTAAAACCTAGGGAAAAATGGACTTCTACAAAATATATGAAATTTACTTTCCCAGTGTTCTCAATACACTAAGATTCCAGCACACTTATTTAAATGATAATCAGATTAAAATAAAGCTATTATAAAAGCACAGGTGTATTAGACAACAGAGCTCTGATTCAATATGGTTAAACTTAGCTTACTGAAGTGGAAATGTCCTCCTACAAAGGGAAGAAAATGTACCTTTAACAAATACTAGTTTAAGGCATGCATTTTCAAACAAGAAGATTAGCTGGAGGAAGGGGCGAAAAAAACAACAACCCTTTTTTTTCAATATAAAACACAGATACACATACAATTCTTAACCAGATATACAGTATATGTGTTGTATTAAAATCTCATGGGGGGGGGGTGTGGCAGTTAGGGAGAAAAAGTCTAAAAAGACTTGGGGTAGACGCAATGATAAAAATAAGATTGGGCAACACTGGCATACAGGTATACTAGTTATAAGTGAGTAAAGGTAAGAGGCACAACGACAAGCCATAGACTTTCCCCCTCCCCCTTCACTCACATTTCTGCCCAGGTAACTTGGTACCTATCCGCTGTGACATATCAGTGATCACCTTAAAGTGTAATTCACAAAGCAAAGGCATTTGGACAATCTGTCAAAATACAGACGTTCACATTTAGATCCCAAATCACATTCAAGCAAAAGGAACCCCACAGGAAATCTGATTTATTCATTCAGAAAAATAGTTTTTGAAATGTGGGAGGTGATGCAAAAAGAACGATGCAAAGTACCTATATTATCACTCTGTATTATACTATGTAAGTTGTTACATCTATGTATTTTATATCACTTTATTTTTTAAATTATTATCAAAATATAGTTGATTTATAATATTGTGTTAGTTTCAGGTATACAGCAAAGTGATTCAGCTATACATACATGTATCTTTTTTTAGATTCTTTTCCATTATAGTTATTATAAGATATTGAGTATAGTTCCCTGTGCTATACAGTAGGTACTTGTTGGTAAATATTATATAGAACTATGTACCATGTATAAACCATTTGTTCTCTAGGCGATCACAGCCTAGAAAACAAGAAAACAGAAATAGAATAGCCACAATAACACTAGTGCCACGATGGAGGTGTGTACAAAGTATGTAGGAGCACAGAAGAGAAAGGGGTGACCTGCTGCTCAGAGAACAAGGCTTTGCAGAAAAACAGACTCTCTAAATAGTTAATGAAGAATGGGAAGAAGTTTCCTGAGAAAAGAGGAGATTGTTTTGTTCACTGCTGTATTTCTAGCACTTGGAAGAGTGAATGGGACACAGTAAATGTTAACAAAAATGGCTGAAGAAATGAATAGTTATTTTAGTATCTCTTCATTGCCCCTTAGACCTATGGAAACTGCATCTGTCAGGGTAGACTGGCTTATGCTACAGTAACAAGCATCCCCAAAGCATTGTGACTTAAAACTACAGAAGTTTACATCTCGCTTACACTATACGTCCATCTCAGGACAGTGGGTACTCTGCCCCATGTGTTCTTTACAGAGGGATGCAGGCTGACAGAGCTGCCACCATTTAGAATGTCACCAGTCCCCAAGACAGTGCCAAATTACTCACTGGCTCCTGATGGGGCTCAAGACACAGCACCGCAAAACATGGTACCCCAAAACATGGCACACTGGCATACTATCTTAGGCTGAAGGAGTTTGAGAAAATCTCAGAAGCAGGAAGGTCACTCTGACCTCCACCTCCCTCCCCTGCCTTTCTTCCCTGAAAGTAGGAGATAAACCTCCCATGTGAAAGATACCTTCTCCTTGTACCAGGAGGAAGGGAGACATTCTTATCACCAGGGCAGAGAATGCTGTATAAACAAACTTTGTTACTCCTTCACCATTTAACTACCCACAGCCCAAATCCCTTTGTCTTGTCAATTCTTCACAAATTTACTGTTTTTTTTGTCTAAAAGGTGTAAAAGCCTCCTGCTCTGGTCACTTCTTTGGGTCTTCATTTTCTCGTGAAGGCTCCCATGTATATGTAAAACTTCAATAAAATTTGTATGCTTTTCTTCTCTTAATCTTGTCAGTTTAATTCTTAAGCCCAGCCAGAGACCTCAAGAGGGTACTGGAGAATTTTTCCTCCCCTCTGCTCCCAAAGCTTCAGCGTGGAAGTGATGCATGTCACCTCTGCCAAGAAGGAATGTACATCACATTTCATAGGACAAGTGACATGATCTTTCCTAACATCACGGAGACATGGAAGTGTGATCTTACCATGTGCCCAGAGGAGAGAACACCGTCTGATGGCCCTAAACCCAAGGATTCCTCTCCCTCCTTCTCTCTCTATTAGGGGCTTAAAAGGGGAGGGAGAGAGAGAGTATTGAAATCAACCTCACAGTTTACTTACAAACAGTGAAAAAAAACTTAACTTAAAAATCTACAGAGTAAGGGTGGCGCAGTGGTTAAGAACCCACCTGCCAATGCAGGGGACACGGATTCAAGCCCTGGTTCAGGAAGATCCCACATGCCGCGGAGCAACTAAGCCCGTGTGCCACAACTACTGAGCCTGCGCTCTAGAGCCTGCGAGCCACAACTACTGAAGCCAGCGCGCCTAGAGCCCGTGCTCCACAACAAGAGAAGCCACCGCAATGAGAAGCCCGCGTACCGCAATGAAGAGTAGCCCCCGCTCACCACAACTAGAGAAAGCCCGCGCGCAGCAATGAAGACCCAATGCAGCCAAAAATAAAATAAATAAATTTTTAAAAACTCATTATAATCTACTATGTTACTGCCTATATTTCAGCTATAATACAAAAAGAGCAATATAAACACATCCTGAACCTATCTTGCAGAAATGTTGGCAAGCTTCATTAAATAGTACTTAAGTGAATATTTAATTCCCAAATCAGTTATGTTCATGTCAGAAAAATTTTAAAGATTTTAGCCAAGATACTTAACTGTATAATCCTGTCTTGGTGAAATGAAAGAAATACAGCTTCCACTTAATCTAGTTGGTTTTACCTCTCCCCAAGGTTATCAATGGGGCTTCAAGAATCAGCCCCTCAAAACCATCTTCTGGTTCTCTATAAAATTTTTTTAAATTTTATACTGGAATATAGTTGATTTACAATGTTGTGTTAGTTTCAGGTGTACAGCAAAGTGATTTAGTTATATTTATCAAGAACCATTCATACCTCACAAGTAAACCACCATGTTCAGGATACTATTGGATCAGTGTCACTAAGATGCATAAATGAGCAGCAAAAGACAGCTTCAAACAAATGAGAATTTGCCCATCACTTGCTATTTTCCTATTATTAAAGCTACAGAAACCAAAACATTCTTTAATCTGTTTTTTAAAAAACATGTAGGAAGCAACCTAAATGTCCATCGATAGACAAATGGATAAAGAAGATGTGGTGTATATATAAATATATATATACATACATTTATATATATACAATGAAATATTACACAGCCATAAAAAAATGGAATCTTGCCATTTGTGACAACATGGAAGGATCTAGAGAGTATTACGCTAAGTGAGATAAGCCATACAGATAAAGACAAATACTGCATGATTTGACTTACATGCAGAATCTAAGAAGCAAAACAACCAAACCAAACAAAAACAAAAACAGACTAATAGACACAGAGAACAAAACAAGTGATTGCCAGAAGGGAGGCATTAGGGTGGATGAAATAAGTGAAGGGGATTAAGAGGTACAAACCTCCAGTTGTATAATAAATAAGCCACAGGGATGTAATATACAGCGTAAGGAATATGGTCAATAGTATTGTAAGAACTTTGTATGGGCACACATAATTACTAGACTTATCCTGGTGATCATTTCATAATGTATATAAATATCAAATCATTATGTAGTAAACCTGACACTAACATAATATTGTATATAAACTGTATTTTTTTAAGTGTAAATTTTTCTTCAAAAATGCCTCCCAAGGAAAAACAAAGGACTAACTATGTCACAACCCATATACACATGGTAAGTAAATTTTTATTCTAGACTTGGGTTCCAAAGCAATGAAAAACTTTAGTTATGAAGTACGTGGACTCAATCATTGAATCTATCCCCAGTCCATTTTCTTTCCACCACATGTTCAACCCGTATACATTCAGTCTATAAAATATCCATCACCTCTTTTAATAATTAACTCGTTTATAAGGAGTATGGCACACTTAAGAGGACAAAGCATTCAACAGGTTTATAAAAAGAAGCATGTCAATCAACATGAAGTGTTTCTGTGAGGAGGAATCCAGAATAGGATAGACTCAAATACTCTACAGAATACCACTGTTCATAGGCTATGAGTAGCCTGCGGGATTCAGAGAATGGAGGAAACACCATATGTGCCCTCACTCCCTCTCACATGCAACAATGGTCCCCCTGTAGCTACTGACATTCCTTCCATCAGTAAGGATTTAAGACAATTAACAACGTGAAGATCCAAGAAAGGTCAAGTGCATGTAATCAAAGGACCCAATTTCTGGGTATTTTCCAGATCATATATTCCAAACAAATGTTCTTTAAGTAAAAGTATAAAAACTTACAAATGACCAAGAATAAGACAAATAGATACAATAAAAGAGCCTTAAGAATAATTCTGAGAACATATTTTGATAACTATTAATGCTTCAAAGCCCTTGTATGTGCTTGCTACTAGTCACTACAATTCCTCAAAGATATTCTCCAGAACTATTAAGTAGCAGACAGCAAGTGGATCTGTTTGTACTAGAGGACAATGGTGTAATAGAAATTGTATTTATGCTTTGCTGAAAATGGTCTAAGGAAGACTTCTGAGCATTATATTTGATGCATAGTGTGGGTTTTCAGAAATTAATAGCCAAGGAGAAATCAAAAAAGAATTCTAATTCTTTGACTAAAAGGCCAGCAAACGGTTTCCTAAGAGTTTGTGCAAATGCTCTATTGTTCAGATAATGTGATCACCTCTTGGCATTGGTCTGAGACCTTGAATCACATTAAAGTAATATGAACACAAGTTCTAGCTGATAATGAATGATATACTCATATTTATCAAAATAGAATTTTGTCCTTCAGACACAGCAGAGCTACTTAAAGCTTAAAAATAATTTTGTTTACTGTTTTTGAGACTAACACTGCCTAACATGTACCTATGAGAGGATTACAGGAACAGAAAAACTACAGATTCTTCTAATTTATTAATAAACTTTCAGAACCAGTATCATTTGTCAAGATGATACTTGGATGTGATATTTGGACTTAAATATAGCCAGAGTTACAGGAAAATAGTTTAGTCAATTCCCAGCTTCCAGATTTAGTAATAAAACTAAATGTAAGCATTACAGGAGTATCTTTCAGTTAAGTCTCTCTATGTGATTATCAGAAGTCTAATAAGAATTTCGATGCTATTTTAGAAAAATATCATCTAACTGTAACAGGACAATGCATACTAACATCCAAACACTTATAATATATAATATATATACACAAGTAAAAGCAAGTCAGTCTAGCTTATTCATTATTTAAATTCAAAAGAAATTAATCCTAATAAACAGCTTAGTAGGATTTTCTTCTCTGAGCAAAGAAAAAATCCATTTCTAATTTTTTAAAGGGAAACTTCAAAAAAAAGTCAAGATTTGTGAGGCAATAAATGACAATGAATTTAAAAGAATTTTTGATTTAAAAAATGATATAAAGTTAAGATAGGAGATATAGAAATAAAATAGCAATTAAGCATTTAAAATCTAATAAATTAGCAAAAGGACATGATTTTACCAAAATTTCATTTTGGGGAGGGTGCCCAGCTTAGAGTGAACTTTTTCATACACTGCTGTGAAACTCTAAGCGGCGGGTGGGGTGGAGATGGAGGGGTCGGTCTGAAAATAGTTATTAAAAGCCTTGAAAATGCTCGTGCTTAATTCAGCAAGTGCTCTTCAAGTAATCTAATCTGAAGACATCCTGACAGCTGAAAACAGAAGAAATGTAAATTCCCAACAATAAACAAATGAATTATGATAGATATCCATACATACTACTGATATACTCTACATCCATTTAAAGATTGTGTTTTACAAAAACATCTAATAACATAGGAAGATGTTCACCAAATCTGAATTAGGTTGCTTTTTTTGTTTGTTTCTTTAAAAAAAC
Organism: Eschrichtius robustus; assembly: GCF_028021215.1. Classification (NCBI taxonomy): domain Eukaryota; kingdom Metazoa; phylum Chordata; class Mammalia; order Artiodactyla; family Eschrichtiidae; genus Eschrichtius; species Eschrichtius robustus. Next base: position 17,335,880 of record NC_090831.1, read on the forward strand.
AGGTTTCAAGACAGATAAATGACCTGAGCCCACAGATAGTATGCATGAAGTCTGCAGAGGAGATACCAGAGTTCATACGGTGGTTTTCTTCTTCGAAGTGTGATTGTGATGATTCTACTTTTCCTATTTGTGCCTTCCTAGGTTTTCCTCTTTTTCACTGTGCTGTGTTTATAATCAGAAGTAAAGGATTTTTTTCCAAAAAGAGATGATTGTAAGACTCTTTGAAACATTCATTTCTCAAACATAAAAGGGCTTAAAAACATAATAAATGTTACCTTGCCAAAAATCAGTCTTTCTTTTAAATGCATCTAATTCCTTTTCAAAATTACTTTTATAATTTAATACTTCCTAAAAACATACAGCTTCTTCAATTGGCAGAATCAAGGTACAAAAACTTATTAGAAAGTAGTTAGGAAAAAAAATCTCATTAACGATATTATTGTAAAACTGAACTCTTTCTAATAGAACTTTTCACATAAAATAAAAATACGGACCTGATGTCTACCTTAATCTTATAAGAATATGGCTTCCTCTTCACCTTGAATATTAAAAAAACATCTTCAGGTGTTCAGAACAGCAGACTGAGGAGTATGGCAACTCCTCACCCCAAAAGCAACGATAAAACAAAATACAATTCTCACCAAAAAAGTAAAACAAAAACATTTCAGGACTCTGGAAATCAACTGAAGGCATACAAATTGAAAAGCATTTGTTCATGAAAAACTACTGAACCTCAAGTTAGAACAGTGGGACTGTAAAAACACTCCTGTGTTCTTCCTTTACTCCCAGCTACTACCACATTCACAACACTTCCGACACCACGCGTGAGAGAGAGCTGATTCCCACACTGACCCATCCTCCTTCAATAGCCGGATGTCCACAATTCCATTCAGTTCTGACACTATCGACCTGGAGTTAGCATCAGATCCCACAAGGCAAGGGTTTAGTTCCACAAGACCACCCCCCACTTCAGATGCCAATCACAAGTAGTAGGTCCCCAGGTTACCCACAACTTCTGTCCAACGTGGCTATATATCTTAGGTCCCCAAGGCCCCCTCCTTGGATTTGATCCTTTGCTAGAACAGCTCACAAAACTCAGGGGAACATGTTTACCAGTTTATTATATAACAAAGGATATGATAAAGGGTACAGATGAACAGCCAGATGAAGAGATACATAGGACAAGGGCTGGAAGGGCCCCGAGCGCAGGAGCTTCTGTCCCCGTGGAGTTGGGGTGCATCACCCTCCCAGCATGTAGATGTGCTCACTGAACCCTGTACTTCGGGGATTTTTACGGAGGCTTCCTCACAAAGCCGGATCATCATCACATGACTGAGGATGATTAACGTAGTCTCCAGTCCCTCTCCCTTTCCCAGAGAATGGCAGGTAGGGCTGAAAGTCCCAAGCTTCTAATCCTGGCTTGGTCTTCCTGGTGACCAGCCCCCATCCTGAAGCTATCCCCAAGCCCACCAGAAGTCTCCTCATTAGAACAAAGACATTCCCATCACCCAGGAAATTTCAAAGGATTTGGGAGCTCTGTGTTAGGAACAAGGATCAAAGACCAAACATTAGGACAAAAGATGCTTCTACCGCTCTTACGACTTAGAAAATCACAAGGGTTTTAGGAGCCCTGTACCAGGAACTGGGGACAGAGACTAGTATACATTTTTTCCATTATTTCACAGGGAGTCTACGGCATCCCTGCTTAGGACTGCTACCCCATATGCCCCAGCCCCAGGATGGTCAGCAGCGTAGTTTTACCAGCTTTGCCGCTGGAGGTGGCTAACTTAAGAGTAAAGTGCAAAAAACTCCATGCCCAGCAACACAGTTGGGAATGGTGATCACGGCGGCAGACAAACAGCAAGGCTAGCAGGATACCTAGCTGGAGGTTGTGGTCCTGGCTGCAGCAAACATCACACTAACAGACTAACCAGAAATTTTTAAAAATGAGACAACCACAGAAGAGCTTCAAAAGCTCTCCAAGCAACCATGGCCCACTGGAAGGCTGTGTGGGCACACAGGAGAAAGCGGACAGGGCCCAACCTATCCAAATATCCCCGGCTGTCCATGAGACTGTAGCACATGCAGAGAACACAGAGATGGCAGTCGGATGTTAGATACACTTTAAAACTACCTGAAACAATACAAGAGAAAAAAACCCAAACAATCCAATTAAAATATGGGCACAGGATCCGAAGAGACATTTTTCCAAAGAAAGCATACAAATGGCCAACAGGTACATGAAAAGATGCTCAACATCACTAAGCGCCAGGGAAATGCAAATCAAAACCACAATGAGATATCACTTCACATCTGTCTGAATGGCTATTAATTATCAAAAAGACAAGAAATAACAAGCCATGGTGAGAATGTGGAGAAAAGGGAACCTTTGTGCATTATTAAATTGGTGCAGCCACTACGGAAAACAGTATGGAAGTTCCTCAAAAAATTAAAAATAGAACTACCATACAATCCAGCAATTCCACTTCTGGGTATTTATCTGAAGAAAACGAAATCACTGTCTTGATTATTTACAGTAGCCAAGACGTGGCAGCAACTTAAATGCCCATCCATGGGTGAATGGATAAAGCAAATGTGGTATTTACATAATATGGAATACTATTCAGCATAAAAGAAGGAAATCTTGCCATTTGCAACAACATGGATGGACCTTGAGACCATTATGCTAAGTGAAATAAGGCAAACAAAGACAAATGCTGTATGATCTCACATGTAGAGAATCTTTAAACAAACAAACAAAAAAATCCAACTCAAAGACAAAGAGAACAGATTGATGGTTGTCAGAGGGGAAAAAAAGCTACCGAAATTTGAACATGCTCCCCAACTCACACAGAGATCCATCAGCTAAAGGCATTTGACTATAACCTCTAACCAATCATGGACTGAAAACTAAGCCATGCAGACACAGGGGCTACCCCTGGAGAGCCAGGGTTAAAATTTTTTTAATTAAAAAATTTAAGGGACTTCCCTGGTGGCGCAGTGGTTAAGAACCCACCTGCCAATGCAGGGGACATGGGTTCGATCCCTGGTTTGGGAAGATCCCACATGCCGCGGAGCAACTCAGCCCGTGCACCACAACTACTGAGCCTGCGCTCTAGAGCCCGCGAGCCACAACTACTGAAGCCCGCGCGCCTAGAGCCCGTGCTCCGCAACAAGAGAAGCCACTGCAATGAGAAATCCACGCACCACAATGAAGAGTAGCCCCCGCTTGCCGCACCTAGAGAAAACCGGCACGCAGCAATGAAGACCCAACGCAGCCAAAAATAAATAAGTAAATAAAATTTATTTAAAAAAAGAAAAAATTTAAAAAGCAGAGACATTAGCATCTACACACCATGGTGGAGACAGAGTCCATAGATTTAGCCCAGCAAAGTTGCTAAACAAAAAAACAGCAGAAACAAGCCTGACAGGGAGTAAATCAGAATTCAGAATTGCTACAAAATATAATCTAAAATGCCAGCTCTCAGCAAACTTGTAAGGCATGCAAAGAAACAGGAAAGTGTGTTCCATACTCAGGAAAATAGGCAGTCAATAGATATTGTCTCTGAGTGGGCCCCGCTGTTGGCCTTCTCAGACAAAGACCTCAAAGCAAACCATAATGCTTTGGAACTAAAGGAAGCCATGTTTAAAGAATTAAAGTATGATGACAATAACTCAACAAAGAGAATCTCAGTAAAGAGGTACAAATTATGATAAAGAAACAAATGAAATTCTGAAATAGAAAAGCACAATAACTGAGATGAAAAACTCACTAGATGGGTTCACCACGTTTGAGCTGGCAGAAAAAAGAATCAAGAAACGTGAAGAAAGATCAACAGAAATAATTCAATCTAAAGAACAGATTAAAAAGAATGAATAAAAATGAAGAAAGCCTCAGAGACCTGTAAGATAACATCAAGCATACTAACCTGCACATAACGGCAGTTCCACAAAAAGAGAGAAAGACATAGGAAAAACAGGAAAAAATAATGGCCAAAAAACTCTCAAACTTTATGAAAACTGTTAACTTACAGATCTAAGATGCTCAATGAACCATAGCCTAGAATAAACACAGAGGAATTCATACCTAGGCACATTTTAGTTAAACTCTAAAAAGTCAAAAACAAAATCTTCAAAACAGCTAAAGAAAGATTTATCATATATAAGGGAAAAATAAAATAATTAATGGTTAACTTATCAGAAACAATGGAGATCAGAAGCCACTGATGACATATTCAAATTGCTGAAAGAAAAACATTCTCACAAGAATTCTGTATCCAGCAAAACTATCCTTTAAAAATGAAGGTGAAATGAATTCATTCTCAGATAAACAAAGACTAAGAAAATGTGTTGCTAGCAGATGTGCCCTACAAGAAATACTAAAGGAGGCCCTTTAGGCTGAAAGGAAATGACACCAGAGGCTAACTCAAATCAGCAGGAAGAAATGAAGAGCACCAGAAAAGATAAACATTTGAGTAAATATAAAAGACTGTATAAATACACACATTTGTTCTTTTTTCTCTTAATTTTTACTTCAAAAGACAGGATTGCATAAAGCAATAATTATAACACCAAACTGTTGGGTCTGTAACATATATAATACATATGTCAATAACAGCACAGTGAGCTGACAGTCTAACCTTGCCTCCTTCCACTCCTCCAAGTTCACACACCTGAGCAAGGCAGTCTGATCGTTCCATATGGCTATCCCCACGAAGAGATCACCTCTTCTCAGTTTGTTCCTGCGTAATAACTGAGGTGAAAGGGGTGGCGAGGACAATATGGACTTATTTTGAAACATCAGGAATCCATCTTGACCATTCTTGGGCATGACACATCTCTGACCAAAATTTTTAATGCTTCTCACAACATACAGAATAAAGCCCAAATTCTTACCAAGCCTTTCAAGGACACCCCCCCCCCCATGATCTGATTCTAACCTATTTTTCAAGACTTTCCTCCTACTATAATAAAGCCCATATATTTCTAACCTTATTAGACTATTCACTATTATCTCAACACATTATTATTTCACGTGGTTTCCCCACTGGAAATGTATCCCTTCCACTCCCCATTCCCACCTATCAAAATCCTACTCTCTCCTCAAAGCTCTGCACAAATGCCACATCCTCCCTGACACTTGCCCCAAGCACGAAAGTTAGAATTAAAGGCTTCCTTCTAGGTAGGAACACAAAATGCACCTTATTTGTATCTTCATTTCAGTGGAATCATGTGGGGGGCTAAATTCTAAACAATATATGAGGCAAAATCTCCAACAGTCAATGTTATTCTTGAAAATCCCATAGGAAGCCATTGCTGAAGATGGCCATATAGTTCTAAGTCCACAACAATGCGTTTTCTCTCCAGCATTAAAACAGATTGCTTTTTCTTCTGTTGAGCAGCAGAAGTTGTTGCTGGCTTACATTAAGAAGCCATGTTGTGTGGAAAATGGATTCCTCTGAACCCTAGAAGTGCTCTTACTCTGAGAGGCATACAGGAACTGAGCAAGCCAGCGAGAAGGGTAGACCCCCATTCTCCGCCTCACCCACTGAGGGCACAAACTCACTGAGTGGACTGTCCATCTGTTCCTTTGCGCACAAGCTCCCTGTAGACTGTGTGCTATGGAATCAGAGTGGTGGCACCATAACCCAGCTCTGCTGTGCCGTCCTACAGCTGTCTGGTAGGGCAGTCATGGGTACAAGGTCAGCTCTTCCACAGGCTTGGGCACAAGCTAAATCCTACTCATCTTTAGCAATCTCACTAAACAGTGTCTTGCAAATAGTTGAGTTAATGGTAAGTGCTTTTTAATTTAACTGAAGGGACAGCACAACCAACCAGATACAAAGCCATCTCTTCTACAGTTATCAGAGTATAAACATTCCAAAAACAAACATTTTTTTGCACCAAAAAGCAGTTCTCTCACAAATTACAAACCCTTGCAAGTCTAGAAAAAAAAATCCAATCTGATTTAAAAATTCAATAACTTTGCAAAATACGAAGGAGCCAGGTGGTTGGCTGCTCTTAATGTTCAGAAGAAAATAACATCAAAAAAGTTTGTGAAAGGAAAATTACAGTGACCTTTAGCCTCCCATTTTATCTCTTAGAAAAACTTGTATAAATGTAAAGTATTATTTCTTCCTCAAGGCGTTTTCCATTAGTACCCAGATGAATTGATATTCAAGATAATAGTTCCATTCTTTTAAAGAGAAGCGACATTTGTCTGGTATTGTTATTTACTGTCACTCTGCATGTAAAGCATTATTCTATCATGAAACGGTAATGTTTCTCAACAGAAGAAGACAAATCCAAATGGGTCACCTGCAGTCATACAGGCAGGTGGCGAAACAAGTGACAGGAGCGTTCCTCACACCCAGAGCTCAGGGCTCATCAACCGTCTTTGATTCGCAAAGGTACTGAGTACACTGCAGATGTCCCCTTAGGCTGGAAAGGAAGTTCACGAGCCATGGGAGAAGCCGCCTTCCACAAACACAGAGGGCTTCTTCAGGGCAGTCAGTCTAACCTAGGAATCAGCT